>NC_081850.1:63388944-63723270 GCF_963259705.1 Myotis daubentonii | reverse complement strand
ATCTTCTGATTCATCTCTCCACCTCACCTGAACTCACATCAGAGCCCTGGGTATATCTAATCGTGACTCCTCCCCCTCTCTCACACCACCTCCCACACCAACCCATTACCAATACCTACAGATTGTACCAACTCAGTATTCCTTGATTTCTTCCCCTTCTCGGATTCCAACTAGTGTCATGCTATTCCAACCTCTTTTTTCAGACATGCATCTTCTCTGAATGACAGTGATAGCCTCCTGCCTATTACCTCTGCCTTGTGTCTTACCATCCTCTAAAATCTTTTCAGATAGCCTCTCCTGTTCAAAGCCTTTAGTAGCTCCTCATCACATTAAAACATATTCAAACCTCCCTAATATTATGTAGGAGGCTTTGCTAGACTGCCTAGCTTGTCAGCCTCCTCATCTTTTATAATCCATCCCTACCTCTTATTTTAATACGTAGTAACCCACTGGTGGTTCCCTGTATGTACAGTTTTCTTGCCTCTATAAATTTCTCATGCAGTTTCAGTCTCTGGAATGCTTTTTCCCTCCTCTCCACCCAGTAAACACCTAGCTCAGCTTGATCTTCATCTCCTTCTGGGAGCCATCCCAATCCCCGAATTATGTATCTTCCCAAAGTTGGCTTAGTTTACCTCCTCTGGGCCTCCATAATATATTGCACACATCTCTATCATTGCACTTACTACATTGCTTTAAGATTTGTTTCCTCTTGCCCTAGTGGCATCCTCATTATTTGGCCTCATGAATCCACTGAGTTGGCAGCTGTGGGCTGTCAGCAAATTGCACTCTTTGCTTCAGGTTCTCCGAAGGTGCATCTCCAATAGCTTTTCAAATTGCCACTTGAGAATTACTTTTTCCTATTGAACAATAAGTCTTGGAGACTTTCCTATGTTAATATATACAGCACTACCTCATTATTTCTATTAGCTACGCTGTCTTCTAAATCATGGATATATGATGCTATATTTAACTACTTCCAAGCAGTGAGAGACCCAATTTCCCCACACTCTCATCAACACTTACTTTTGAATTTTTACTTTTAAATAAAATAAAATTGGTATTTCATTGTTTTAATTTATGTTTATTATAGTGAATACTGTTGGTAATGAGAATTTTTTATGTATTTATTGTTATTAATTTTTCTCTTCTATGGCTTTGTCTAGTTTCCTCTTAGGTCATTTTTCTTTTTATTATTAATTTATAGGAGATTCTTTAATACTCTGGATATAAATAATTTATATAATTTGTCTACATAGAATACCTCTACTACCTAGCTATAATGATTGGTTCAGAAGTGGGTTTATGGCTCAAGCTGGTCAGTCCAAGGTCTCCCTGGTATATTATTGGACCTACTGCAAAATATGGTCTTTCTTCTGAGATCACCACCTGAGGGCCAGGTGAACCAGGGCTGTTGGAGGCATTCATGCTCCATTAACAAGATTCAGTGTGCAAGTCCAGATCTATCATTTGGCATCCTTGTTATTTAAATTAATAAATCCTCTCCTTTTCTTTGCTCAGCTAATATTAGTTTGATTTTTTTAATTGCAATCAAAATAATCCTAATGTAATTTTAATAGAAGAGGTATCGATTTAATCAAATTTCTGCTCTGAGAATAGTCAACAAATGCCACATAGTTCATGGGAAATTTAGACACTAGCAGGATGAGCTCATTTTTTAAATGTGAGATTCAGGAATCAGAATGAACAGTGGCTAGCTCTCATTCCCATAAGTAGCACCAGGTAAAGCAAAGGGTTCTGGAAATTGGGCTTAGACTTGGGAGGTAAAGTTCAGCTCAGGATCAGGAGCAGCCATCAATAAAGGGAAGTTCAAGGCAAGCCAATCAAGGGGCCTCCTCATTCAAATGTCCAGGAGGAGGATGTGTGAGGGAGCACTCTCCGTCTCCTCCTTTCCCCCTAAAACATCAAATAAGCTATGGATGGTGCCCATTTTTAATCCAATAGAAACTATAGCCCCACCTGCATGGCTCAGTGTTGAGCATTGATCTATGAATCAGGAAGTCATAGTGGTTCAATTTCTGGTCAGGGCACATGCCCAGGTTGCGGACTCGATCACCAGTGTGGGCATGCAGGAGGTAGCCTATCAATTATTCTCTCTCAACATTGATGTTTCTATCTCTCCCTCTCCCTTCCTCTCTGAAATAAATAAAAACATATCTAATCTAATAAAAGAGAAACATGCAAATTGACCGTACCTTCACCACGCCCCCAAGCCACGCCCACCAGCCCATCAGAGTGACTATATGCAAATTAACCCAACCAAGATGGCGATCGGCAACCACAGAGCTGGAGCAAGCAGGAGGTTTGGTTGCCGAGGCGATGGAGGAAGCCAAGCTTCCTGCCTGCCTTGGCCGGCTGTGGCCTCCACTAAAGGCAGCAAAGTTTCAATTATAGAAGATAAATAAAACCCAGATACCTGCTTCCAGCCAGCCTCCACTGGGAGCTTGGGTGGCTGGGGGCTGTAGCCAGCCTGCAAACAGCCCTCAGCCCCTCACCCAGGCTGTCCAGGCACCCCAGGGGGGAACCCCACCCTGAAGGGGCTGTGTCCAGCCTGAAAACAGCCATCAGCCCCTCACCCAAACTGGCCACACCCTCAAGGAGTGAGGGTCCCTGCTGGGGGGCTTGACCAGCCTGCAAACAGCCATCAGCCCCTCACCCAGGCTGGACAGGCACTCCAACAGGGACCCCCACTCTGCAGGGGGTGTGGCCAGTCTGAAAATGGCCCTCAACCCCTCACCCAGGCTGGCCAGGCATCTCAGCGGGACCCCCACCCTGATCCGGGACACCCTTCAGGGCAAACCAGCCAGCTGCCACCCATGAACCAGGCATATAATTAAAGGGTAATATGCAAATTGACCCTAACAGCAGAACGACTGAAAATGACTGGTCACTATGACACACACTGGCCAACAGGGGGCAGACGCTCAATGCAGGAGCTGACCCCTGGTGGTCAGTGCACTCCCACGGGGGTGGGGGGGAGCTCTGCTCAGCCACAAGCCAAGCTGACTGCTGCCAATACAGTGGTGGTGTTGGGAGCCTCTCCCGCCTCCTCAGCAGCGCTAAGGATGTCCGACTACAGCTTAGGCCTGCTCCCCGCTGGCAAGTGGACAGCCCCCGAGGGCTCCTGGGCTGCCAGAGGGATGTCTGACTGCCAGCTTAGGCCAAACCCTCAGGGAGTGGGCCTAAGCCAGCAGGTGGTCATCCCCTGAGGGGTCCCAGACTGTAAGAGGACACAGGAGGGCTGAGTGACCCCCCTCTCCCCCGAGTGTACAAATTTTTGTGCACTGGGCCTCTAGTTTAATAATAAAAAAAGGAACTGGACCCTATAGACCCAGTGACCCCGGAAAATTATTCCCTACTTCAAATTTCACCGTGACCTGAGACTAAAGTGACCATAGTCCTCTTCAAAGCTAAGGGAGACAAAACTCTGTTGGGGGGAAATGAATCCAGAATTTGAGGGAGCGTGATGGTTCAAAATGAATCCCTGGCCAAGAGAAACTCATGGAGAGTGTTGCTTAGGCATGATCCCAAAATGTGGCAGCTGGAGGCTGTCAGCCAATTATGTTCCTTGCTGCAGTTTCTTGGAATTTGGCTATAAAATGGCCTTCTATCCTATAATATAAGCAAATCCATTTCTTATAATAGTAGGCTCAGTCAGCCACAGAGAGTGGAGACTGGGTGCTAGCCAATTATTTGACTTCCTTCTGGGCATATGGAAAGTATTTGGGTTGATGGTAAGTCTTCTTTTTAATAAATAAAATACAGTCAGCCATCAATTAAGCTTATCTTGCCACCTCTAGTCTCTGCTTCTTCTTCTCAGAAGCTGGCCAAGACCCTTGGGAAGTAGGCTCAGAGCAAGCAGTCCCATTCTGAGCCACATCTTGAACTAGACACCAGAATTCAGCTGCACAGCAGCTGATGAGACCAGCCCCACTTCTGCTGGAGTCAGCACATCGCCAAGTAAGCTGACCTGGTCTGCACCAGGCTCTCATACATCTGGTGAAGCTTGGCAAAGAGCCCCTTCTAATGATCACAAAGGGCAATGACCTAATTCTCTGCCTCACCGGTCAGCAGACAGTGGGGCAGAAATGCCACATGGTTTGCCCTTTCCGGAAAACTCCTGGGCAATCAGAAAGATATTGTGGGATTGTATCTTGAAAAAGGGATAGAAGCTCCCGCTAAATATTAGGATAGTGATTAGAGATGTATCAGTAATTTGGAGGCCTACAAATTGTAAAATTAGAGGGGCTCTTAAAAAAATGTTTGTCCAATGAATGAATAAATTATATTGAGTACCTATATAAACAATGGATCATAATGTCTGGTTATGGGGCAGATATTATACAATTACATAAATAATTAAATTATAACCTGGAGAGATATACTGTACTGTAATCCTATCTAATAAAAGAGAAAAATGGTAATTGGCGTACGACGATACCCTTTTCATTGGCTAATCAGGGCTATATGCAAATTAACTGCCAACTAAGATTGGCAGTTAACTGCCAACATAGGCGCAATGCTGGGAGGCGAAAGGGGAAGGAGGGAAGAAGCTGCCTGCCGCTGACTGCAATCGGAAACCCAGGTGGCAGCCAAGAGCCAGAGAACCGAGCTGCCTTTGCTCGGAGAAGCCAGGCCTCCTTTGCCGGCTTCTGTGATAAGAGAACCTGGCCGCCTTTGCCAGCCCTGGGCCAGTAATGGGAGAAGCTGGGTGGGGCAGGGAAGAGGCGGATGTCTGCCTGGCTTCTCAGATCACTGATCACCAGTGATGGGAGAACACCCAGAGGCGGGGCCAGAGGCCAGGCTGCATAGCTGCCTGGGGACACCATCTGGACCCCAGGGGCGATGCAGCCAGGCCCCAGAAGGAGACCCAGGGCCCGGGGCTGAGTTGCAGCTGTGGTACGCAATCCGGTGCCCAGGCTGAGGAGACCCAGGGCCCGGGGCTGCGTCAAAGCTGGGGCACGCCATCCGGTCCGGGGGTGATACAGCCAGGCCCCAGAAGGAGACCCAGGCACCAGGGCTGTATCGCTGCTGGGGCACGTGATCCAGTACCTGGGCTGAGGAGACCCAGAAGGAGACCCAGGGGCCTCGCAAGAGGAGAGTCTCCATGGTCAGATGGCATGGTGTCGGGACAGGAATAAAGACCCGAGGTGACTCAGATGCCTGGCCACAGGGTTAGACCAGCCAGCAGGGCCTTTCAGTTGGGACTGGGGTGGGGGTGGGGCGAGGGAGGCAAGCCGGAAATAGAGAATTACAACTCCCAGGAGGCTTAGCGGCCAGGGCCTGGGTGCCTGGCTGTGAAATCGGATGGGCTGTAGTTTCGCAAGCCACTTTAAACTAGAGGCTTGCAAGGTTGGAAGTTCTGCGTCGGGAGGCAGGGAGAAATGGAGCTGGAGCAGAGAGAGGGGTCCATGGCAGCTGTGGGCTTTGAGGAGTTCTCAGCACCTCCCGGCTGGGAGCTGGCGCTGCCTCCGCTGAAGGTGGTCACATCCTGGAGAGCGAGCTTGAGACCGAAGTGGAGTTCGTGTCTGGGGGTCTGGGCAGCTCCAGCCTCCAGGAGCGAGACGAAGAGGAGGAGGCAGCCTGAGGCCAGCAAGGGTGGCGCCAACAGGAACTCAATCGCAGGAAGTACCAGGCGCTGGATCGGCGCTGCAGGGAGATTGAGCAGGCGAAGGAGCGGGTCCTGAACAGGCTCCATCAGATGATATAGAGGATAACATGGAGACTCCAGCAGGAGCGGAGGTTCCTCATGAAGGTGCTGGACTCCTACGGTGACAACTACCGGGCCAGCCAGTTCACCATCTTACTGGAGGACGAGGGCAGCCAGGGCAGAGACGCCCCCAACCCAGGCAACGCTGAGAATGAGCCTCCAGAGAAAGAGGGGCTATCCCCGCCCAGGAGGACGCCAGCGCCCACAGAAGCCAGCAGCCCGGCCCCTGGCGAGGGGCCCAGCAGTTGGAAGAGGCGGCGAGTGCCATAGGAAGGGCACTGGGCAGGAGTCCCGCTGACTCCGGAGCTGGCCCCCGTGCAGATAAAGGTGGAGGAAGACTTTGGCTTCTAAGCCCTAGAGGCTCTGGACTTAAGTTGGGTTTCTCGGGGGCCAGACAAGCTGCTGCCCTACCCCACCCTAGCCAGCTCCCCCTTTGACCCCCAATAAATGGACCCGATGCAAAAAAAAAAAAAAAGCTTATAGAGGCATGTTTATAGGATCAAATAGTATAAATATAGATGTAACAGGACAATAAAAAGAGAACCTGGCTATGATGATAACCTGAATGCTGCCTCTGTGTCATTCCTTCTTCGGGAACCCCTGGACCTGCTGGGGCTGGACCCCAACATTCCTCTTCTTATAAGGACTTCAGTGAGATGGGCTAAGGGTCCCACTGGAACTGCCACAATTTAATGTAATCCCCTCTTTAAAGATCTTATCTCCATATACAGGTACATTCTGAGGTTCTGGGGTTTAGGATTTTAACATACATTTTGTTGATTACCCAAATCAGCCCTTAACAACCAGCATGTTTCAGAAAGTAGATTCCTACAGGGTTATTTACCAAACATTCAGAAGTATTTTTAAAAGAGCTAAGCCCCTCGCCCACCGTGTGGGCCCCTCCCAGCGAAGAGCGAAGGCCTGGGTTCCGGGCACCGGAGGAAAACTGGTGCCAGCAGCCAGGGGAAGGGGCCCCCAAGGGGCCCCAGATTGTGAGAGGGCACAGGGTGGGCTGAGGGACCCACCCGAGTGCACAAATTTTTGTGCACCGGGCCTCTAGTATTATATAAAATTGAACCTAGTCTAGTCTGAGGGCTCAAAAAATGCTTCTCTGAGAAAGTGTCACTAAAGTTATGTCCTGCAGGATAAATAAAAGTCCGACAGCCAAACTAGGAAGGTCTTGGGGTGGACTGTAACAGGTAGTGGAGGGAGAATGTGGAAATCACCAGAAAGTGAAGGAACACAATGATGTGATGAAATGAAAGTAGGTCATTGGTTTTGGAATACAGAAAGTGAGGGCAAACACTTTGAGGCAGGTAGGAAGGGTGGTTCAGGATCTTGTATGTCTCAGGAAGAACTTCATTCTAATAGCAGTGAAAAGCCATGGGAGTGTAGATTGCAGTTAAAGCTATAAAAATGAATCACATGAGATATGCTAGAGAGAGAGTTTAAAAGAAGAGGAAGCCCTAGAAATAACCATAAAACATTCCAAGCTTTAAAAGTCAGTAGCGGATAAAGAGCTAGCAAAAGAGATTGCCAAGAAGCAGCTAGTGAGATAAAATAAATAAATAAATAAATAAAATAAGAGCATTTCACAAAAATGCAGAGTGGGAAGAGAGCATTGCCAGGAGAGTGTGCTTCCCAGGAGCATGTTGAATGCTACTGAGAGGTTAGCTAAGAAAGACCTGAAAGGCTGCCATTGAATTTAGCCATTTAGATATAATTTATGACATTTCAAAAGGGCAGTCTCAGGAAACAGAAGAGCATAAGGTGAGACAACAGAGTGGTGTATATATAGATTGAAGAGTGAATGAGAAGTGAGGAAAAGGAGACAGTATGTGAATATTATTCTCTCAAGAAGAGTAATTATGAATGGGAGAAGAAAGTAAGTTAAGTAGTAACTGAAGGGAGAGGTTGGATGGAGACAGAAATTACTTACTTTTTATTTATTTCGAAGGTGCGCTGCAAAGGATCCTGTAGAGAAAAAGAGGTTTAAATACACAGGAGGGAAAAGAGACAATAGAGAGTTCAAGGTCTCAAGGAAGGTGGGAGGAACTGAAGTCCAGAGCATAGGATCTTGTAAGATGTATACTAGTAGAAGAGGATAAGGAAGGGCTGACCAAGTAGAAGGTGAGGTCAAAGAGAATTGAATAGTTATTTTGAAGAAAAGAGAGCGCATAGTTGAGGTTGTTCACTCTGAAGTTAATACTGATATATCTACACTTGGCGTAATTTTTTTTTTCTCTCCAGCACTTCTCAGATTCCCAAATGACAGATGTTGAATGGCTGGGGTTATTTGTGATATATTAGTCCAAGGAAGCAGCATTCCTGAAGAGAGAGTGAAACGTGATGCTAGGAAACAAAGTAGATGTGTGGAAAACAGAGATGGTCAATAAACAGATGATCTAACTGGTAGGACAAAGTTAGGAGAATGGCCAGTGGCAGCAAGGACTGTAAAGGGAGGGATTCAGTGATGTGGGTAGGTTTAAGCCAGTTTAGGAGTTCACTTTATGAGCATAGCTCAGGACCTGGGGACATTTGGCTTTTGTGTAGCAAAGCTCATTTCTCAGAGTAGAGATCAGCTCTAAGGCTAGTGTTATTGGACATGAAAAACAGTGAGGTTGTAATAGTGTGGATGGAGAGGAAAGGATATAGAGTTGAGACAGTTATGGAAAAGATTTGGTCATAAAATCAAGATGAATACCAGATTTCCAACATGAAAAATTAAGTAGAGCCTAGCTCGTATGGCTTAGTGGTTGAGTGTCAATCCATGAAACAAAGAGGTCACCAGTTCGATTCCCAGTCAGGGCACGTACCCAGATTATGGGCTCAATCTCCAGTAGCGGGTGTGTAGGAGGCAACCAATCAATGATGTTTCTCTCTCATCGATATTTCTCTCTCCCTCTCCCTTCTTCTCTTTCTAAAAAACTCAATAAAAACATTTTAAAAAAATTAAATAGAGTAGGGCTGCTGGAGTGTGGCACCACCATGGGGCCTAGGAGAGTCCAGGAGTGAGAAAGCTGGAGAGAGTGGAGGTGGAGGGAAGAAAAATTGAGTGAATGTAGAAAGTGGAGTTTTTAATTATATGTTAGCAGGAACTTCCAAAAGGAAAAATTGTCTACTGAAATGGTCAATGTTGTAGCCTACATATCTTGAGCTGCTGGCTGGGTTTCAAAATGAAATAGCTGGCTCACTCAAATAGATTAAAGGGAGATATACAAAGGGATAAAGTGTGGGAAAATCACAAGAATTAGTGCAGAAGCTATGAACCACAAACAGTTGCTCTTTGCCATCTCTAGGCCTGATGGCCAAAGCAGTAACTGGAATCTATACTAGTAGACAGAGATGACTATATGGAGAGAAAGCTTAGATCTTTAGCTGAGGAACTCCACCAGCTCATAAAGATGCCTTTGATTTCTGGCAAATTCTCACCATTAGCAAAACCCAACAGGACAGTGGAGGGCAAGAAAGCCCAGTGATAGAGCTCACAGAAGCCATTTCCACAGACATAAAGCTGGAGAGAAGTGGACAAATGAAAGGACACCCTGCTGGCTTCTTTAAGGAGTTCAAGCTTTTCCCAGAGAACAAAGGAGATACCAGACAAGAGACGCATGCAAGTACTTCCATTCATTGAATCAATTACTTTTTGAATCATTCAATCAACATGTCACACTTTCACCCACTTCTCTACTTGTCCCAAAAGATGACTACACTGCTTCTGTATCATACTCCCCCCTTGCTAAAATTTATCTTCGATACTCCACCATGTTACAGGGGCTTTTCCAGACCATGGAACAAAACTATTCTGAGACCTCTAACCAGTTGGTCATATCCCTGAATTCAGCATTTATTCCTGGTTCATCCAGTCCCACTGGCAGCATCAAGATATCAGTCCAAAAACCCTATGGTAAATTCTGATATGGCTACAGTTTAAAGACCCTGAAGTCCTCACATCTGGTTTAAATAGTATTGAGGCAAGAAGCTTTCCACATTGTCTACTGGAGATGCCAATTTCATCAGCCATTTACTAGATAAAGCTATGGAATGGTCGATATTCTTGTAGGCTTTGTCTACTTTGTCTCCATCTCCTGCTACAGGCTGTTTATACCCTTAATGATTCCAGAAGGATTTTCAAGTAATTTTAAAAATTATCCACTACACATCCATTAGAATGGCATGTCTGGAATATCAAATGCTGGTGAGGATGTGGAGCAACAGGAACTCACACACATTGCTGGTGGGAATGCAAAATGGTACAGCTATTTTGGAGGACAGTTTGTGGTTTCTTACAAAACTAAACATACTCTTACCATACAATCTGGCAATTGTACTCCTTGGTATTTACCCAAAGGAGTTGAAAACTTAAGTACACAAAAGCCTGCACACAGATGTTTATAGCAGCTTTCTTTATAATTGATAAAATTTGGAAGCAACCAAGGTAAATGGATAAATAAATATAATATTATTCAGTGTTAAAAAGAAATGAGCTATCAAACTATTAAAAGACATTAAGGAACCTTAAATTCATGGTATTAAGTGAAAGAAGCCAATATAAAAAGGCTACATTCTGTATGATTCCAACTATATGATATTCTAGAAAAGGGAAAAAACAAAATTATGGAGACAGTAAAAAGATCAGTGCTTGCCAGGGTCTGAGGGTGTTGGGGAGAAGATATGAATAGGCAGAGCAAAGAGGGTTTTCAGAGTAGTGAAAAAATTCTGTATGATATAGTAATAATAGATATATATCATTGTACATTTGTCCAAACTCATAGACTATACAACACCAAGAGTGAACCCTAAGGTAAACTACAAATTTGGGTAATTGTTATCTGTCAATGTATGTTCATCCTTATTAAAAAATGTACCATTCTGGTGATGTTGATAATGGGCTAGGTATAGTTTTATAGGGATGGGAGGTACATGGGAAATCTCTCTACTTCTTTCTCAGTTATAAAACTAAAACTGCTCTAAAAAAATAAACTCTTAAAAATTATGTAAAAGGTCAAGTATAATGATGTTATTCATGTTTTGATTAAAGTCTTTATAAATATTTTTTAAAATGTGACAACTATAGATGTCATTTTATGACCAAATACTAATCATAAGAAACTTATTTGCAAGAAAGGCATTAATTATCCTTTATAGTGAAGATTTTTAAAAATTCAGTATTTGAACCTCTTTCTGTGTTTGAGTGAGTTTGGTAGGAGGCAGGTCCCTGCTCTCCCTACAGAGAGAGGCATATACATATTCTTGTGAACCCTGGTTGCTGGATATGGATAAGTGAACTAAGCTGAGTAATCAGATGCCTTTGCTGGGACTCTGAATCTGGAACAAGTGACGCAAAGAAGACGGTAGTTAGGATTCATTCCAGCAGTAGTGGTATCAAATGTTCAGTGGCATTGGTGCCAAGAGCAGTGTGAAACCATGGCAGTGCCTCAGCATTATCCAGTATCCAGTGATGGCACTGCCAGTGGCTGTGCGCCATGCCCAGCAGCAAAGCTGTGTCACCCTGACAATGCTGTTCCTCTGCTGAGATCTTGGCCATAGTGCTTGTCACCTGACTACCTTTGGTTCCTGCCTGGCTCTCCAGCATTCCCCAGGATTCCATAAGCTTCCTAATATTCTTCCAGTAAAGTCCCTTTCTCCTGGCTTAAGCAGGGTCATTCTCTGTTGATTGAAACAAAAATTTGTCTATTTTTTAGAAAAGAAAATTAAAGTTCTAAAAGGTTAGGAAAGGTGCCCAACATCTTATAACTAGTAAATGATGGATGCAAAATTCTAATGCAGGTCTGTCTGACTTCTGAGTATGATTACCCCCCAAACTATTTGCGTCTACATTGCAGATATACACTTCATATTATAGGTGTTTTAATGTCCAATCAAGCTTAGTGGTTAAACTGGTCAAGATAAGTAGTAATCTTATCTTCATTTTCAATGAGTACAACTGAGAAATCAGGGAAACAGCAAACATGTTTATCAAGTGACTCTGGAAGAAGAATGGGAATGGAAAATGGGAGACATCTGTAATACTGCCAACAATAAAAGAAAAGAAAATGTCATCCCAAGATCACATGGGACATAGCCTGCCACATGTGGATGAGTCATCCAGGATTTTTTACAGATTGGTGTGAACAGTCTTGGCAAGCAGCCTGGCTTAGATGGTGACCCAATATGTATGCATATCCACTAATGAGATCAGTCCAGGTTCTCGTGGGACTTAGCCTAAGGAACTTGGGAAGTATATGCCTTCTTCTCTCTGGCATCAAAATTAACTTCCTCAACAGGCACAGCTGAGGTATTCCTGAACTTCTAGGAGATCAGACAATTCATTCAGGGTTTTCATCCAAGTCACTGCCCCCCACACCCTTCTACTTCCTGGTGCCTAGTAAGAGAAACCTCGGGACTTACTACCTTCAAACTTAACCTTGTCCCCAAAAATATTTCAGTTGTTGATGGAGATGTGGAAGGTAATGATTTCTCTGCAAGAATAGGAGATGATAGTATCAGAAACTTTTGGCCCTAGACACCGGAGAGTTTCTCCATTGAATTACTATCAGCCACTGCTTTTGCTACTCATTAGATTATGAATGGGACAGTTGATTACTGGATTTTATCTACTTATCTTACTGTCATCAAATTAATTATGAACTTCTTTGGTACCTACCTATCTTGGTGTATTAGTATCTAAATCAGTGGTTCTCAACCTTCCTAATGCCGCGACCCTTTAATACAGTTCCTCATGTTGTGGTGACCCCCAATTTCATTGTTACAAATTGAACATAATTAAAGCATAGTGATTAATCACAAAACAATACGTAATTATATATGTGTTTTTCGATGGTCTTAGGCGACCCCTGTGAAAGGGTCGTTCGACCCCCCAAAGGGGTCGCGATCTAAATGTTGCAAGTGATGGATAGATTTTGGGGTTTGTTTTCTTCTTAACATAAAGAAGAGTATGCTTCACCCTCTATTGAGACATTAATTTCACATCAATCCTGTGCATGTAGCCTTAGTTCATGTAACCTTCCTTAGAGCAAGAGATCCAGGCACTAAAGGAAAGCTACTTGACTAGGGTTTATTTATACTTTAGCTTCTTCAAGCAGCGTCCTAGTGCAGTTTGTGAAGAAGAAAAAGGGCAAGCCACAGTATTAGCAGAACCATTACTTCCTGAGATAGTGTAGTCTATACACTTAAGGTAAACCTAATAAAATTCCAATAGTATTTTTGGAATTAGAATAACTGAATTAAAATAATTTATTAAATAATTAATAAATAATTAAATAAGAAACTAAACAAAAATTATTTTTTTTACATGTTATCAATTGCCATCTTTTTTTTTATTGCTTAAAGTAATACAAAGGGTATTACATATGTGTCCATTTCCCCTCCCCAGACAGTCCCCTAGCCTCCCCTATCCCCCAGTGTCTTATGTCCATTGGTTATGCTTATATGCATGCATACAAGTCCTTTGGTTGATCTCTTACCCCCCTACCTCCTGTCCCCCAACCCTCCCCGGCCTTCCCGCTGCAGTTTGACAATCTGTTTGAGGCAGCTCTGCCTCTGTATCTATTATTGTTCAAAAGTTTATAATGGTCTCTATTATCCATGAATGAGTGAGATCATGTGGTATTTTTCCTTCATTGACTGGCTTATTTCACTTAGCATAATGCTGTCCAGTTCCATCCATGCCATTGCAAATGGTAAGAGTTCCTTCCATTTTAGAGCAGCATAGTATTCCATCGTGTAGATGTACCACAGTTTTCTAATCCATTCATCTACTGATGGGCACTTAGGCTGTTTCCAGATCTTAGCTATGGTGAATTGTGCTGCTATGAACATAGGGGTGCATATATCCTTTCTGATTGGTGTTTCTGGTTTCTTGGGATATATTCCTAGAAGTGGGATCACAGGGTCAAATGGGAGTTCCATTTTCAGTTTTTTGAGGAAACTCCATACTGTCTTCCATAGTGGCTGCACCAGTCTGCATTCCCACCAGCAATGCATTAGTGTTCCTTTTTCTCCACATCCTCTCCAGCACTTGTCATTTGTTGATTTGTTGATGATAGCCAGTCTGACAGGTGTGAGATGGTACCTCATTGTTGTTTTGATTTGCATCTCTCGGATGATTAGTGACTTTGAGCATGTTTTCATATGTCTCTTGGCTTTCTGAATGTCCTCTTTTGAAAGGTGTCTATTTAGGTCCTTTGCCCATTTTTTGATTGGATTGTTTATCTTTCTTTTGTTAAGTTGTATGAGTTCCCTATAAATTTTGGAGATTAGGCCCTTATCAGATATGACATTGGCAAATATGTTTTCCCACACAGTGGGTTTTCTCGTTGTTTTGTTGATGGTTTCTTTTGCTGTGCAGAAGCTTTTTATTTTGATGTAGTCCCATTTGTTCATTTTCTCTTTAGAAGAAACTAAACAAAAATTATTGAAAAAATAGAGTAACAAGGGGGAATTTGTCTACCAAATGCTAAAATGTATTATAAAGCTATAATAGTTAAAATAGTGTTATACTAGACTACAAATAGATAGATCAGTAGAAATTGAATAAATTATAAAGATGACATTTTAAATCAGTGGGAAAAGATGATTATTAGTTCAACTCTGTAGTCATCTAAAAATTATTTATATCTATATCTCATATAACAACAAAGTAAAATTCCAGATCAATTAAAAGTACTAGAAGAAAACATGAAAAAGTATTCTTGTGGGAAAAGCCTTTCATCTGAAAGAAAATCTGGAAGTCATATAAAGATGAATACATTTGACTATGTAAAGTTTTTAAATCTGCCTGGGGAAACATACTAGTATTGACTAAAATATCAGTATGAAAGCATTGTTAAGCTAATAGATATTTTAGTATGTATCTTATTTGAATTTTCCTCAACATATGACAATATTGGCTAGTTATTTTTACTTGAAGTTCTTTTACATTTATAGTGCTCATTCCTGTTTCCCTGTTATTTTTATTGTCTTCTTCATAAAATCCTCTTTTTTTTTCTATGTAGAATTTAAAATTTATTTTGCCCAAATTTAAGTTCTTGACACTCTTCTTTTGACTGTGCACACACTCTGAGTGGTTTTAGCCATTTTACAGTATGAGATGCCATCTATGAATGTATGACTCCTACTGTAGCTCTGACTTAAATTCTTCTTTTGAAAACACCTGTATATCTGGTCACCTATATGGCTGTCCCATAAGCAACTGAAACCAAACAGTTGAGACAAAATATTATTAATCTTAAAAATGTTTACTACTCACCTAGAGTTAACAATGAGATTGGAAAGGACAGAAAACATTCAAGTTTTGCTTTCTCTCCCCATCACTGTAAGGGGTCTTTAGGACAACATGCCCTTCACAGGCCATATCTCCATAATGGCTTTCCATTGTTCTCCTTGAGATAAAATATTTCTGAAAATCAAAATGCTTTCCAGAAACTAATCCCAGTCCCAAACTCCTGGGAAAGTTGGAGAATATCTGTTTCCTCTTATTGGTGAGTTCTATGAAAACAAGTACTTTAGAATAGTGACTGGCATATGGAATGTGTTTAATAACTAAGAGTTTAATATAAAATCAAATTTTTTTCAAGAAAACATGGCTCTAAGTTGACTTGTACATGATTTTCAATGTTAAAGTGCCCTTAGGGATAAGAATGTCAGACAAAGAGCTAATCCTGTGCAGCTAGTTAAACAAGGCACCCTCCATTGTTTGTTCCCCCATCTGCCTCAGTCCCTATATGGTTGTGGGACGTTATTATGAGGGGCTGTGGGAGAAAGCTTGGGAAGGTATTATGATTTCAGAGTTAATCAAATCTGATACAAAACCTTTCCCTAAGGCTCTCAAGACATAGAGTTTAAATTTCTACTGCCAAAGAGTCTGTCTTAATTTAAATAAATCTAAAATCCTAGCATCAGGGAAAATTGGTCTTAAGTCCCTTTAACATTAATGTGTGCAATACTATACTCAACATCTTCCCTGAAACCTGGGGATTCCTTCATCTCTTGTTTCAGCGACTGTCCCCATTTTTTACTCAGTTTCCCAAGCCATTAAGCTGTGAATCATCCCTGACAGCCTTCTTTTTCCTAAACCCTATATTAATCTGAGTCTTATCAGATACACATTCTGAAAGCCTTTCTAATTTCCCCCATTTCTCACTACCCTCACTGCCTTACTTTAAGTCCTCTCTTTAATTCATTATCTACTTACAGCAGCTCCCTAGTGAGTCCCCTGCCAATCATTTCTCTACCCTGATGTTAGAGAGCTCCTTCTAGGATATATATTTGGCCACATCGTTCTTCTGCTTGGAATGTTTTATGGCTTTCCACTTTAAAAAATATATATATATATTTTTATATATATAAAAATATATATATATATTTTTATATATATATAAAATATATATATATTTTATATATATATAAAATATATATAAAAATTTATATATAGTCTGTTTATATATTATATAAAACTTTTTTTATATAGTCTGTTTTAATTTATCATTTCTTTTGGCCTTTAGATACCACATATCTATATATCTAATATATATATATAAACTTTATACTCCCGATCATGGCACCCTCTGTTCACCTCTCCTCCCACTTCTCCCATCTCCCCTTCCTCACACTCTTTGTTCAAGGCATAACTCTAGTGTCTTGAAATCACCATGCTCTTTCTGGCCTCCAGGCTTTCCTTTCTCCGGAAATGGTACTCCCTATTTCTTTTTAGCCAACTGTGTGACTTGTCCTTCAAGATTTCCCCTGACCCTTACTTCTCTGAGAAGCTCATTTGCTGCCCCAGACCAAGTAGGATATCTTCTCTGCTCTCATTGGGAGCCCCCATCTCTGTTTGCCTCTCTCTTAACTCACACTGTACAACAGAATTATTCCCCGCTCATGAGTCTCTCTCTCCACAAGAATGTGAGCTTATGGGTGGCTGGTTTTTATGTCTCTTCTCCCCGTGATTCCTGCACCTGGCAGAGTTCCTGATGTAGCACCTGGTACCTATTTAATGATGAAAGCGTGAATAAATGATGCCATATCCTCTCTTCTTCCTAGGAATTTTAGGCTGCGGTGGTAGATTCTTTTTTGTTTAATATTTTTTTTTTTACTTTTCAATTACAGTTGACATACAACATTATATTAGTTTCAGGTGTATAGCCCAGTGATTGGACTTACTAAGTGGTCACCCTAATAAATCTAGTACCCATCTGACATCATTCATAGTTATTACAATATTATTGACTATATTCCCTATGCTGTACTTTACATTCCCGTGACTATTCTGTAACTACCAATTTGTACTTCTTAATCCCTTCACATTTTTCACCCATCTCCCCCAGCCCACCTCCCATCTTTCACCCAATCCCCCAAATCCCCTCCCCCTGGCAACCACCAGTTCTTTCTCTGTCTATAAGTCTGGTTTTTGTTTGTTTGAATATATTTTTTAAATTTATCTTTATTGTTGAGGGAAATAAGCCAGTCAGAGAAAGACAAGTATCATGATCTCACTTATGTGGAATCTAATGAACAAAATTAACAGATGAGCAAAAAAAGATCCTGAGATAAGCAGTCTCTAGACCAGGGATGGGTAAACTTTTTGACTCGAGGGCCACAATGGGTTCTTAAACTGGACCGGAGGGCCGGAACAAAAGCATGGATGGAGTGTTTGTGTGAACTAATATAAATTCAAAGTAAACATCATTACATAAAAGGGTACGGTCTTTTTTTTCAATAGTTTTATTCATTTCAAACGAGCCGGATCTGGCCCGCGGGCCGTAGCTTGCCCACGGCTGCAATAGACTGACGTATTTTAGAGTCTGTTTTAATTTATCATTTCTTTTGGCCTTTAGATACCACATATCAGTGAAATTATATAGCATTTGCCTTTCTCAGACTGACTTATTTCACTGAATTTAATACCCTGTAGGTCCATCCATGCTGTTGCAAATGGTAAGATTTCCTTTTGTTTTATGGTCGAGTAATATTGCATTGCGTATATGTTGGTTTTGGATTCCTTTGATAGGGGAGTGAAGCATTGAAAGGGATTTCCCTGGCTTGACATCTTATGTCTTTCCCCCCTTTCCCTTTAGAGTAGTAGGTGGAGTGTAAAGTCATGCAGAATTGGGTTTTGCATCTTAGGGAAGAGATTAGAGCAGTGGTTCTCAACCTTCTGGCCCTTTAAATACAGTTCCTCATGTTGTGACCCAACCGTACAATTTTTTTCGTTGCTGCTTCATAACTGTAATGTTCCTACTGTTATGAACCGTAATGTAAATATCTGATATGCAGGATGGTCTTAGGCGACCCCTGTGAAAGGGTCCTTAGACTGCCAAAGGGGTCGCGACCCACAGGTTGGGAACCGCTGGATTAGAGGCACACTCGGTGTTGGAGAAAACCAGGACTGGAGTTTCATAGTGCTGGATATGTAAAGCCTAAGCCTTGGGCAGAACAGAAAGGTTATGTTATTTATCCAGCTTAGTAGGGGGAACTGGTGGGCAGGAATTCTGGGCATATTTGTGTACAGGAAAAGAGTGACTTTTATTTGGGCATTTCCGGGCTGTTGTCATTTGGGAACCTGAAGGTGGTGGTGAGCAAATGACCTACTTTGGTTTCCTTATAATAAATCTGGTACTTGAGTGCCCTTCAAACCTCCCTCCTGTATCCTTGTCTCTTCTACTTCCCTCAGTTGTAAATCTCATCCAGATTCTCCTGAGGCATGAAGAGACACAGAGAAAACTAAAGTCATCATCTGAGCCTCTTCCAGGATGACAGATTCATTCCAATTCCTCACTGCCTGTCTCCTTCCTTCTTCTTTATTATAATACCTGGAGTGTTCCAGATTTCTACCACATGTTCCTCAAAAATATTGCGGAAAGGATAGGAAAACACTAAACTAAATCATCTCCAAAGGAAACATTCCGTCTTATGAGCTGTATTTCTCAGTGTAATCCCAACCATCAGCACTGTTTATATGTTCTGACCATGGCTTATGAACATACAATTCAATTGAGTTCAGTAGGTCATTGCAGGCCCTATGCCAAGCCCTGGAATCCAAAAGAAACATCGACAACTGCTTCCATCAGGCCATTTGGCAGAGTAAGGGGGGAGGCTCTTGGCGGGGCTGGGAACACTGCAGAAGGGTCAGAGCAGTCCTTGCCAACCTGCCTAACAGTGGTGGGGTGATCAGGCAGCCTCTAAGGTGGCCCTCATATGTGGAATGCTTTTGTGTTGTATCCTTTCCTTGCGTGTGGTCTGGATTTAATGACTCACTTTAATGAATAAAATACTGCAAAAGTGATGGTGTGTCACTTCCAACATTGGGGTATAGAAAGACTGCTGCTTCATTTGGGGTATTAGAACAATAGGACTTGGGGAGGCAGATGGAGGTGAAAATACTGAAGATTGGATTAAATAACAGTTTAAGGAAGAAATGTTCTTAATTGTGATTTTGGATTTGGATGTGAAGTTTAAGACTATATGATAATCAACTAGAACTATCTGCTAAGGAGGTTAGATTTAGATTGAGCTCAGAAAAGAACTTTGGGCTTGAGTATCAATGTGGGAGTTTACAGCGTGTTAATGATGATGAATGAATCACGAGACAGCAGAGATGGTCATACGCGAGTATAGATGGAGCTAAATTGAGATTCAGGATTGAGCTCTTAGTAATGCCAATGTTTGGAGGCTGTATTGAGGAAGAAGAGGAAGTCAGCAAGTTAATAGGGCAGAAGAGAGTGAGAAACATTTGTCAGAGAAGTTGGAGGAAATCAAGGCATTCCTGTGGGAAGGAGAGGAAGTTCTTCCAGCAGGAAGAAGTGGTCAGCTTGGTCAAAGGCTGCTGAGAGGGGAGGGAATTAGGGAATGGGAATGTCCATCTAATTTAGCCACTGGTGGTTACTGATGACCTTGACAGGAACAGTTCCAACTTGCAGATTTAAGGGATAACGTGAGCACAAAAAGACAAGATTTCAGACAACATTTCACCTGATGAATGTTTAGGAGATTTTTGCATCTACTAAATTTCAGTTTGATTTAATTTGATTTATGGAATCATCATTTCAGAAAACTAAAGCCATTTTTAAAGTAGCTTTGCAAATTGCTTCCTCAAATTACTTGCCCTCATTTTTGCCATGTGATTGAAAGATCAGAAAATAAATACTATCAGCTCTCTCTTCCCCTTACCTAGAGATAATTGCTGTTTGCACACATGGGTTATGAAAATGCTTCTTTATATTGAATTCAACCATCTTGAATAACTCTAGATCAGCGGTTCTCAACCTGTGGGTCGTGACCCCTTTGGAATTCGAACGACCCTTTCACAGGGGTCGCCTGAGACCATCTGAAAACACATATATAATTACATATTGTTTTTGTGATTAATCACTATGCTTTAATTATGTTCAATTTGTAACAATGAAAATACATCCTGCATATCAGATATTTACATTACGATTCATAACAGTAGCAAAATTACAATTATGAAGTAGCACCGAAAATAATTTTATGGTTGGGGGTCACCACAACATGAGGAACTGTATTAGAGGATCGCGGCATTAGGAAGATTGAGAACCACTGCTCTAGATGATGCAGGATGCTTCTGTAAATAGCACAATACACTTATATGACTATGCTGGATAAATAAGGGCTCAGGCAGTATGTACTAATGTGAAGGCTGCCTGGAAAAGAATTTCCCAGTTTTGAAAGTATACAACCTCAGGGAAAGAGAATCCTTAATTTAGTCCCTCTGCAGCTCAGCAGCTCAACAGTATAAAATAACACTAGGAAAATTAGACTACACACTGAGTCAGTGTGACGTGGTCCATTTATTCATAGTCTATTTTTGCAGTGATGTCGTTGAGTTATGCAGAGATTAATAAATATGGTTTATGCATAACTCTGACACTCTTAGGAGACTTAATTTAATAAGAATATAAACCCACAGATAAGTGTTATTTTTGTAATGTTCTGGTAATCACCAGGATTAGGGTAGGCAAAACAATGGAGGTTCTGGCCCTTTCTCAAAGTCTAAGTGTGTGGCCCAGGGCAAGACCTAGCTAGACTGAACTGTGCTGACTCAGGAAAGTAGTAGAGATTTTGAGCTGAGATTTGCACAGGCCTTTATGTATTGTTATAATATGTACTCAAGGAGACATTTTCTGTGGTTATCCATCCTCATGAGTGAAGTACAATTTTTGAGATTTTTCTTTGGCAATAATCTGATAAAAGTTACTGATTGCATCTCTCTGGATTAGGAAATATTTGAGGATTGCAATAACAGGTATGATTTTTAAGTACTCTTTGTTCTCTGATATTTTCTTTTTAAAGATCTTTTTTTTCTGATTTTAGCCATTCATTGTAAAAAATAAGAAAGAGACAATTATAAAATATTGAGAACAATAAAAACAAGTCAACCATTTAACAATAGTACCCAAACTTAGAAAGCAAACATTACCATGTTTGTACATTTCACAACTTCCTTCATATTAAATGTATAGAAAATACATCTTGAGCAAACTTTGAATTACACTGTAAATGGTTTTGTGTGTACTTCTACCATCATTGACCATTATACATTTTGTTTTAATATACAGATATACTATTATCTGTGTAATCATTCACCTGTTGTAGTTATTTCTGATTTCTGACCATCAGGAAAAATCTCATTAATTCTATTTCGTGTAATCTTTTAAATATGGCTTTCAGAGAAATATGTATGGAATTGCTGAGTCAAAGTATGAATATTTATGAGGCCCCTGGTGTGTCTTTCCAAATTTCCTTCCATATACTTTCACCAAAATGTACTCTATCATGGCATTACCATTTGTTTAACTATGATAATTTGATGGATTAAAAAGTATTTTGTGTTATTTTGTTGGTGGTGTGAAATGTAACCTTTTGCAATATGTGTATTTGCCATTAATACTTCTCAATTTTATGAATTTGTTCTCAGTCTATTTATCCTCTAGTATGGTTGTCTTTTTCTTATTTATAGTGTATTATCTTTGTATTTTAAGAACTTTAAGTGTCATATAGATTTCTAACCTTTTTCTTGGTTATTCAGTTTGTCCTTTTTGACTAAAAAAGATTTAATTAATATGACAACTAATCTTTCAGGATTTTTTCTTATGTACTCTCCCTAGCCCCAGCTTTTATAATAGATTGTGAGAAAAGACAATATTTACCTCTTTTAGACCATCTTGGAATTTGTCATTTTTACATTTAAAACTTTCAATCAATTCATAATTATTCTTAGCACTAGAGGCCTGGTGCACGGAATTCATGCACAGGGGTGTGGGGGAGGTGGCCCCTTCAGCCCAGCCTGCACCCTCTCCAATCCGGGACCCCTCAGGGGATGTCCAACTGCCGGGGATTGGGCCTAAACCAGCAGTCGGACATCCCTCTCACAATCTGGGACTGCTGGCTCCTAACTGCTCACCTGCCTGCCTGCCTGATTGTCTGTAACTGCCCTCCCTGCCAGCCTGATCACCCCTAACCATCTCTGCCTGCCAGCCTGATCGCCCCTAACTGCCCACCTGCCAGCCTGGTCACCCCCAACTGCTCCCCCGCCCCCGCTGGTCTGGTCACCCCTAACTGCCCCTCCTGCCAGCCTGGTTGCCCCCAACTGCCCCCTTCCCACCAGCCTTGTCGCCCCCCAACTGCCCTCCCCTGCCAGCCTGGTTTCCCCACACAGCCTGCTGCTCAGTTGTTTGGTCATCTCTTACTAACCCCCTGCCGGCCTTGTCGCCCCATGCAGCCTGCTGTCTGGTCCTTACTGTTACTGTGACGGCATCCCAGACAATTTGCATATTCCTCTGTTATTAGTATAGATATGATGAAAAGTAGAAATACATTATTTTTAAAGTATCAATTGTTCCAGCAGAATTTATTAAATAACCTATTCATCCCATTGATCTGAAATCTCAGTAAGCATGGGAATACAGACATCTCTTTAGTATCTCACATATAGTGATTTTGTTTCCTTTGGCTATATGCCTAGAGGTGGGATTGATGGATCATATGGTAGTTCAATTAATTTCTCAAGGAAGAGCCATACTGTTGTTAATAGTATGCATCAATTTACATTCCCACCAGCAGTGTACAAGGGTTCCCTTTTGTTCACATTCTTACCAATAGCTGTCATTTTTATGATAGCCATTCTAACAGATGTGAGGTTATATCTCATTGTGGTTTTGATTTGCATTTCCCTGATGATTAATGATGTTGAGTACCTTTTCATGTACCTATTGGCCATTTGTATGTTTTCTTTGGGAAAATGTCTATTCAGATCCTCTGCTCATTTTTTAATTGGAATTTGGGGTTTTTCCAGGGGCTATTGAATTGTATATGTTCTTTATATATTTTGGATATTAATTCCTTATAAATATATGATTTGCAAATATTTTCTTATATCTCATAGGCCTTTTTATGTTGATGATTGTTTTCTCTGCTGTGTAAAGACTTTTTAATTTGATGTAGCCTCATTTGTTTATTTTTGTTTTTGTTGCCTTTGCTTTGTTGTCAAATTAAAAAAAAAAATCATTGCCAAAGTAATGTCAAGAACCACTTCTCTTATGCTTTATTCTAGGAGTTTTATAGTTTCAGGGTCTTAAATCCATTTTCAGTTGATTTTTTAGTATGGGTCCAGTTTCACTCTTTTGCATATGTCTATCCAGTTTCCCTAAAACCATTTGTTGAAAAGACTATCTTTGCCCCCTTATGTATTCTTAGAGCCTTTGTGGAAAATTAGTTGACTGTATATGCATAGATTTATTTCTGGGCTCAATATTTTGTTCCATTGATCTGTGGTCTCTTTTTATGCCAGTACCATACTTTTTTTTATTACTACAGCTTTGTAATATAGTTTGAAATCAGGAAATGTGATATCTCCAGCTTTACTGTTCTTGATCAAGTTTGCTTTAAATATTTAAGAGTCTTTTGTGGTTCTATGCAAATGTTAGGATTGTTTCTTCTATTTCTGTGAAAAATGCCTTTGGAATTTTGACAGAGATTACACTGAATCTGTAGATTGCTTTGGGTACTATGGACATTTTAATATATTGATTCTTCCAATCCATAAACATGATATTTTTCCCCATTTATTTATGTTTTCAGTTTTTTTCACCAATGGTTTTGTTTTTTTGTTGTTTTTATAAGGACAAATTCAGCCACAGATGAGTAATTGTACAAGATCTTTTAGTTTGGTCCAATTCTGATATTCAGTGCATTGGTTTATTCTATGTGATATTCATATGGACACAGGCTAAAATCTAGTTTTATGGACTGAAAATAGCAGAGCTCATACATGAAAGAATAAATTGGGGATTCCAAACAGAAGGAAGATAGACAAGTTAAGCCTCAACATAGAAAGACATATCAGAAAGGCCTAATTTGGGGTTTAATATCACAATGTCCTTACAGGTAGGGAAGAGATAGGTTTTGACATAAATGTTTTTTAATGTCAAGTAAAAATGCTCAATTGTGTGTGACAGTGGCCTCTTTGAATAGCAGCTACAATTGATGATTGAAGGACATACTTTATTTGCAAAGGGTGAGGAAAAATCACTGTTTTGGTGCTTGCTTACTTTGTCCCAGTAACTGTTCCAAGTATTTTACATCCATTAACTATTTCATCCTCAATAGAATGTTATGAGGCAGGCACTATCCACTGTCCTCATTTTACAGATAAGGAATCTTCTTTTGTTTTTTGCTTAAGTTCACCTAATTATTATGGGGCATAGCCAAGATTTCCATTGAGGAAGCCTGAATCCAGGACCTGTGTTCTCAGCCTCTACCTCATGCAGCTCCTGGATGAGCATTTATTTATTCATTTAACAAATATGTACTGAATGCTTGCAGGTGTGCCTGGCACTGTGTTTGGTACTGAGAACCTAGTGGAACTCAAAACAAACATGGTGCCTTCTCTCCTGGAACGTACAGTCTAAAGGTAGACAGAACTTCAGAGTAACAGATAAATATACAAGTATAAATTGAAGTAAGTGCTAGAAAGGGAAATTACAGCATTCTCTGGAGTGTACAGTCAGGGCCCTTTTTTAGATCAGAAGACCAGAAAAGGTCTCTCTTAAGAAAGTGATCATTAAACTAAGATCAGATGGATTAGTGAAAGTTAGTGAAGAATGGGGAAAGAATGTACCAGGCTTTGGGAAGAGCATGGCCAAGTGTTTCTAATCCCTTTGACAAGACCTCATAGGAAGATGGACATATCAGGCTGTCACTGCCATGAAAAATAAATCTCTGTGCCCCCTTGTTCTGACTTCATGTTCACTAAACAATCTTACTATAATCTGGCTTTACATGCAGTTTAACAATGTGAAGAGAATATGCTGATTGCTCAGACTAATAATAATATGCTCATGATGAGAGTCCTTTCTCCTTGTCAATTAATAAATTCACATTTATATCAATCTCCATACATTCTTTTCTTGTTACTAAATTTGTCAACCTCAGACTCTGAGCCTTCACAGCAGAAGACCAAATCCTCAAATGGCATGACCTGGATTCCAAGTTGAGTTCCCACCCAGCTCCAACCTGCTTTTCCTTTGACACTGTAAATCGTTATGTCCGATACCACTTGTTTGTGAAGTTGTATTAATATGCAGTACTTGGTAAAGTAAAAGAAAGATGAGTGCTTTGAGAGATAGTTGAAAAATAGACTTAGTGAGCACATGATTCATGATTATTCTGGTTAATTTTACTGAAAAGAAAGTCCATCTGGAAGAGAGTCTGAATGAAATCCTGTTTTGAATATTTAGGGAATAAGACACCATCTTGTCTAAGCAGTCATGTGCTGAGTGAGTAATGCTGGTATTCTTTTACTAGATTGTTTTAGTATAAAACTGTAGTAAATTGTGCTAGTTAGTGTTTCCCCACTACAAGCATGGAAACGAGACTTACTCATAATATTTATTTCTTCTCCAGAGTGCCTTTGTAGACCTGAAACATCTGACCCAACAAAAGGCCTCCAACTTTTAATATAACACAGCTGCTCTGAGGATGGCGTGCATGCATATGTGTGTGTGCGATGGGAGGGGATTTCCTAATATTTATTCATTTATGTGCCCTTTGGAGAAGGGGCAGGTTTAGTCCAACAGAAATTCTAAGTGCCTTTTACTGGGCAATTGTTAGATGTAAAAAGCTGGCTCATGTCAAAAATATCTTCCAGGCAGTTTGCAGCTGGGAGCCATAAAAGACAAGATTGTACATTGTTTAGGATCAGTAATGCTAATGGGTTGCATTTCACAGTGAACAATTAGTTTTCTACCAATGCAGAATAGTGCATTGATTATGAAGAAATGGGAATTATATAGAAACTCTTATCAAAGATGTCTTTATTTAGTTATTTTCTATTAATAATTATTTATAATGAATTAGTTAACTTCCAACACATGCACTATGTTTTTTTTTCATCACCAATTATCCCCCTATACCTTCTTCCATCACCACCCACCCCCGACCCCCACACAATCACTACACTGTTGTCTGGTTCCATTAGTTCTTTCTCTTTTTGTTCTTTTTTGCTCAATCCCTCCATACACACACCCAATACCCCACCCCCACCAATACTAGAGCTGTCTACCTGCTCTCTTTCTATGAGTCTGTCTCTATTTTGCTTGTTCATAAATTCCACATATGAGTGAAATCATATGGTATTTATCTTTCTCTGACTGGCTTATTTCACTTAGCATAATGTTCTCTAGGTCAATTCATGCTGTCGAAAAGGGTAAAATTTTCTTACTTTTTATGGCAGAGTAGTATTCCATTGTAAATGCACCATAGCTGTTTTATCCACTTAGTTCACACCTGTCCGAATGGTACATCAATAAATCAACAAACAACAAGTGTTGATGAGGATGGTGAGAAAGGGAAACCTTGTGTACTGTTGGTGGGAATGCAGATTTGTGCAGCCACCGTGGAAAGAAGTATGGACTTACTTCAAAAAATTAAAAATGTAATTGCTTTATGAGCCAGCAATTCCACATCTGGGGATATATCCAAAGAACCCCAAAACACAATTTTGAAAGGATATATGCACTCCTGTGTTCATTGCAGCATTATTTACAATAGCCAAGATTTGGAAGCAGCCCAAGTGTCCACACATTGTGTTTTCCACAGAGCATAAACAACAATGGTTATCAGCTCAGTAATCCAGCTTTTTCTTTATTCTTCACATTTGTCCTCCCAAATTGGTGGAAAAAAGCATGAGATATCTTAAATGTTATTAATTTAGGAACAATCTAGAACAGGGGTGGGCAAACTTTTTGACTCAAGGGCCACAATGGGTTCTTAAACTGGACCGGAGGGCCGGAACAAAAGCATGGATGGAGTGTTTGTGTGAACTAATATAAATTCAAAGTAAACATCATTACATAAAAGGGTACGGTCTTTTTTTTTTTTTTTTTTTTTTTTTTTAGTTTTATTCATTTCAAACGGGCCGGATCCAGCCCGCGGGCCATAGTTTGCCCACGGCTGATCTAGAAGTTCTAAGGAAACTTTCCTTCTTATCTTTTGTATCTCTTCCAAACCTGTTCATTCATTTAACTAACTGAACTTGACCCTAAGGAAACAGTGATGAGTAAATCTCCAACAGAGAACTCAGAGTCTGGCTAGGGATATGGATGAGTACATCAACAGTTATGATGAGTGCAGTAAGTGATAGGCATGTTTAGAGCACTCTGGGGGAATGGAGTATGGGCCTTTATAGGGGTCAGGCTAATGGTGAGGGCAGTCTGAGATGACTCCCCAGAGAGGGTAGCATTTGAGCTGAGCAGTTGTTAACTATGTAAATGGTAGAGCAGGATGAAGAGTAGAGCTCACAGGAAACAGTCTATTGAAGATGTGGGGAGACGAGGAAAATGTGCTATTTCTTTTCTTGCCTGTTTCATTTTTGCCTCATACCTTTCTATGAATGCCAAGAGGAAGTAATGAGACAAAAATTCAGAGGAAGAGGTGAAATAAAACATGAAAAGAACAATTGCAGATCATGCTGTCTTATGGGAAGGTGGTTACTTGACAACAAATGTCTAGCATTTCCCTTACTAGTAACTAGTGATATCAACCAAAAAATGGAAAGACAATGGCATTCATATAGAAAACTAGGGAAGGGTACCATCCAAATGCTAGAATTTCTATTAATTACAGGACACAAGGGACCTATTTAAGAAGGTTAATCAGAATTGACTTGTAAATCATTTGCTTTAGAGCCTTTCAAAAATGTAGAAGAAATTATAAATGCTATAAACATACATCAGTTTATATGGTCTAGGGCTTGAGTCGGAAATGGATCATCAGATCATAGGAAAGCCCTCCTCCTGAAGGACCTTTGGCAACTGCTGCTCATGGGACTTTCATAGTATAGGTAGGTGCCTAGGGAGAGTCCAACAGGATTCAAGAGTAGCTATCCGGAGAGGTCTGAGCCACGGATGACTTTATCAGATCACTGGTTGCTGGCAATGAGGACATTGTAAAACTTTTGTCAGGCCTAGGCTGATAACTGTCCAGAGGATTAAATGTGGTGGGAGGCAGAGGTGGGGAATGGACTCCTGAAGATGGCACATTTATATCAGATTTCCGTGGCTTTTGCCACATTAGGAATGGAGTCCAGCCATACAAGATGTGGCATCTGATATATATAAGTTTTGAGAGGTACAGATGTAAAACTCTCCAGAAAAGAGATTTACTTGTTAGCACTGCCCACTCTTCCAGATCCTTCTTCACTCTTTTTGGGCTATTAGGTCATGGAGCCAGAGATCAGTCTTCCTTAGGGAAATCCAAGGGGATCCAAGCACCTTATGTCTATGGAGATATACCAGGCCCTTATCAAAAGAATGAATAAACCGAAGATAATCTCTTTCACCAAAAGTGGAAAAATACTTAAAGAAATATCCTTTTAAAAACCAAGCACACATGAAATGAAAACAGATTTTTATTATATAAAGAAACAGATATTCAAAATGTTAAATTCTCAGGTATAGAAATGCATTGTTGATATATTTATGTGTGTGTTTCCTTTTATCTTCTTTTTCACTTTCTCTGCTACCCAACACCCAGAGTCTTTCCCCTCTCACTCTCAGAGTCTTGCTAAGAAGTCAAAGCCCTGCCTTACTTAAAGAAGCCCTAGCCCGGCCAGTGTGGGGTTGCTGGCTCAGTCCCCAGTAGGGAGTGTGCAGGAGGCAGCCAATCAGTGATTCTCTCTCATCATTGATGTTTCTTCCCCCCCTCCCTCTCTCTCTCCCTGTCTCTCTCTCTCTCTCTCTCTCTCCCTCTCCCTCCCTTCTCCCTTCCTCTCTGAAATCAATAAAAATATTTTTTTTTTAAAGAAGAAACCCAAGTTTCCAGATTCTTCCAAATGCCTTCAAACCCAGGACTAGCCAATCAGGTGCTTCTGACTAAGTCTGCATCTTGAGTGAGTCGGGGAAAACCAAAGGCACTTCAGAATTCATTCACTGTCAAGATGTTCAGCAGCAGCAGAGTCCAGGACTGAATTGCTGGTGCCAAGATGTGCCCAGAGCCCAGCTGCTCCTGGAGCATGAATTTCCTTGGTTTTTATCCATTTTCAAGTTTGAGTCTCTAGTCTTCCTATTGATTCTGTGAACTCCATGGTATTCTTCCAATAATTACTTT
This sequence comes from Myotis daubentonii, assembly GCF_963259705.1. Lineage (NCBI taxonomy): Eukaryota > Metazoa > Chordata > Mammalia > Chiroptera > Vespertilionidae > Myotis > Myotis daubentonii. The sequence continues at coordinate 63,693,896 of NC_081850.1, read as the reverse complement.
TCAGCCTAAATTAGGCAGAGCTGGTATCAACTGATGCCATCAACACTAATAAAAGAGAAAAATGGTAATTGGCGTACGAGCTACCCTTTTCATTGGCTAATCAGGGTTATATGCAAATTAACTGCCAACTAAGATTGGCAGTTAACTGCCAACTAAGATTGGCAGTTAACTGCCAACAAGATGGTGGTTAATTTGCATATGTAGGCACAATGCAGGGAGGCGAAAGGGAAATCAGGAAGAAGCCCCCTGCCACTGACAGTGATCAGAAACCCAGGGGGGAGCTAAGAGCTGGGGGGCAGGGCAAAGGCGGCCCTGGGGCCGCCTTTGCCCTGCCCCCCAGCCATGATCAGAGAATCAGGTGCCTTTGCCGCCCTGGCCAGTGATAGCAGGAAGTAGGGGTGGAGCCAGCGATGGGAGCTGGGCACGGTCAAAGCTGGCAGTCCCGGGAGCTAGGGGTCCCTTGCCTGGGCCTAAAGCGGAGCCCACGATCGCGGGGCCACTGCAGCTGCGGGTCCCCGCTGCCCGGGCCGGACGCCTCAGCCAGAGGCGTCAGGCCTGGGCAAGGGGCCGATCCTGCGATTGGAGGGTGATGGGGGTCAATGCCTGAGGGCTCCCAGTATGTGAGAGGGGGCAGGCTGGGCTGAGGGACACTCCCCCCCACACACACCCAGTGCACGAATTTCGTGCACCGGGCCCCTAGTCTAATATAACAGATCAAGATTTTTTTAAAAGCTTTGCCCTCTCTTATGGTCATTTAGACTTTTCACAGATATAAGAATGTGAAAATTTGTTGTCATCACCCAAGAAGGTTCAGTGCTGGGACCTCCCCACAAGGTAATGTCCTAACAATTGGCGTTCAGCTACCCTGCATTGTTCGTGCCTATCCAAAAACAGATCTCCTAGATCAAGCATGTCAAACTCAAAGGCTAACACGGGCCAAATAAACAAGGTGTAAGTTTATGCAGGCTGCAAAAAAACCAAAAGCTTCCATTTTCATAGAAACGTAGGTTTATTTTGATAGAGACCTGCTGAATACGAAGGGCTGAGATAAGTGAGTAATCGTTAACATAAAATAATAGAACATTTTAATAAAAATTAATATTTTTTTCTTGAACATGAACTTACCAGACACTGAATAACTGCACAAATTAATAAGTGCAATGCAAATAAACCTATTTTTCTTGTTCTCCAAAAGCGAAATATGTCTTGTTGTGCACACCAAACAAGTCAGTACAAGACTAATTGTGTCATCTGATATATATAAGTTTTGAGAGATACAGATGTAAAACTGTATGACGTGGCAACCGGCTGCTAAAATATTCGCTGCTAGTATTAGTGGGGAGAAATGGTGCGCCTGCGTGTAAGGCGCGTGAGGGAAATGAATGCAACACTCCTATAGTAGTCATTAGCAAACATAGTTCATTATTAATAATTATGTATAACAGGATATTGTAAAAGTTAAGTTACAAAATTTTTATTGAAACCTGTCGTACATACCGTTACATTGGCTGGGCTGCAACAATATTCGCTGTGGGCTGCATGCAGCCGCGGGCCGCAAGTTTGACATGCTTATCCCAGATGGTATGTGCTCTCTCAACATACTCCTTGGTATCAATCACTTCTGCATTCTTAGTTGATGCTGTATTCCTCTTATGTGATTAAAAACCCTAGTTCCAACGGTTTTCATCATCATGACTTAAATACTAAGCCCTCGGCTACACCTCACACTTCAACCAGATTAAAAGTGTGACCTCATTAATTGTGTAGAACAAGCAAGTCTAAATTCTCTTCTTGAATGCAAGCCAACTGTGTCTCTCCCAATTGCGTGTCATAAAAGCTTTAGCAAGACCTGCTCCTGGCTCAAAGAGAGACATGCCTGATTTATGATTTCTTGATAGCACTTAACATTTTATTTGGATTTAGAGATAACTCTAGATACATCAATCAAGCAAGCTGTTTTCAAATCTTTCTTCTCAGCTGTTCCTGGTGCCAGATTGTCTAACAAATAGAAGCTTAAACACATGTAATTTGTGATTGGTGGAGACCATTCTCAGTCATGCAACAGGCCAGCTGGTAGCATAATCCACAGTTTAGTCCATGGCCTCACTCACAGACAATAGGTTACCCTTCTCCTCATACACCTGAACATGTTTAAATATCACATTTATAAAATAATGAGAGTGTACAGTAGAACATGAAACATTTGCTTATGAATTTGATAGCTAAAAATTATATCTTTTATTATACATATATTCACATAATCAGGTAGCTCAGAGTAGAACTTTCCTTACCCAATTAAAAGAAAATATATATAGCAATTGTAATTGCAAAATAGGACTTTGGCAAAAGAAGCAATAGAATGGATAATTGACAGTCCATAGACATGACATATATTAATATGTATGTAGACACACACATGTATATATACATAGCATGTATGTGTTTATAGTATATATATGTGTATATATGTACATACATATATATACACACACACATATACATATTTGGTATATGATAAAGTGATTGTAATTTTGGAAAAGAGTATTTGAAAGAGTTGTGCCAGAGTTTTTTCTTAATTATTTGGAAAAAGATATCTTTAGTTGACATCAAGTACCTAACCTAATTTCAAATGGATTTAAGTAACATATAAAAAGCTGGATAAAACATGTAATAGTGGGATAAAAATATCGATAACTCTGAATGACCTTAGCATGGGAAAAAGTTTTCTAAGAATAAAAACAATGTAAGAAATAAAGCATAATAATTTGACTTTACAAAAATTTTGAAGTATTTCACTAAAAATCCAACACCAAATTATTGGAATTCAAAGGTCTATTCTATTCAATTTATGGACCAATTGAAAGATAAAGAAAATGAGTCCATAGAAGGAAGACAAAACATCATCATCATTATTATTAAGTGAATTTTGGAGATAGTTGTTGGACAATGATAGACGGTGAATTTTCTAACATAGAGCCCTGAATTACACCGATATGCCCACGTACCCACATGCAGCCTGCCCCTGTTAACTTTACAGCATGAAAGAGCAGAACAGAACTTGTCTCCCTTGTCTTACTGAGAAGTTTCTCCCAAACTAAAAGATACTTAAAGTGAGTGCTGGGCTAACTATGCCCTAATTCTGCTCCCCAGACTCAACAATTGGATCATGATGCTGCTTCTTCAGAAAGAAGCGATAATAATGTTTAGAAAATGCCCAGCAATCTTATGCAAATGAAATTTACACATAAACATTAAGGATAGGGCAGGACCATTCTCTGCATAACAAAAATTAAGAGTAGGCATTTGTCACAGAGATTGTAATTGATTATTAACTATAGTGCAAAAAGAGCTGATATAAACTCAGAAGAAAAAATTCCAACAAAAAATGCAACGAAGGACATAAAAAATTAAAGCATTACAAATACCTAATAAAATTACATAAAAACTTTCAAAATCATCAGTTTTCAAAGAAATACAAATAACAAATGTAAATATGAATATAAAGTTTCTTAGAGTTATTCTATCTTGAGAAATGAGAGAAAAGCAGGTCTAGTAGCTTGTGTGCAGCTGGTATTGTCAAAATAAAGTACAAGCAATAACTTTGTACCAATCAGCCACTGGTAACTATTAGAACACATTAATTCCTAATGTTATTAAGCTTTATCTAATCAAGGAGTTCATCAAATGCACCAGGAAGAATTGGTTCCCTGTTTCAAATTTGCAAATTGTAGAAGAATGTTAGTCAAATGAGCAGCATTACTATACCATGCTCCTAACTCGAACCCTAACTTGCTTTGCTCCAATCTATATGGTGAATAGTGTGATGATGTGACATGTGCTCAAGGCCAGAAAGATAAAGTCAAGGGAGAGTGGTGGATGAGATGGTATAAAACAGGGCTGGTGGAGGGGTATGTGTAGTTAGGATGTAGACAGTTTATTTAGATACTAGAGGCCCCGTGCACAAAATCTGTGCATTGGGGGGGTGTCCCTCAGCCCAGCCTGCACCCTCTCACAGTCCAGGAGCCCTCGCTCCTTACTGCCCGCCTGCTCACTCTACTCCTTACCATTCGACTGACTGCTCCTTAGTGCTGCCACAGAGGTGGGAGAGGCTCACGCCACCACTGCTGCGCTCACCAGCCATGAGCCCAGCTTCTGCTGAGTGGCACTCCCCCTGTGGGAGCACACTGACCACAAGGGGGCAGCTCCTGCATTGAGCGTCTGCCTCCTGGTGGTCAGTGTGCATCATAGCGACTGGTCGTTCTACCGTTCAGTCGATTTGCATATTAGGCTTTTATTATATAGGATTTTATTAACATAGAACCTGACTCCTTGTCTCCTTAATCAGCTACCTTTATTCCAGAGAGAATGCCACAAACTTATTTTCTGTAGATGATAAAGGGCCTAAATAGAATAAAATATGATGTCATCATTTGCCTTTAAAATTGGAAAATTATTATTTTTCTAAGGATAATTATTGCTACTGATAGCATAGATAGACACTCATACACAAATGATGGTTGTGTAAATTAACTGGAAATTTTTATCAAAAGCTTCAGAAAGACAATATCCCACATTCAGGACTCTATCCAAGGGAGAGCTATAAAATATATATACATCTATGTTGTATATATAATAGCCCCCAAAAGTAGAAATGATCTAAAAGCCTCCAAAGGAAAATATTTTGAAATTCTAGGATATCTATAGAATATAATGTTATGTAGATAACATTTTAAAAATCACACTTTTAGAAATTAACACTATATTGAGTTTTTTAAATATAAGAATAAAACTTACCTATATAACATGTATTGCAACATGCATATATGCAACAGGAGGAAATACATGGAAATAAGATTTTTTCCCATAGGTAGAATTAAAAATAATTTTTTTCTTTATACTTTTTTTTTACTTTTAAAAATTATCTTCCATGATTCTGTATTCATATGTATGCATACATAATTGTATAAACATTATATTTAATGTTTACATTTGTGTTTGGTTTTATAGCTATGTTTATAAGATTATTTTGATAACTGTATACATTACTTATGTGCTCATCAGTTCTTATTGTAACTGAAACCAAGGTTCAGCTGCCTGCCACCAGGAAAGCCAAACTTGTGAGACAGGTGCTTGTGAAAAGGAAAGAGGTTTATTTAAGTTTCAGCAACCTGAGAAGATGGGGAACTTTTTTTTTTTTAATTGCTTTCAGAGAGAAGGGAGAGGGAGAGAGAGATAGAAACATCAATGATGAGAGAGAATCACTGATTGGCTGCCTCCTGCACATCCCATACTGGGGATTGTGCCAGCAACTCGGGCATGTGCCCTAACTAGGAATCAAACAATGACCTCCTGGTTCATAGGTCAATGCTCAACCATTGTTTTGTTTTGTTTTGTTTTGCCTAGTTACTCTAACAGAATTTTATTACCATTAAAATTCAAAAACCTCTGGGCCCATTTGTCACTAATTTTACTCATAAGACAAGCCATCATAAAGCATTGCAGACCAGGTATGAACTATGGCTGTGCAAACCAATTCTTTGATTTTGTAATCTCACCAAGTGGGATACATTGCCTTTGCCTGCTCAGTTCAGCTTCCCCTTCATGGTAGAAGAATCCTTTATTTTTCCAGCCCATTTTTGGTAGACAGGTAAAAGTAGGGTTATTTTTCAAGAAATAAGCAAACACTTTTGTTTTCAACCCTACCCTGTCATGTGGCATCTATTATATTCATTGAATGTGTGTATGTGTGGGGGTGGGTTTACATTGAATTCACAGCTGAGTCTAGTTGATTACCCCCACATTTGCTATTATCTTTTGTCCTTGCACCAGCCCCTTCAATAAGGCACCTTGCCAAACCTCAGTTGTAAGAGCCACTCATCACTCACTGCTTCTATTGCTAGCTATGATAGTGTCACCGGGCCTGCCAAACGAACTGTCTCCAATACTCCCTAAGCTGTTAAAACAATCTCCCCACTGTGGTTGCCTAGGTGCTTTACTGGGCACCACAGCTACAGGGCACCAAGCAATACTGTGTCACTCACAATCACCTTACAGAGTTTTAAATAAAACCAGCACTTTCAGTTCTTATTTGCAGGCCTCACTTTCTCTGGCTTAGTAGTGGAAATAAAACCACGAGCTCAGCCCTAGCTGGTTTGGCTCAGTAGATGGAGTGTCAGCCTGCAGACTGAAGGGTCTTTCTGGGTTCGATTCCGGTCAAGGGCACATGCTGGGTTGTGGGCTCAATCCCCAGTGGGGGGTGCATAAGAGACAGCTGATCAATGATTCTCTCTCATCATTGATGTTTCTGACTCTCTCTCCTCCCTTCCTCTCTGAAATTAATAAAAATATATGTTTATAAACAAACAAACAAACCCCCACAAATTCAGATGTTTTTGTTGTGTGAGTTTGAATTCTGGGTGTCTTACCTTGGGCAAATAACTTAATATCTCTGTTTCCTCATTTCTAAAATGTAATAATAACAATAATGATAATAATAGTAATAATAATAATACCTACTTCATTTAAGCTTTTATGCGTAGACAGACTTATTCTTTGCTCAAAAATTTTAAATTCTGAAAATGCTGTCATTAAGTGCATAAACATTATATATATATTTAAGACATTAATTTAAATGGGAAATATTCTATTCAAGCTAGGCAGCTCCTTAAACATTAAGCACATAAAAGACACTCAACATTCTCTTTTATAGCAGTTATATTATGGCACTAAGACCCTATTAATTCACAATATGTGATGACATGGACTTGTACTCGGCTACAATTTGAAGGAAGCCATTGAAGAAACATAGGAAACACTGTGAATAAAATGTTTAAAGCTACTGAAAAATCAAATATTTCAATCATTTAAGAGCATCTAATTGATATATTAATAAAGTACTAATTGATACATTAGTTAGGAAGTATACTAAGTACAATTTGAGTTTAAAAAAGGAAGAAACAACTGAAATTGGGTAAAGAACTTTTTTAAAATAAAATGCAGAATCCACAATGAATATATGAGCCAAAAGCTTTTATGCATCAAATAATATAATAATAAAAGATATAAATAAGAAACAAGTATAAATGAAAAGAAGCAATTGTCAGAAATTCAGCATCTCTTCAAGAAAAATCAAGTGGTCAAAAATAAGTAACATTATATAGAAAATTTGAGAAATATAAAAGGATTGTAAAATTCTATGTCATAGGCCTGGCTGGCATGGCTCAGTGGTTGGGTGTCAACCTACGAACCAGGAGGTCATGGTTCCATTCCTAGTCAGGGCACATGCCTGGTTTGCGGGCTTGATCCCTAGTGTGGAGGAGGCAGCCAATCAGTGATTCTCATCATTAATATTTCTCTCTCTTCCTCTCCCTCCTCTCTGAAATCAATAAAAATTTATATTAAAAAAACTCTATGTCATACAAATATAGACTACCCTTTTCCTAGCCCCTTTGAGACATTCATGAAAATCATAAGTACTCAAAGGAGAAGTTCAAAAAACTTTAAAAAGAAAAAATAAAATATAATCTTTCTAAAGTAATGTAATGTTCTCCTAAATAGTTATTAGGTTAATGGCATTGGGATGTATAAGATAACCTTAATGGTAATGACAACCTTAATTTATAAAGAGTGCTTACAAAATAAGTAGAAGAATAAAAAATAATTTTGTTTTTAAAACGAAGTAAAAAATTCACAAAAATCAAGCTTATAACCTATAAAAATGTTTGATAGTATTTAATCATTTTTAAAAATATTTTGTACCTATTTTGAAGCAAATGATTTTTTGATACAATATCCAGTGTATATAAATCAAATGAAAAAGGAGAGTGGCAAATAGTATATCCTTTCTTGGGAACAATTTTAAAATAAAACTTTAAAAATATAGATGTATTTTAAAACAAAAGTTCTACTTCTAGGAATTTATCCTGTGCAGACAATTAAGTATATGACCCCATAACTAAGGAATTAGTCATAAGGATGTTTATGACAGTATTATTTATGAGACTAAGAAATTGGAAATAACCTAAATTTCAGACAGTGTTATTCGTTAACTAAGTTTTAGAGTCATAAAAAATAATGTTGCTGAGAAAGAGTTAATTACACAACAATTTGTTTATAATACGTTTTTTATTTTAAAAGCCAAGTTACTAAGTTCTTATAAAATACTAGAGATTTGTGCACTGGGGGGATCCCTCAGCCCAGCCTGCACCCTCTCACAGTCCAGGAGCTCTGGGGGATCAGGCCTAAGCCCGCAGGCAGACATCCCCCTTGCAGTCTGGGGCTCTCACAGTCTGGGACACCTCGCTCCTTACCGCCCTCCTGCAATGGAGGCGGAGGAGGCTCCCAACCCTGTCACTGAGCTTGCCAGCCTTGAGCCAGCTCAGGGCTTCTGGCTGAGCAGTGCTTCCCCTGTGGGATGCACTGATCACCAACGGGCAGCTCCTGCATTGAGCGTCTGCCCCCTGGTGGTCAGTGCATGTCATAGCAACCGGTTGTTCCACCGTTAAGTCGATTTGCATATTGGCTTTTTATTATATAGGATATCTCATTTTTGTTAATGTGAATATAAAATTTGGCTATGTCTGAATATTAATAGTAATTTTATCTGCAATTATGGGTGATTTTAAATGTATTCCATCTGCTTAATTTTATTTTCTCTTTTTTCGCAGTACACATGTGCAATGAAAAAAACAGTGACTGTTAATAGTTTTTAAAAGTTATGTCTCCATTTCCTTCTTTTTTAATACATCTAGGAACTGGTTCTTCAAGTTAGCAGTGCCATCTGCTGATTGTTTGGGAATGTTTCTTAAGAGCCAAAAAAAAAAAAAAAAAAAAAACCAACACCAAAAACAATTCAGATATTAGGGATGTCAATAATTACCAAGAAAAAAGAGAAATAGATAAGAAGAAATCATGTGAAATTTACTTAATTTAACTCTTATGTGTAGTGCCATTAAAATGGTTGTCCAAATCTGAATATGAATTTAACCATTCTTTTACCATTCCATTTTATAGTTTTAACATCTTCAATTTATAAGCATCCTTTTCATAGAAACAATCAAAAAAAGAATATGAATTCTAGCCAAGTGTATCTAGCAAATCGTAATGAGTAATAGTTCCAAGGTTTAAGGTAAAGGCATAAATGGAAAAATAAATCAGGTAAGAAGCTGGAATGAAAATAACCATGAAAGAAAGAAGAAAAAATTGTTTAGGATGTGGTTGTGAAAAATAAGGCTCTGATGGCCCTCTCTCTCATGGAGGGGTGAATATCTGACACAGATAGATTTAACAGCTTGGAGGAAACAATAATAAACGGACGACATTATAATACAGCCTATATTTTTGCATTTTGTTTGAAAGGATATAAAGATTTGCCAAATGCCTTCTCAATCCTGATACATTATATCTACAATAATTTCCAAGTCTATCTACCCTGTCTACAAAAATAGTCTAGATAAACCTGAAAGTATTTCTTCTCAATGAATGTGTGTTCAACTGGTAGTTTATCTTAGCAGTTGCAGACTACTTTTTAACCATTCCACAATCCTATTTAGGCTCATAATCTAAGTTACTGTAATTATCTTACATAATCCATCTTTCACTTTGTGAAACTTTCAATATTATTTACCTACTTGCATTATTTTTGCAACTGTCTCATGTCTCCTTAATATCTCAAAGACCATTAGTGGTTATTAGTGGGACTGGTATCTCAACTGAAATTTCTCTTTGAGCATAGGTCTGATCTACCAAGGTAATTAAGTCCAAGAAAAATACCAAGACTGAACTTTCAGAGTCCCCTAAAGCAGTGGTTCTCAACCTTCTGGCCCTTTAAATACAGTTCCTCATGTTGTGACCAAACCATAAAATTATTTTCGTTGATACTTCATAACTGTAATGTTGCTACTGTTATGAATTGTAATGTAAATATCTGATATGCAGGATGGTCTTAGGCGACCCCTGTGAAAGGATCGTTCGATCGCCAAAGGGGTCTCGACCCACAGGTTGAGAACCGCTGCAAAGTAAGGATCTGTGAATGGAAGAGGCACTTGATTTTTCTCATTTGAGTTGTTTCAGAGTTAAGCATGTGAGCCGCTAGAGGGCAGCAGAGACGGGATTTTAATACACGAACATTATTTAACATTCATTGACCAATTAATGAATTTATTCACTTAACACATTATGAGAACCTACTATGTGCCAGACATTCACCCTTTCCTCTGACCAAAGTTATATGTAAACTTTTTAATTAATTATTTATATTATGAAAGAGAACTTGGCATATATTTCAACTTGGATGCTTACTATGTATCATATAGATTGAAATCAACATATTTTTGCATACAATTGAGATGTCATAAAATTATAGCAAGAAATTTATAGATCACTAATATCTATTGATCTATCTCTTGAACAATGTCATTATCTCTTCTGTGTGCAAAAAATGTTTATTTTCTTTTTGATCTGCTCATTGTCAAAGTTTAGGAAAATAGAGAAAAGCAAAAAATGAAAATAAAATACAATCAGAGATAACTATTATTAGCTTTTTGATGCAATTCTTTCCAGTCAAATATGCCTTGATGTGTGTATATTTAGTTTACAAGTTTGATCTTGGAATCTGTAGCCATAATACTAGAATGTCATATCCATATCAGTGAATATTTAAAGACAAGACACCAATGAAATAAAACTTGTTTAGCAGTTCAGTACTTTTTTGTTATTTTCTCCTAACCAAACCAAGTTATCACAAACAAAGTTCTCATCTTTCTACTAAGAACATACTTATTTTTTTAGATTATTAATTTTTCAAAAATTTACCCTACTTAAAAAAAATTTTAGTTGATTGTGGAGATACCTTCTATTTTGATTCATCATAATACATCAAAGCAAAAGTGAGCTTTGCTTAATCTTCTCCACAGGATAGATTGGGACATTACTGATTTCAGCACAAAACATTTTAATAATGACTTGGAATTAAAATGTGTGAAAAAAAGAGAATATGCTTATGTGTGTGCATTTACCATCAAATATTTCAATCCATGTCATCAAATAACAAAGCTAAGGATAATTTCCTATTCCTCACACACTTGCTGCTATAAAATGACCCCTCCATACTTAACCTGGCAGGGGAGATACCATGATCATAAAATGACCTCTCCAAATAAATGGGAGGAATGCATTGTTCAGTTTTCCACTTATTCACCAAATTATCACCAAGATGTGCCAAGGCACAGTCCACATAATGAGGTTTCCAGAGCAACCTAGGCATATTTCCTGTCCTCGAGGGGTATACAGTCTAGTAGGAGAGGCAGAAAAGTCAGTCACTTTCTGTATTAGGCACTACATAGAAAGATCAAGTGTTATTTGGTTCCTCAGAGGCTCACCTGGAAGTGGGGGGGGGGGGGGTGTGGGGGCGGGGGGCATAGTTCAGGGGTAGAACCTTGTATAAGAGGCTCACATCTGACCAGGCCTTACAGAAGTCTTGGCTGAGTTGATGCTTAGGCCAGAAACTAAAGGGCAAGTTGAACAAATCAGATCAGGAGAGGAGGAAAAGGATTTGGGCAGTGAAACAGTGTGCAAAGGCCTGCCTTTTTGGTGAACACTTAGTAGTATGGCCAGAGAGGGAGGTGAACCGTCTTGCCAGGGAAGTGAGCAAGAGTGAAGTGCAAAGGTCTTCGTAAGCCATGCTAGTTTGAACTTTAACATAATGTAATTTTAACTTTACAAAGCTAATTTTGGTTAGTATAAGGGAAATGAAATAGAATAGAAAATACAGGAGGGAGTTCAGTTACATCCATAAGATGATGGCTAGATTTTAATTTATTAGGAAAATTATTGATTCACTAGAGGCCCGGTGCACAAAAATTTGTGCACTCGGGGAGGGAGGGGGGGGTCCCTCAGCCCGGCCTGTGCCCTCTCCCAGTCTGGGACCCCTCGGGAGATAACGACCTGCTGGCTTAGACCTGCTGCCGGGTGGCAGAGGGCAGGCCCAATCCCTAGGTGCAGCCCCTGGTCGGGCTCAGAGCAGGGCCATTTGGGGAGTTGGGGCACCGCCCCATGTCATGCACAGAGCAGGGAGGATCAGGAGGTTGCGATGCCACCCTCAGTCACGCTCAGGGTAGGGCCGATTGGGGGGTTGGGGCACCGCCCCCTGTCACACTCAAGGCAGGGTCGATGGGGAGGTTGCGGCGCAACCCCCTGTCACGCACAGAGCAGGGCCCATCAGGGGGTTGGGGTGCTGGCCCCTGTCACTCACAGAGCAGAGCCCATCAGAGGGGTTGGGGCGCCGCCACTCTCACACTCAGGGCAGGGCCGAAGGGGAGGTTATGGCTCTACCCCGTCACACACAGAGCAGGACCCGTTGGGGGGGGCGGTGGGGGAGGGGGTTGGGGCACCACACCCTGTCACACACACAGCAGGGCCGATCAGGGGGTTGGGGCACTGCACCCTGTCACACACAGAGCCGCAGAGCGATCAGGGGGTTGGGGAGCTCCCCCCTATCAGGCACAGAGCAGGTCTGATCAGGGGGTTGGGGCGCCTTCCCCTGTCCCGAACAGAGCAGGGCGGATAGGGAGGTTGTGGCCCCGCCCCCTGTCGCACACAGAGCCGCAGGGCGATCAGGGGGTTCAGGGGGTTTGGGCACTGCCCCCTGTCACACTGATGCTGGTGCCGGGAGGCCTCGCGGCTCCGCTGATCCCTGTGCACTGGGTGTGTGTGTGGGGGGGGAGTGTCCCTCAGCCCAGCCTTCCCCCTCTCACATACTGGGAGCCCTCAGGCGTTGACCCCCATCACCCTCCAATCGCAGGATCGGCCCCTTGCCCAGGCCTGATGCCTCTGGCCTAGGCGTTCGGCCCGGGCAGCGGGGACCCGCAGCTGCAGCGGCCCCACGATCGTGGGCTTTGCTTTAGGCCCAGGCAAGGGACCCCTAGCTCCCAGGACTGCCAGCTTCGACGGTGCCCAGCTCCCATCACTGGCTCCACCCCTACTTCCTGCTATCACTGGCCAGGGCGGAAAAGGCACCTGATTCTCCGATCATGGCTGGGGGGCAGGGCAAAGGCGGCCCTGGGGCCCCCCTGGGTTTCTGATCACTGTCAGTGGCAGGGGGCTTCTTCCTGCTTTCCCTTTCGCCTCCCTGCATTGTGCCTACATATGCAAATTAACCGCCATCTTGTTGGCAGTTAACTGCCATCTCAGTTGGCAGTTAATTTGCATATAGCCCTGATTAGCCAATGAAAAGGGTAGCTCGTACGCCAATTACCATTTTTCTCTTTTATTAGTGTTGATTACAGGATCGAATATGGAATCCAGATACAAAAGATGCTTGATGTATTTTGAATAATGACTGAAAGGATGAATATATAGGTAAACAATTCAACATCTACATTTGGACTTCCCTAAGGAGACTATTGGCCTATGGTTCACAATTTCAGCATCATTATGTTTTTTGTTGTTAATCCTCACCCAAGGATATTGTTTTCATTGATTTTTAGAGAGAGTAGAAGAAACAGAGGGAGGGAGAGAGAAAAACATCTATGTGAGAGAGATATACGGATTGCTTGCCTCATACATGTGCCTTGACCTGGTTTAGGGATCCAACTGCAACCCAGGTATGTGCCCTTGACCAGAATCAAACCCGTGACCCTTCGGTGCATAGACCAATGGTCTAACCATTGAGAACACTGGCCAGGGCAGCATCACTATCTTAATACCACTTATTTATATTTTCTAATCAATAGCAAACTGGGAGTATATAAATTGAAAAAGTGAGCCACTTAATTCTCCATTACTAATGTCAAAACTTGGAAAAAGTCTGATATATCTCTAAGTGTATGCTTTAATCTTATAGAGGAAGAATCTATTTGCTTTATTGGATTTGTTTTACTGGTATTGCTAATCTATCAACTTCCCTTAGAGAAATTATTTTGGCAGCCTAATCATTTGTTTCATGATTATCCATAAAATGGATGAGACAACATGAAAATTCACCGTTTCATAATTCAAATTATAAACTGGATCTGTATATTTCAAAGGAAAATTATTGCACAAATTATTTCAGATTATGCACAAAGGACATACAATATTGTTTCCTCAGGCTCAATATAGCTATAGGGTCAGAGGGGAAATGCCTGATGATAATAAAACATTTATGCAGCTCTGTGTTTCTTCAGTATTCGCCTGCTACTTGTTAAAAAACAAGCTAGGGGGAATGAAAATTCCTTTTCCAATTTATTTTCTTTAAGAAACTTTCATGGAGGTATTTCAAAAGCATAGTCTGGAAGTGAAATGTTTTAAGCATGTCAAAGCATTATAGGAACAGATGGTACTAAAGAATTTTTCAAAATATGAAAGAAAATAACATCAAAACAAAAGACAATAAGCCAAGGAAACATTTGAATCATCTACAGCTCTTAATATTTTAGTTTATTTGACATTGGTGATATTCACTTGGAAATGCTTAAATACAAGCCTTCAAAATTTTTCCTTTTGAATTGCAAGTGAGTTGTAATCTGCCTGATTAAACAAATTTAGTAAATAGCATTCCTTAAATAATTTTTGAAATGAAAAATAAAGTTTTCATATGTAATTATCAAAAGCACATTATATCTCCAAAACCCATGGTAATGTGAATGTTTTCTAAGCCAAACTTTTTGGTAATTTCTCAAAAATATGGGATTTGTGATATGTATTTGTGTAATGATAATGTAATTACAGTTGAAAACATCCTTCAAATTGGTGCTTTGGTACTAAATATTTTTCTCATTGTTTTTACAAAATCATATTTTATTTAATTAACTAGAGGCCTAGTGCACGGAATTAGTGCACTTGGGGGTGGGGGGCGTCCCTCAGCCCAGATTGCAAGAGAGCAGAAGCCAGGCCGAGGGACCCCACTGGTGCACAATCAGGGCTGGGGAGGGACATGGGAGGTTGGCCAGCCAGGGAGGGACCGCAGGAGGGCTCCAGGGCGTGTCTGGCCTCTCTCACTCAGTCCTGATCAGCCAGGCCCCAGCAGCAAGCTAACCTACTGGTTGGAGCATCTGCCCCCTGGTGGTCAGTGCCCATCATAGCGAGTGGTTGAGCGGCCTTAGCATATCATTAGCATATTACACTTTGATTGGTTGAATGGCCAACTGGACGGCCAGACACTTAGCATATTAGGCTTTTATTATATAGGACTAGAGACCCGGTGCACAAAAATTTGTGCACTCTGGGGTAGGGGGTCCCTCAGCCCGGCCTGTGCCCTTTCGCAGTCTGGGACCCCTCGGGGGTGAGCACTTTCTGGCTTAGGCCTGCTCCCTGGGGGATTGGGCCTAAGATGGAAATCAGACATCCCTCTGGCATCTCAGCAGCCCTCGGGGGATGTCCATTTGCCAGCGGGGAGCAGACCTAAGCTGCAGTCAGACATCCTTAGCGCTGCTGAGGAGGCAGGAGAGGCTTCCACCACCACAGCTGTACTGGCAGCCATCAGCCTGGCTTGTGGCTGAGCGGAGATACCCCCTGTGAGAGCACACTGACCACCAGAGGGCAGCTCTTGCATTGAGCATCTGCCCCCTGGTGGTCAGTGTGTGTCATAGTGACCAGTCATTCCCAGTCTTTCTGCTGTTAGGGTCAGTTTGCATATTACCCTTTTACTATATAGGATAGAGGCCTGGTGCACAGGTAGGGGCCGGCTGGTTTGCCCTGAAGGGTGTCCCGCTTGGGTGCCTGGCCAGCCTGGATGACGGACTAATGGCTGTTTGCAGCTGGTCACACCCCCTTCAGGGTAGGGGTCCCCATTGGGGTGCCTGGCCAGCCTGGATGACGGGCTAATGGCTGTTTGCAGCTGGTCACGCCCCCTTCAGGGTGGGGGTCCCCACTAGGGTGCCTGGCCAGCCTGGGTGAGGGGCTGAGGGCTGTTTTCAGGCTGGTGGGTGACTGAAGCTCCCAGCCCCTTTTTTTTTATTCTGGGATTTATTTACCTTCTATAGCTGTCACTGGAGCTGAGAGCCAGCTCCAGCTCTGAGGCCATTGCCAGCTAAAAGCAGGTATCTGGGATTTATTTACCTTCTATAATTGAAACTCTGTTATCATCACTGGCGCTCTAAGCTCTGAGCCTGCTGCCGGCTGAAAGCAGGTACCTGGGGTTTGTTTAGCTTCTATAATTGCAACATTGTTGCATCTGGAGCTCAGAGTGGGGCTGCGGCAGGCGGGGAACCTTGGCTTCCTCCATCACTGGAGAAAGCAAGCCTCATGTTTGCTTCAGCTGCGTGGCTGCCGGCCGCCATCTTTGTTGGCAGTTAATTTGCATATCTCCCTGATTAGCCAATGGGAAGGGTAGCAAAGTTATGGTTAATTACCATGTTTCTCTATTATTAGATAGGATTCCCTTCTCTTAATAGTGCTCTAATCTTTTGCTGTATGAAGTGTGATCCATGGATCAGCAGTGTTGGTATCACCTGAGAGCTTATTAGAAATGTAGAATCTCAGTTCCAAGGCCATGTGTACTAAGTCAGCCCTACTTTTGAACAATCACATGCACACAAAGATACCCTGCAGTGAAGTATGGCTGGGGTCACTTCAATGAGAAACTGGTAGCTAACATGTAACTACGAGGAGAGGTCCAGTTTGGGCGAGACCATAAACACCATATCCTCCAGGTCTTGGTCAGAGGGAAGGTCTTGGATGGGAGTCAGAATTCCCAGGGAATGTGGGAGGGGAATAATGCCTAGCTTTGGTGGTTTAAAGAAATTCCTATTAAGTGGCTCTTGGGAAGTTCAAACATTGTAACTTTTTGGCTTAATTAGCGAATCTATTGCACATTCCACTGCTTTTGTATGGTTTCAAAGTATTACCAGAAATGCACCTTGCCATACCTATCACAATACTGGCAAATGCTTCCTGGCAGTATACATTTGTCCCTCACAGGCAGTATTAGTTTGCAGATACCACTCCAAAAGTATAAGAAATTGGTAAAAAAAAAAAAAAAAAAGACTTAATCACTTTCAGACAGAGATGAGAACTATGTTTTTGGTATATGCATTTTCCTTCTTATAAACACAAACTAACTGGAAAACTGACAAGAGAGGCGGGGCACTAGATGTTAATCCATAAACCAGAATCTATGGACAAAAGCTGTACAAAACACATTGAGGTCTTCCTCAAATTAGAAGGGAGAGCGATAGCAGATGTCCTTTTAGTGGCCTGACCTTGCCATTGTTGTTTGGTCAAGGATCTTAGTGCCTCTGAGGACACAGTTGGTCTTTTAAAAGCAGGAAGTAAAGCTTACATAACAAGCCACAAGCTACTGAAAACTGGTTGAATTGGGGAGTAGTGTTGCTGGATGAAGAAAGGCAAGTGCTTTGACTCTTTCTGAATGTGCACAAATACAAAGTACACAAATCCTGCTGAGAAAGTGTTGAAGGGCAATGGGGAGAGGGGATCCTGGGAAGAGAGGCTAATCAGACACTCTTTAAAATTTTTCTGCAGAAGCCTAAACTGTCCAAGGTTCTTGAAGAGTATACCAATTCTCCTCTCAATGAAGATGGTTTGGGAAGGGAAAGGGGATGGAATTAGAGATTTATAGAAAAAAGGGTAGACCAAAGAATCACCAAAAGTTTGGTTTGGGGTGACTTTAGTTACTTGATAGTTTTCAAGAAATTGATCCATCTCATCTGAGTTGTGTAATTTTTGTGATAGAGTTGTTTGTAATATTCCTTTATTCTCCCCCCCCCCCGCCCCTTTTGTTGTTCTTGTAATGTCTGTGAGGTCTGTAGTGATGATATTTTCCCTTTCAGTTCTAATGTCGACAACTTGCTTTTTCTCCCCATGGTCTGTCTAGCTAGAATCTTAATCAGACAACCATTCTTTGGTTTTATTGATTTTCTTTATTGTTTTTCTGTTTTCTTCTTTACATATTTCTGTTCATTTATTTAGGTTTATGTGTGATTATATATATATATATATATATATATATACACACACATACATATATATATACATATATATTAGTTTTAATTTGTTCTTCACTAGTTTATAAATATAAGGTTAGATATTAAGTTGAGACCTTTTCTAATATAAGCATTTAATACTGTAAATTTCTCAATAAGTACTGTTTTAGTCACATTGCATAAATTATGATCTGTTGTATTTTCATTTTCATTCAGTTAAAAATATTTTCTAATTCCTCTTGAGATTTTTCTTTGGCCCATAGGTTGTTTAATTTCCAAACATTTTTGAGATTTTTCCAGATGTCTTTGTTATTGATTTCCAGTTTAATTCCATTAAAGTGAGCACATACTTTGTATTATTTTAATTCTTATATATTGATTAAGGCTTATTTTATGGCCCAGGATATGATCTATCTTGGTGAATGTTCATTTGAAAGGAATGTGTATTCTGGTATTGTTGGATGGAGTATTCTATAAATGGCAATTAGTTTTTAATCTATACCATTGCTAATTTCTTTCTAGTTCTATGGATTACTGATTACAGATATCTCCAACTATATTTGTTAATTTACTTAGTTCTTATTTCAGTTCTCTCCCTTTTTGCTTCATGCAATTTGATTCTTGTTGTTAGGACCATACACATTTATGACTGTTATGTCTTCTTGGAGAATTCACCCCTTTTTCAGTGTTTAGTAACTAATACTGTTCCTTGTTATCTCTGATATTTCCTTATTCTAATGCCTACTCTGTCTGATATTAAATAGCAACTGCTTTGTCTGATATTAATATAGCAACTCTTTGATTGGTGTTTTTATGATATATATTTTGTCATTTACTTTCATCCATATTTAAAGTGGATTTACTGTAGTCAACATAGTTGAGTCCTTTTTATTTATTTTATTTTTTGTTCATTATTTATTTTTTGTTGAGCCTTTTAAAACAAATCTCTTTTTTAATTGGAACGTGCGAAAATATAGAAACCTTACATCCACATAGGTCCTTTTGCACTCCCTTCTTTATATTATAGTTGTAAATTATATTCATATACTCATATTGAAAACCAGACAATGTTATAATTGTTGCATCTAATAGTAGTACTTATTTAAAAATTTTTAAATAAAAAAGAATGTCATTTATTGATCTTGATATTTACCATTTCTGTTGCTCTTCTCTTATTTCTGGAATTCCATGTTTCCCTCAGGTATCATTTTTCTTCATCTTTTAAAGCTGCCTACAGTATTCCTTTTAGAGTAGACCTGCTGGTTTCTAATTATTCTAGCCTTTCATCAGCTAATAATTTGTTTATCTTGCTGTCATTCATGTAGGACATTTTATTGAGTCTAGAATTTGGGGTTGATAAGTACTTTCTTTCAGAAATTGAAAGTTTTTATTTCACTGTATTTGTCCTCCATGGATTTTGATGAGAAATCCTTGGTCATTCAAAATACTACTTCCATGTATGTGATGTGTAATTTGTTTCTGACTGAACTATATATACATATACTGATATAAATAAATATATATACTGATATGTACATATACACAAATATCTACTGATATATATTCAAATATACTGATATGTATATATATATATATATATCTGCAAATGCATTATATTTAAATATATTTAAATATAGTATACATTTAAATCTTTGATTTTCAGTAGTTTGATTATGATGTATCTGGGCATAGTTGTTCGTTGTTATTTTTTAGTTTATCCTGTATAGGGCTCTCAGAACCTGTTAAATTTGCAAATTTATGTCTTTCACTAAATTTAAGAAGGCTTAAATTTCAGTTATTGAATTTTTCAGTTTTAAATTTCCATTTGATTTATTTTTATAGTTTCTCTGCTCAAAACTTTTACTTTTCTATACATTTTAAGAGTGTTCACCTTTACCTTATGGAGCATGTTTATAATAGCTGCTTTAATATCTTTGCCTGATAATTCAAATATCTAGGCCATCTTAGGGTCTGCCTTTATTGATGGTCTCTTCCCAGTCAAAAGTGATCAGTTTTTTCTTTTTCTTTTTTTTTAATGTAATTTTGAGTGGTATCCTGAACATTTTGAACAACATTGTGAGAGTCCAGGTCTATTAAAATCATCTGGAGATGTCAGTTTCTTTTGTTTAGTTTTGTTCGGTTTTAGCAGTCAATCAAGCCAGTTAAGTTCAGACCACAAATTTTGTCTTTCCTTCTGTGGATGTCAATTCCAATGTAAGTTCAGTTTTCCAAGCTCTTTCTGTGCTTTTTGAGCTTTCTCTATTGGATTCAGGAACTCACGTTGCTGCTGTCATGGCAGATTACCCTAAAGCTTAGTGGCTTAACCCAGCAAACGTTTAGTATCTGACGTTTTCTATGGGTCAGGATTCCAGGTGTTGCTAAGCTGGATTTTCTGGCTCAGAGGGTCTCATAAGGTTGCAGTCATGGTATTGCCCAGAGCTGCAGTCATCTCAAGGCTTGACATTGGAGGGTCTGCTTCCCCGCTCACTCATGTGGCTATTGACAGCTTCAGAGTTCCACTTCAAAGCTCACTCTTTTCCTGTTGACAAGCTGCAGGTCCTTGCTGGCTGCTGGCCAGAGATATCATTCATGCCCTATGGGCCTCTCCATGGGGCATCTCACAACATGAGCAAGTGAGGGAGAGAGTGAAAGAGAGTGAGTGAAACAGAAAACAGACATTGTGTAACCTAATTTTGAAAGTGACTTCGCAACCCTTTTGCCATATTTTATTTGTTGGAAGTTAGTCATTAAGGCCAACCTACATTCAAAGGGAAAGAATTGTAAAAGGGCATGAATATCAGGAGACAGGATCATTAGGGGACATTTCAGAAGTTGCCTACCACTTTTATAACTAAATGCCTATGTGTGCAGGGTTTTTAAGAGCATCTATAATAATAAAAGGATAATATGATAATTAGACTGGATGTCCTTCCGGACGTCATTCCAGACATCCTTCCTTATGAAGCCGGGGCAGGAGGGAAGCCAGCCTGGGTCCTGGGTGCCGGAGGGAAGCCAGTGCTGGCAGCCGGGGAAAGGAAGGCCTACTCTTGCACGAATTTTCATGCATTGGGCCTCTAGTATTATACATCTTCAGACCTTTCCCATATAATATGGAAGAGTATAAAATACTGTAACATGTTTTGTTTCCGTCTTTTCTCAGTAAACATCCATCTGGATTCAATAGAAATTAAGGATGTTGAAAGTGGAGGGCAGTTCTAGAAAGAGCCAAGGGTCTGGAAAATAAATGTGGGTATGTTTGGTGCATCGTTTTAATGCTAGGATGGTTTCCTAGTCTGAATATTGTTAGGCGAAGTAAGCATAAGAAACATCTGTCTGGAGGAAAACAGCACAAATTAACAGGATGAACAGAAGTTAGTGGAGTATGTTACCTCATTTTATTATTATTTTTTAATCCTCACTGGAGGATATTGTTTTTCTATTGATTTCTAGAAAGAGAGTGGAAGGGAGGGAGGAGGGGGAGAAAAAGAGAAACATTGAGGTGAGAGAAACACATCGATTGGTTGCCTCCAGCATGCAACCCTACCAGGGTTGGGGAACCTGCACCTCAACCAAGGTATGTGCCCTTGACTAGGCATGGAACCTGTGACCTTTTGGTCTGTGGGCTGACGCTTTAACCACTGGGAGAAACAGCCAGGGCTGTTATCTCATTTTAAACCGTTCAAGTTTGCAAACATTGTAAGTCTGAGATCAACTCACATTCCATAAGGGATTAATTAAGCTACTTCAAATTGGTCCTTTATCAAGTAGTAAAATAAAAGTAATTTTTAGCTTTTATATTAGCTTCAGACCCATTGAGTACATTAAAGCTCTATGAAGAATTAGAATCCTTGCGTATGAGCCTGGCAAGTTGAAGAACAGGTAGCAGAGTCCTAAAAGTGACAGATTTGCTTCTAATATTGAATGGCAGAGAGTATTTTCCAAAGAGTTCCACAGTAATATTTTTCATTCCACATGATCTTCTGCAATGTGATCTCATTAATCCCTATGAAGAGGTAGAATCTATTTCCTCATCCCCTTGTATCTGCTTTAACCATTAGAATATGGCAGAAGTGATGCTATGCCATCTCCAGTCGTCACTCTTAACAGAGCCAGCAGCTTGTGCTTCCTGCCTCTTAGAGCTGTGCACACTGTATTAGACATCTGGGCTATTCTCTTAGAGAACCACATGGATATGCTTTGAATTTCATACATATGAGCAAGAAGCCATCCTGGACATGCTGCTCAATTGAGCCCCTAGGTGACTCCAGCCATGGCCTCCATCTAACTGCAATCACATGAGAACCAAGTGAGACCCAGTCAACTGATCCCAGTTAACCCACAGAATCATAGAAGGCAATAATAAATTATTGTTTTAAGTTATTAAGTTTTAAGGTGGTTTGTATACCACAATAAATGTTTGAAAATCATTGTTGACATAAAGCCAGAATTTGAAAAAATCACTTTACTATTATAAAAGACATTTTAGGAAGTTTATAATATTAAACTAGAGGCCTCATTGCATGAAGATTCGTGCAATAGGCCTTCTTTCCCCTGGCTGCCAACACCAGTTTTCCTCTGGCACCTGGGACCCAGACCTTCACTCTGGCCACCGCCTTCCATCTTTGCTCTGGACACAGCCTTCGCTGTGGCTGGAGCCTTCAATCTTTGCTCCTCGCTCCGGCTGGAGTCTTCAGCCTCTGGCCAGAGCTGCTCCTGTAGCTCCTTCCGCCCCCCACTCTCCCCCTCATAGCTTGATCACTGCTTTGCCTGCAGGCCTTGCCGACGGGCTCCTGGGTCCCAGGGTGCCACCTTGCCTGCGGCCTGGCTTTCCGATCATGATCACGGGCCACAGGCAAGGCAGCTCCTGGGTCCCGGGGGGCTGCCTTGCCTGCGGCCTGGCTTTCCGGCGGCTCTTGGGGTCGCACACGGAGGCCTGGATGGCAGCTCCCGGTGTCCTGCCCTGCTTGCAGTATGCAAATTAGCCACCATCTTTGTTGGTGGTTAATTTGCATATCACACTGATCAGCCAATGGTGATGGTAGCGAACGTACGGTTAATTACCATGTTTGTCTATTATTAGATAGGATTATTTAACCATGGAATACTGTTGATAAATATGTATCTCATAATATGTATCTTGTGGATTCACAAACTCAGGAATTTCCTGGGTGAAATATGAAACTGACTCCCATACATGGAGGGCAAAGAGAGACCATAGAAAGAGGCAGACCACTCTAGATTGGTAGGTAGCAGGTCTAATTAGCAAGGGGACTTACATATGATGCTTGTCTTAGGTGGCTGCAAGACAGGTAAGTCCTGCACCTGTCGGCCAGAATTTTAAAAGTTTATACAGAGGCTTTAATGAGGGTTCAGTCACATATACTGTCCTGATGGTCTCAACAACACATTTTCTCTCAAGGCTCATCTGTGAAAACAGTTCCTACTATGGGAATGCTGGGCAGACGTACATGTCAAGAATAGGACAGGGTGAGTAGCCTCTGAATGCTTGGGTCCAGCTTTCAAATCACTTGGTGGTCCCATTCTCTCAATGATCACTCCCAACACTACCTAGATATGGATACAAAGGTATATTCTGTAGCTTAAAGTATAATGAATAAAATAATAGCAATTGCTCTACCTTAAGATAAACATATTATTACATATTTATGATTTTTTTCTAGTGCATTTTTGAAAAAATTCATGTTACCTGAGTAATATGAACAACATACTTGTTTTTTTCCTCTCCTCACCATTTAACAGGGTGTATTGAGTATGTTCATAGCATTAAATATTTTTTAAAGCAAGCATAATGACTATGTAAATATTTGTATGCATTTACCATGCTTTATCTAAACATTCTTTTATGATATGCTAAGAATGCTTCCAACATTCCCAATATTTTGCTTTTGTATTTAGTAATGTAAATTCCAGCCTCACTCCTAAATGTGTGTGCTCCTCTATGATGATCTCCTTAGAAAGGATTCCTAGCTAAAGGATATGATCATTATCAGACCTTTAGAATAATCATATTATTGGATCAAGCGGCCAAGGACTAACCATGTAGAACAGTTCCACTTTCATCAAACTTTAGAGATGGCAAATAGATTCCATCTGGAGTACCAACCCCGATTAATTAGTGGTGGTGACCTGGTACTCCCTGATGAGAAGGCCTGCCAGACCACATCTGGGTCCAGCAGCAAAGAATGCTAAGATGAATTAGTAATGTTGAACCTTAATGAGGATGGAAGAATGGAAGCACATGTGCTTTGTGTCTGCCAACTCAGCCTTCAGCAGTTCTGGGAATGAAGATATATTCATAAATTTTTGCCAACATGAAATGCCAAAAAAGAAAGTTTCTTGTTTTGGTTATAATGCATATTTCCATAATTACACATGTGGTCGAATGGTTTCTCTTCTGCTTGGTGTCCATCTACATTTATTCTTTTGTGAATTGCTTTTCCATTACCCTTTGTCCATATTTTCAATTGTCTTGCTAACGTAGATGACTTACAAGAGTGCTTTATATATAAGGATAATAAGATTTTTTTTCTGCCATTTTCCAATTTGTCATTTTTCTTTTAATTTGTAATACTTTATGATGAATAGAAGTGTTCATTGCTACGTGGTCAAATAAATTTATGTTTCTCTTCATGGTTTCTTTGTATGCTTACAACATTCTTCCTTACCCTATAATCTCATAAACGTTCATCTACATGTTCATCTGGTTTATTATGATTTAATTTATATTTATCTCTTAATTTCATCAGAAATCTAATCTACTCCTAATGCATCTCAAAGAGAGACAGATTGAAAAGGGAAAAGACTGACCATGGAAATATCAAACAAATTGAAAATAGTGATACTGATGGTGATGCTTATATTAATAATTATTATTATAATTAAGTTGAAGTGCCATCCAGACACAGTAAAATTCAAAATAACTATATTAAATAAATAAAGGCTAATAGTACGTATGTTGTTGAAATTATGACATTAATTACTTTGTTAATAAGTAATTATTTACAAAGAATATACAACTATTATGAACATTTATGTATAGAATTTAATATATTACAAAAATTATAAGCAAACCCTAAAAGTAAAAATATAAGTTGTCAAAGAATAACTTTAACCAGAATTAAACATATTTTCAGTCTTGAACAGATGGAATAGATTAAAGATGGAATAGAGCATTTGGCTAATGTATATAATAAAGTTGATTTATAAGATAGAAGAATTTATATCTTACAACCAAAAATGCTTACTTTTCTCAAAAATCTAATGGTATGTTTCACGTTATTCATATATTAGGTGACAAGACATTTCAGTAAGAATAGTTCTATTCTTTGACCTCCATAAAATAAACTTGGGAATTAATTTAAAAATAGGTTAACAAAACATACAAACACTAGAGTTAAAATAATAATATAAAAATAAAATAAATCACTCCCTTCAGTGATTTCTGGGCCAAAGCAGAAATAAAAGTCCAGCTATAGGTTGTTTAGAAAATAATAATGACACTAAAGCTAATACTCATTTGTAGATAGAAAATTATATCTGCAAGAGCTTTATTTAAAAAGCAAAGTAAATGAAAATAAATGAACAAAGGTTTCAAGGTAAGGAAATACAATATAAATTGTCAGTATAAAAGTGTAAATTAATGTATCAGAAAACAAAGAGTCCAAGTGTTAGTTCTCTAAAAAAACATAAAATAGATAAAAATGTCCATAACGGTAATCAAAAGAAAAAAAAAGTAAAGTTGCCAATATATAACATAGAAATATGGTGGTAATTTGTGTGTTCACCAAATATTTCTAGCTTTTTGCTTTCTGGGAATATGGTAGGATTGTAGTTCCCTACTTCCTTTGGGGTCAGACATGGCCATGCAATTTTCTTTGGTCAGTAAAATGGTACAGATGTGATCTGTGTCGCCTTCGGGGGTAACTTCAGGAGACAGTGAGAAACTATGTCCTCTTTTCTCTGCTATAGCATTCATGAAAAGCATATATTGAGAGGGTACCTTCCATGGCTACAGATGTGGGTTTATTAGTCAGGATCAAGTTTGGCTGAAGGTGACAGTAAAACTCAAAATAAAAGGGGTAGATTGGCAATCTGAGATGAGCCCAGTGGTTCTGCTCTCTGAAGTCTGCAGGAACCCAGGCTCTTTTCAGTTTATTACTCACCCATCCCTAGAATGTGACCTTCATTCTCACGGTCCAAAATAGATGCTAGAGTTCTGCCACCACATTCATGTTCCAGGTGGAAAGATCGAGTAAGGAGGAAAAGGAAGAGACAACAGATAACAGATAGCAGCTGCGTTTAAAGGGGGTTTCCTGGAAGCTGCCACACAAAACCAGCACTTACATGTCATTGCCCAGAACCTAGCTCAGGGGTGGGCAAACTTTTTGACTCGAGGGCCACAATGGGTTCTTAAACTGGACCGGAGGGCCGGAACAAAAGCATGGATGGAGTGTTTGTGTGAACTAATATAAATTCAAAGTAAACATCATTACATAAAAGGGTACGGTCTTTTTTTTTTTAGTTTTATTCATTTCAAACGGGCCGGATCCGGCCCGCGGGCCGTAGTTTGCCCACGGCTGACCTAGCTCCATGGCCACATCCATCTGCAAGGGTGGCTGAGATATGTAGTTTTTCTTTCAGGCACCACTGTTCCCAGCTAAAACTTAGGAGCTCTATTGCTATTCAAGAAGGGGAAATCAGATGTGGTAGGTAGGTGACTAGGTGTCTCTGCCACAGTGAGTGTCTGACCTAAATGAGGACAACTATAATGCCCCATCCCCTCAACCCCAGCCTGGGTTAAGGAGTAGGCATATAACAACCCATGCCTGCTCTGGTGGGAATTCTTTAAGGTGGTGGTGGTGGTGCTACTGCTGCTGGTGGTGGTTTGTGTTAAATTTTTTTTTAAACTTGAGCTCGTGAGAAAGAATCTCTCCTTCTCAGATCATAAATCTGAAGACTGAGACATAATCTAACATGCAAAGAAAAGCAGAAGAGAAAAATACAAGACCTAAGTAGTTCTTGATTTCCTTTTCTACGCCTTTTTAAAAAAATTATTGTTTAAAGTACTACAAATAATAGTATATATGTCTCCTTTTCCCCCCCTCCATTGGCCTTTTTGAGATCAGTCTACCCCTGCCCTTTCTCCAGTGTAGTTACATGCGCCAAGAAATCCCTGTTTTCTTTACACAAGAAGTTGGGTGTCTATTTCTTGTAACCAAAGAGTCTTAAAGTAATTGTCTACCTCCCTGGGTTTTTGTAGGGAACACATGAGGGAGTGCACATAGTAGTTGCCATGGTGTCTGGCACATAGAGGTCCTGAAACATTTATGCTTGATGATATGTTTGAATAACACAGAGCAGATGAAATCTGGACAAAAAGTTTTCTTTTTCTAAGTCTCAGCTCAAATGAGATCTCACTCATTCCCCAGGAAGATTTAGATCTTGCTTCCCTTTTTCCATTCTTGCAGCCATCCTACTGCTTTGTAATTGTTTGCAAATCGATGTTCTCTTATGATAGCCCTTGAACTTTGGGAGGACTGGAACCAAGTCTTACGCATCTTTAAATTGTCAGTATTTGACTTTCTGGCACAGTAGATACTCTATAAATATTTTTAGAAAAAATAAGGATTTGAAGAGTATTCATGATTAAAGGTGGCAAAATAGCAACTAGCATTTATTCTAAGCACTGTCCTAAGAACTTTGTTTTTATGATTAAATCCTCATAACTCTTAATACAGTGGGGCCTTGACTTATGAGTTTAATTCGTTCCGAGACCGAGCTCGTTAAGGAGCTCATTAACTCAAATTACTCTATCAACTCAATGCAAAAAATCAGCGGAGAGACAGCTGGCATCTCAAAAAACTCGTTCGTTGGGTCACTCGTAAGTCAAGGCCCCACTGTATGCTATTACTATTAATCCATTTTATAGATGAGCAAACTGATGTCACATTCATACAACTAGTTAATGGCAGAGCCAAGATTTCATCCTAGGCGAAGAAATTCCAGAACCCTAACATTTCAACCAGTACACTGTGCTATATCTCTCACTGAAGGTATTTCATTAAATATAGATGGAATTAAATCATCTTATATTAGAGACAGGGAAGTGAGATCAGTGAATTCCATCATGAAATAGATGTAAAACTGAAGCCAAGGATTGGAAGTGACTGAGTTCAGGTGGTTTTTATAACAGCAGAAGCATATCTCCACAGGATTCCTGACTCCTATCTGGATTCTCTTTATCAAAGACGCCACCTCTTACGCAGAGTGCGCTCTTTCTGGCGCAGGCACCACCCCTGTTACGCTCTTGGCTGCACTCCCAGGTGCAACTTGTTTCAAAGTAGCTACGTGCTGAGTATCATTCAAAGGAGATCTCACATGTTGAAACAAACTATGAGCACCTGAAGGGGGCTGGGGAAAAGGGACGCCAGCTCATTCTTCAGATTTCAGCACAAACTTCATATCCTCGGAGAAGGCTTCCCGGGGCCTCTCCAAGGTCAAGTCTGTCTACCTAAGCTTTCCTTCATAGCACTTAGCATGGTCAGTTGTGATTATATATATATTATTTGTGGAATATCTGGCTAATGGCCATCTTGCTCATTACCCTATAAGTTCCGTGAGGACAAGATCCATGTCAATTTTTGTTCCTCCTTCTATACCTAGTGTCCTGGCACATAAGGCACTCAAAAATATTTGTTGACTTTGGGGAGTGAGCACACAATGCAATATACAGGGCGTGTACCATAGAAATGTGCATTTGAAATCTATATGGTCCTATTCACCAATACCACCCCAATAAATTTAAAAAATATATTTGTTAAATGGAAAAAAAGGATGAATCAGTAAATGCATGACTGAAGCACCCGGACAAATCATCCCAGTGGGGCAGAGACACCCCATATATGGTGTGATCTGAGGGCACCCTCAAGAGACTGCACTCTCACACACCAAGGCCCAGAAATCCCCACCAGGAAAGTCAAACATGTGTTTGGTGAAGACGGGGGCACCGAAGGGGGGAGGGGGGAAGGACGCAAAAGGTGAGCAAGCAGTTTTCAAAGGATGCTTTCAATTCCCTGGCGGGTCCGCGTGTGTGTTTTCCTCTACAAAGTGTTTCCAATTACTGTGGCACTCTCGGTATCTGGATCCATCTCCAGTGAATTCCTCTGCAGCTCCTGCCAGACATATGGGATCAATCAGGCCTTGGGCGCTGGTGCGCTTGCTGCGGGAATGTTGACAGCCTGACAGACGCGGGTTCTGGTGTCATGGAATCTCCTAGCCTTTGGCTGGATCCCGGGAGAAGAACCAGAGGGGGAGGAGAGAGACCGAGGCAGAGATAGAGGCAGGAGAGGGCAGGGGGGAGCGGCAAAGAGCGCGAGAGGGAGAGGAGGGAAGCGGGAGATTTTTCTTGACTGCCCCCTTTCCTTCAAACATTTTATAGGCTTCAGGGAGAGAAAGGAGGAGGAGAGAGGAGAAAAGGGACGGGGAGGGGGGTAAAGAGGGCGCGCCGTTCCTCCCGAGGCCCCCCGCTGCCGGAGGAGTCTGGATTGTGTCCCCAGTGTCAGATGAAAGGGCGGTAAGGCTCCTGGCCGCCGTCCCGCGCCCCGCGCCGCGCACGCCCCTCCACGAGCCCGGCCGCCGAGCGTCTCCGCGCCTGGGTCGCGCCTGAGCTGCGGGGCAGCCGCTCGCTCTCCAGCGCGATGTGGCCGCGCCTGGCCCTTTGTTGCTGGGGTCTGGCGCTCGTTTCGGGCTGGGCGACCTTTCAGCAGACGTCCCCGTCCCGCAATTTCAGCTTCCGCCTCTTCCCCGAGGCCGCCGCCGGGGCCCCGGGGAGGCTGCCCGCGCCCCCCGCGCCCAGCGAGGACGCGCCCGAGAGCAAAGTGGAGCGGCTGGGCCAGGCGTTCCGGCGGCGCGTGCGGCGGCTGCGGGAGCTCAGCGAGCGCCTGGAGCTCGTCTTCCTGGTGGACGAGTCGTCCAGCGTGGGTCAAGCCAACTTCCTCAGCGAGCTCAAGTTCGTCCGCAAGCTGCTGTCCGACTTCCCCGTGGTGCCCACGGCCACGCGCGTGGCCATCGTGACTTTCTCGTCCAAGAACAACGTGGTGCCGCGCGTCGACTACATCTCCTCCCGCCGCGCGCACCAGCACAAGTGCGCACTGCTCAGCCGCGAGATCCCCGCCATCACCTACAAGGGTGGCGGCACCTACACCAAGGGCGCCTTCCAGCAAGCCGCGGTAAGGCTCCCGCCCCTCCGGAACCCGGCCCCCGCTTCCCCACTTCCCCGCTCCCCACAGCCCGGGCCCTTCCCACCCACCACCGCCTGGCCAGCTGTTACCTTGGGCAAGCCACAAGCCACCTAAGTCCAGTGTCCCCTGCACAAAATCAGTCATACTACCTTCCCATTGTCGTGGGGGTCCCATGGGATAACGGGTTTTAAATGGTTACCTGGATGTCAGGCTCCTTAAGTGGTCATCTTTGCGGACGCCCTTGGGAAGGTGTCTTTAAGATGCTGTACCTAGTCACACTTGTAAGAACAGACCGTGCTTCCGCTCGAACAGGTGAGTGTGTCTTACGAAATGTCTCTAAAGATAAGACATGCAGTGCGTATTTCCCCAATTTTCTTATACGCTATTTAATGCTTTCAGTATGCATTTCATTGCATACCTTCCGCTACCTTTGCAGATTCTTAGTATCTGGAAGAGGAAGTCAGGCTTAAATGATGGGCTTTTACAAAATTTAACTTTGACTACAAAGTAATACATACTCAGTTGAAGAAAATTTGGAATATATAGAAGTGTTTGACACATAATAGCAAGCCAATGTTTGTGGAAATCATGAAAAAGAAGGGAGGAAAAGAAAAAAAAAAAGCCTATAATCCCGTCACCCTTAAAAAGCCACTGTTTACATAGTGTTGAACATTTGCCCAGTATCACATCTGTACATACTTCTAACCAAATTGGTGTCTGGCTGTGCTATAGCCTACATTTTTCATTTGTTATATCATGAAATGCTATACATTTTACTGTGTATATAATATAGATATGTTGTTTATCTATGTTAGTTTCATACTATTTTATTGAACACCTGTGTCATAACTTATTTTACCTGTCACTGTTGTTGGACACAGGTTTCTTTTATTAGCTAAGTCATAGTAAACACATGTATTTTTGGACCCGTTTTACTTCTTTAGGAAATTTCTATAAAGTTTCCTAATGAGAGGATATGAAAATTTATGAATTTCTTGGTACATACTGTCCATTCTCCCTTGGTCAGGGCTGTATAAATGTACATTCTCACCAGTACAGTATCACAGCAGTAAGTTTGCCACATGGTCACCAATATAACATGTACTATTATTTTTAATATCATTGCCAATTTGGTAGGAGAATAGAGGTACCAATTTAGCAAATTCATTTTTTTAGTTTTATTGAGGATGAACATTTTTCAGTACATTTATTGGGCATTTGTATATTTTCAGCTCATAAGTTTTTCCCATTTTGCAATAATGGAATGTGGTTTTTTCCTTAATGATTTGTAGAAGCTCTTTATATAGTAAGACTGGTAACTCTTTTTTGTATATGATATACATGTTTTTCCAGTTTACTGTCTTTCACTTTGGTTCATTGCAGTGTTGTTAGATAGATGGTTTGAGTTTTTATATATTTAAATCTATCAAACTTTGTTCTTAAGAACCTATATTTGCTTTTATTCTTAGAATGGTATTCCCATTTCCCAAATCATAGA
This sequence comes from Myotis daubentonii, assembly GCF_963259705.1. Lineage (NCBI taxonomy): Eukaryota > Metazoa > Chordata > Mammalia > Chiroptera > Vespertilionidae > Myotis > Myotis daubentonii. Next base: position 63,662,220 of record NC_081850.1, on the reverse strand, counting down.
AGTAGTTTTCCATTTAACAGTTTAAGTCACCTAAAACTTATTTTAGTGTATAGTATGACAAATACGTCTAATATTATTTTTTAATAAATGGTTAACCAGTTGTCTCAGCACCATTTGTTTAATAGTCATTCATCCTTTTCCAATTTAATTGAGTAGCACTTTTATCATACTCTACTTACAGGGAATTTGATTTCCTCCTGGTTTGCTATTAACTTTAGGTTATCTATTATTTTTAAGCTTTGAAGATATGATTTCATTATTATAACTTTATAGTATACTTAAATATCTGATACTGAAAATTCTCTCTCCTTTTTCTCATGTATTTTTAAAAAATCAACTCTTATGTATTTATTTACTTAATAGAAGTTTTAACTCATTTTCACATATTCCAAATGAAACCATCGAGGATTTTAATTTCAATATAAAAATTGTTAACTTGGGGATTATTTATATTTTACAATAGTAGTCTTTCCACATCAAAAGTATGGCTCATTCACTTATACCCTTCAGTAAAGTTATAGATTTCTAATAATTAAGTCCTGCATATATTTTCAAAATTCAGACCTAAATATATTCTATTCAGTACTGCAATTATGAATGACATCTTTTCAAATTAAAATTTAAACAATTATTTTTGTATAGAAACATTGATTTTTTTTTTTTTACTATGCCTTCAGCAGCTGCATGCTTGTTGAAGTCTCTGGTTCATTTGTTTTTCTTTTTTTTTCAAATACATTTTATATTACTGAAACTAAGTGTTTATTGTGTAAAATAATCAGAAAAAGTTTCTGTAAGTACACTGTAATACTTTGGTATATACCCTTCTTGACTTTTTGCAGTTGTCTAGTTAATAAGTATGTTTTTTGTGCATATACTCCTATTGTACATAAATGATGTTTACCAAAAAGGATTGCACTATACGTCCTCTTTTGTAATTTGACTTTCTTTCCACCATATTTTCAGTCTTTTTTCCATAATAAGAAATACACATCTACTTTATCATTTTTCCATAGTTACACAGAATTCCACTGTAGAATGGTTTTTATTTTTATCATGCAATTACTTATTATTATATATTTAGGCCGTTATAAACAATGCTTTGTGACTAAATCTTTGTCCAAGTCTCTAAAAATTTCCTTAATGCAAATTTCTAAAGTGGTAGGTATTATTGCATCAAAGAATATGCCCATTTCTTAAGGGCTTTGATTCATGTGTCAAGTTTCTCTACAGAAAATTGGTACCAAATTGTACTATTAGGATCAGTACCTAGACGGAACAGGTTAGTATCATTTGAATATGCCTCCCCAACTTTATATGTAAAAAATTGAGTCACGTTAAAAAAAAAAAAGCACTCACCTGAGGACATGCTTAGAGAGAGGAAGAGAGAGAGAGAAAACAACAACATCAATGTGATGTGGGAGAGAAACATTGATCAGTTGCCTTCTGTACATGCCCCAACTGGGGATCAAACCTGCAACCCAAGTATGTACCCTGACTGGGAATTGAACCCCCAACCTTTCGGTGCATGGGATGACACTTCAACAAACTGAGCCACTCTGGTCGGGCAAGTGAGTCCCATTGTAAGTTGCATTTCTTTATCAGTGAGGCTGAATACATTTTTTCATATATTATTTGTCATATAGAACTCTTTTTTGGATACTCATTAAAAAATTTTGGGATTATTACCCATTTTTTTATTCAAGGGTGGTTATTTTTCTTATTGATTTGCAAATGCTCTTTAAATCTTCGTAATATCAACCACCTGCTACTACATAAGAGGGAAATATTTTTTCTCGGTGTTTCACATGCCTTTTAATTTTGTTTGTGATAGCATCTATCCTTTTATCAATCTACTGAATCTAACTTTCTTTTTATCTGTTCACTTCTGGTCTCTTACAAGGCTTAAGAGACTTTTGCCTTTAAAAGCTGAATTCCTGAAAGATGCTCTCTGTTTATCGAAGTAGTTGCGCCAGGCAGGGTTCAGTTCTGCAGACCCAGTCTCTGTTGGTGTCCACTCCAAGGACTCATGAGGTCCCACTGGCTGGCCTTATTCCTGGTGTCTCTGCCCACTCCATCAGAGAGGAACCTCTGCATCAGGGGAAACTTGCCATATACTAGCTCCTCTGTTTGGCTTGGCCAGGTTTGTCGGGGGCCTCCGAGTACTGTTGATCCAAAACAGTTAAATGGGTAATGAGTCGGGTACGCACTGCTCGCCTCAAGACCTACTCTGTCTTCAGCCTCCTCCTTCCAAGTATTACATCCTATCTTGGAAAGTGGAACTGCCAACAAGGTTCCCAGTGCCTTTCTTTAGCTGGGATCCATGCGTAACCTAACAAGCGAAGACTTCCCAAAACTTTGTGTGAACTGACCTTGCCCTGGATTTTAATTTGCTTTTCTCATTTTGTTTGGGTTCTGAGCAGATGCAGCTGGACTCAGTCCCTGTCTAACCTGGAAGCTGACATGTCTTTATTGTAACTTTTCCAAACCTCTGTTGAGCACTATTAGGAATAATTAAAATATGCTTGGGGAAAATTGATAGAAGATGACCAGTTTTTAGAAATGGCATTGGTGGAGGTTTGAATATGGATTTTTCCATAGAGATCAGGCAAGCATGTTTCATCGCAGAATCAGTTTGAGAATGGTAAGCTATATACCTAGTTTGGGTTTGAATATGAACTATCATATCATGGAAGAGAGGCAGTTCATCAGATTCCCATGTGTGCAGAATGCTAATAATTGGAACTGACTGTGATCTGGCCTGTAGGTGAAATTGAAAATCATAGAGACATTTTTGAGGTTATTAATTACTTTCTCCAGAAAAATTAGTTTTTCAGATCTTTCCATTTGAAACTGAATGCCCCCACAATTATGCACAGATACAAACACAGGGAGACAAACATACAAATACATAAAAGTACACAGACACATGCTTGCAGGTACACAGTACCCCTCACAATTCAGATATCTTACTCCTCTGATGTAAAATCTCAAGATGCAGAGTTTCCTTTACCCATGTGAAATTTACTGTTATCTTTCAGCACATGTGAGAAACTAAAGAGAAGGGATAACTGTGTTGCTTTACTTTTTATTTAGTGTCAGGATTGTACCACTTGATGGGGAGTATATGTGTGGACACTGTTATCACACTTTATTTGAATAAACTGCTGTGTAGACATATTCTTTTTAGACATCATCCCAGCATTCATCAAAGGCGCAAAGACTAAAGAATAATCTGTAGTCAGCAAAGATTTTTTTTTTTCAGAGGCACAATCAATATAATGGGGGAGAGGTTTAGCACCTGGAACTTAATTACATGAAAAACTTTTACAAAATTAACAGAAAGTTCTTCAGGTTTTCTTTCCCAGGGAATGAGTGTTTTGTAATGCCTTCTCTTCTTGGCTTTTCTCCCAACATGAATTTATAAATTGTCTTCCTAAACAGCACACTTTACGTTGGGCATTGTGAATGCTTCTTCCAGGCCCCAGTGAGGAGAAACGGGCAAAGACAGTCACATCCTTCTTTAAGGAGGCTCTCAGGCAATCACACAATGCTTCCATGTAGATCTCATTGGAGGGAAATTGGTCTCATCCCAACCTTTCGTTTCATGGAGCTTTATTGCTAAAGAGAAAGACAAGGATGGGTGCTGAGGAAGTGAGGAGTGGTCTTTGTCATACCAGTGTGTCAAGAAGAACGTCTGTCTAACCAAGAAGATGTCTGGGAATCCCCATTCATTTCTTCCATCAAGGGCAGTGGCTTGGGCCTGCTCAAGATGGAAGGGCCAGGCTTTGCCTAAGTAAAAAATACCTTAGTCCTTGTGCTATATTATACTTCTTTAGTAAAACTATCAAAGTTCCAGAGCAATCCACTTCAACTTGGCAACAGAGGCTTCCTATGTTAGTTTCCCAGAAGCCAGAAGCTTCTAAATAACAAGTCATTCACTCCTGAATGAAAGAGTATACCGAGAGTGATGGGGGAAATGCACACTATGAAATAAAATTGATGTTTCATTGCTAATCACGCAAAGCCACATGACATTTTTCAGGACAACCTGGTTCTTTGGCTTGATAGGAGACCTCTGCAGTAAAAGGAATTTGTAGCTCTTGTTGTCTCTGCCTTTCCCATAAGTTTTAAAGATTGTTCTCTGGCCTGGCTGGTGTGGCTTAGTCAGTGAGCATCAACCTATGAACCAGGAGGTCACGGTTTGATTCCCAGTCAGGGCACATGCCCGGATTGTGGGCTCAATCTCCAGTGTGGGGTGTGCAGGAGGCAGCCGATCAATGATTCTCTCTCATCGTTGATGTTTCTATCTCCCTCTTCCTCTCCCTTCCTCTCTGAGAGCAATAAAAGTATATATTTTTAAAAAAGATTGTTCTCTATCCGGCCATATGAAGAGTGGACTTCTGGCAGAGAGTCTGCTTATACACAGTAATCTGCTCTAGGTTTGGAGGCCAATTGTGAATAGGTATACTCTGTGAGAGCTGTTGTTCTCCACGTATGTGGTTACGGTATTTCCCTTGACGTGAATGACAGTGGGGGAAAAAATCTGTAATACACGAGTAAGTGCATTATCTTACCAATCTTTATGAAAAGATTTAGAAAGAATTCATCTTCTTTGCTATCTATGTTTCTCATGAGGTAATTCAAGAAGTTGCTGTTTTATTTGCGTAAAGAGTTGAGCAACAGAGATTTTTCAAATCCAGGGCACATTTCTTTCATAGCTCAAGTACGTGTGGAAGCTTTGAGCATCAGGATAGGTTATAATTACTACACCTGTTAAATTAGTGATCCCTACCTTCTTTCATGTGGAGATGCCATATAAAATTAAGGAAAAATAACTTCCTATAAGATTAATAGAAACATTTTGAAGAAAGTTTTTTAGCAGGACTTATTATATGATGAAATCATTTATTAAATAAGGTTAATTATTTAGTAAATTTACTTAGTCATTTATGAAGCAAAGTCCAAGGTGAATATTTTTCAAGTTGTAAGTTCCTGATAGATTATATAAAATATATTTTGAGGGTTATGAGTTCAATGCACTATTTTCTTAATTCCTGCTGAAATGCTCCTAATTGCCTTCATTGTATAATTTCCACTATACTGTACCTGGTTATTGGATATACTGTTGCTAATGCAAAAGACAGATTTTAAAAAAATCAATGATGCTATTGGTGATGGAGACTGTGGCTTTTGCTGCATAGCTTCCTAATACTGACACTCTAAATGAGAGTGACTGGCCTTCCCAGGAACAGGCAGTGCTGGGCGCATTGGAGCCTCGCTCTGTGAAACAGGCTCTTCTGGGCAGCGAAAGGCCAAAGAGAAGGGGAGAGGGAGGGCTAAGGAAATCCTCCTCTGCAGGGGAAGAGTGAGAAATGAGTGAGAAAAGGAAGTGTAGGGAATGGAGGATGTAAGGGGGCCAGAGGGTAACTTCCCAAAAAGCTAGAAGCAGCAACCACAAGTTCCAGCTTTAACCAAATAAAAATATATCCATACTGGCATATGTTGTACTCAATAAAATCATATTCTAAAAACTATTTAATGACATAGTAAATTGTCCAAACAGCATATTCAATGAGCTGAAGCTGTGTGTGTTTATTATCAGTATGTAAAACTGTATCCATAGAAGTCCAGTTTCCTAACATAAAATATATGTACTCAAAATAAGCTAGGAAGAAAATTTTCAAAATGTTAATGGTAGTTATCTCCAGGCAGTATATTTACCTATTTAAATATATCCATTTCTTCTGCTAATAACTAATTTGGAAAATTAGTTATAATGACCATGTGTTGCCTACTAGGAAGTGAAGCGTTACTGTCTGCCTGGGCAGGTGATTGAAGGCGTATCTTTGGAGCACCTGAAGGCATAGCCTGAAGCGACTGGTCTCCAGGATTACAATCCTTTTACATCTCAGGTTTTACCTTAAATATTCATGAGAACTTTTGAATTCTATTCCACAATACAGCTCTGTTTAGGAAATAAAATGATGCTTTAGTTTCTTATCAGGAAATTGAAATGAAACAATTTCAACCTTTTTTGGTCCAATGCCAAGGGCTGTAGCATTGAGTCCTCCAGGATGTGAAAAATGTGTGCTGGGAAATCACTGACCCCCTAGCCCGTGGTACTCACTCTCCTCTCTTCTAGTGTCACACTGGTTCTTGAGAATCCAGAGTCACATAAACACACACACACACACACACACACACACACACACACACACACACACACAGCCCACACTTGGTAGTGGTTGTTTCACTGCTTGCCAAGCTGCCTGTGGATATTCACTGAGAAGAGAAGCCCAGACAACTGGCCAAGAGGAGACAGTGGCTGCAGAGGAGGGTGGAAGTAACTGACTCTATCACCTTGATGAGAGGTCAGGAGAACATGGCTTCCTTTGGCTTGTCTCACAGAGAGCGATGCTGACCCAATGCTTTCTCGGTCTCTCTCACTCTCCCTGGTAATACTCATCAGAGAACAATCTTGGGGGAGAAAGATGCGCTCTAACCCACTGATGTCATCACATGTAAATGAAACAATTGCCGTAAAGGACCCATTTCTACAATTAATTCACCTGAGGCATTCAAGCTTCATTTCTTAGTGTGATTTTTGTCCTCGGCAGTAAAAGGCAGCCTCTTTGCTGTTGTTGATGGAGAGGGTTCAGGCACGTCCCAATGTGTTGTTTGATAGTGTATTTTGATATTGGCATCTCTTTCAACTAGGCTCACTCATATTGACTTACAGCATTTGAGTCATATCTCATTGAGTAAGGCCTCATTTTAACCCAATTTTATAGGCTTTACCTTTCCAGATGAATCTAATATGGACTTTGAAAGAAATTAAGCAATTTTCATTTATTTGTTTGTGTTTTTCACAGTGCTATTTCCAGCCAAGATTTCTCTCTTTTTAGTCACAGTTTCCTATAAAATATTCATGTCTGGCTTTTAAATATTGCTCCAAAAGTGATGGTTTCAGGCAATTATTGTTGGAATGTCCTAGCAATAAAGATACCCAAGTGTAGGCTGTTTGTATCTAATCAGCAGTAAAAATCTGCATGTTAAATACTCATCTGCAGCAGGATGTTATGTGTGACTTCCTCTGTTGCCCCAGATTTGGCACCAGGACCCATGGCTTCAACTGAGAAGCACCAAGTAGCGCACATTTAAAGAGAGCCGCCAACAACTGAGACTGTGTATTCCCTCCAAGGTCACGGACACTGTGCAGAACAGGCCCCACCCATCATTTTACTCTAGTTCGTACCACCCCATGTGTGGGAGCAAGAGGCAGAGACAGAGAAACAGAGCAGACATTGGGATCGCTGGGGAGAGCAGTGCTCATACGGAAGGGGGAATCCCTCCAGAATCTCCAAGAGAGCTTTCCTCTTCCAGCAGCTAAGCAGGGGGAGACCAGCTCTCTCTATAATGGTTGGCAATTTATTTGGGCAGAAGACTTGGTTTGCCCCTGTGCCTATTTAATGGAGATAAAGCCAGCCAGAGACAGGGCCAGTGTCCCTCTTTGGATTCTTCTAGAAGCAGAGCCTAAGATAAGGATTCAAGTCCAAGTACCTTATTTGGGAGGTGATCCCAGTAAACATTGATAGGACAGTGGGGAAATGAGACAAGAGAACCAAGAGCAGAAAAATTAACTGGTGTTTAACCCCAGTGGGGAAGACGGGAAACCAGTCTAGAATTCAAGCTTTAGAATTATGACAACTGAGAGGATTTGGGATTATTTAGAGACTAACTTCCATCAGTCACTGTTGAGAGTTGCTCCCTGGAGGGTATTCAGTCTCTGTCATTCCCACCTCCCCTTCCAGTGGATGGAATGTTCTCTAGGCATAAAAAAAAAAAACCCAAAAAACCAAAACCCTTAGACAAAGAGATACAGATGCTGGGATATGGGGATGGGGGCATCGACAGTGTATGCTGTTGGAGGCAGAAAGGGGGCAGCCTGCACTACCAACTTTTGGCAAAGCCAGGGTTTTCCATGGGTGAAGGAGAACCATGGGAAATAGCTGGAATTTATCACCCACTAAGCAGGACAGCTCCAGGAGTAAGAAGTTGTTGGGAGTACTACTAGATATGGGATCTGAGAAAGGTGGTGAATTCTCCAAAGAACACACACATGGACCAGCATTGGGTAGTCCACAAACACAGAGAGCACCGTGACTTTTCCCCATTTCCTTTCACTTTTTGCTCTTTAAAATTTTCTCTTTTATATAGTTTCAAGGCATAGGACCCAATATCAGAATTCAGTAGACAGAAGTATACTTATTTCAGAATCTGTATTCATGTATTTGCTATTGTCCCAGAGTGTTTATTAATACTGTGGAGGAATAGTTAATTAGATAAGAAAATGGGTACATTGCTCTTTGATAGCACTTATTGTTCACGTGAAGTCTGCCTCCCCTCTGCTTGTTGAGGGTAGAGATCAAATCTTACTTGACTTTCTATTTACTACAAGACCTAGAAGTGGGTATTCATTATAACTTTAGTGTTCTTGAAAAGATATATGTTTAATTATTTAGTGTTTTTATTTTAGTACTAGAGGCCCAGTGCACAAAAATTTGTGCACTCGGGGTTGGGAGAGGAGGTCCGTCAGCCTGGCCTGTGCCCTCTCACAGTCTGGGACCCATCAGGAGATAAGGACCTGCTGGTTTAGGCCTGCTCCCGGGTGGCAGAGGCAGGCCTAATCCTAGGTGTAACCCCTGGTCGGGCTCAGAGCAGGGCCCATTGGGGAGTTGGGGCCCCGCCTCCTGTCATGCACAGAGCAGGGCGGATTGGGAGGTTGCCATGCCACCATCAGTCATGCTCAGGGTAGGGCCGATTGGGGGGTTGGGGCACCACCCCCTGTCACACTCAAGGCAGGGTCCATAGGGAGGTTGCAGCGCCACTCCTGTCATGCACAGAGCAGGGCCGATCAGAGGGTTGGGGCTCCGCACCCTGTCACACTGATCCCGGTGCTGGGAAGCCTCGCTGCTCCGCTGATCCCAGGGCCAGGACGCCTCTCGGCTCCCCTGATCCCTGGCCCGGAGGCCTCTCTGCTCCGCTGATCGCGGGGCCTCCGGCTCCGCTGATCGCGGGGCCTCCGGCTCCGCTGATCGCGGGGCCTCCGACTCCGCTGATCACGGGGCCGGGAGGCCTCTGGACTCCGCTGATCACCGGGGCTGGGAGGCCTCTCAGCTGATCACCGGGGCTGGGAGGCCTCTCGGCTGATCACCGGGCCGGGAGGCCTCTGGACTCCGCTGATCACCGGGGCTGGGAGGCCTATGGACTCCGCTGATCACCGGGCCGGGAGGCCTCTGGACTCCGCTGATCACTGGGGCTGGGAGGCCTATGGACTCAGCTGATCAACGGGCCGGGAGGCCTCTGGACTCCGCTGATCACCGGGGCTGGGAGGCCTCTCGGCTGATCACCGGGGCTGGGAGGCCTCTCGGCTGATCACTGGGCAGGGAGGCCTCTGGACTCCGCTGATCACCGGGGCAGGGAGGCGTCTCGGCTGATCACCGGGCCGGGAGGCCTCTCGGATGATCACCGGGCCGGGAGGCCTCTGGACTCCGCTGATCACCGGGGCTGGGAGGCCTATGGACTCCGCTGATCACCGGGCCGGGAGGCCTCTGGACTCCGCTGATCACCGGGGCTGGGAGGCCTCTCGGATGATCACAGGGCCTGGAGGCCTCTGGACTCCGCTGATCACAGGGGCCGGGAGGCCTCTCGGCTCTGCTGATCGCGGGGCCTCCGACTCCGCTGATCACCGGGGCCGGGAGGCCTCTGGGATCCGCTGATCACCGGGGCCGGGAGGCCTCTCGGATCCGCTGATCACCGGGGCCGGGAGGCCTCCCGACTCCGCTGATCACCGGGGCCGGGAGGCCTCTCTGCTCCGCTGATCCCAGGCCCTGAGGCCTCTCTGCCCTGCTGCTTCAGGGCTGTTTGGCCTCGCTTTGCTTGGAGCCTGAGTATGCAAATTAACCGCCATCTTTTATCTTCTATAATTGAAACATTGTATCTTTTGGAGTTGTTGCTTCAGGAGCTCAGAGCCCCGTGCGGGGATCCTTGACTTTCTCCGTCGCTGGGGCAACCAAGCCTCCTATTCTCAGCTGCCTGGCTGCCAGCCGCCATCTTGGCTGACAGTTAATTTGCATATCTCGCTGATTAGCCAATGAAAAAGGTATCGGTTGTACGCCAATTACCATTTTTCTCTTTTATTAGTATAGGATAGCACTGTACTTCTCCGATTTCTTTTCTAACTAAAACAAGTTATGACATCTTCTCAAAGGACTATTCAGTGAATTCTTGACTTTTTAAATGATAGATTATAACAGGGGTGAATAGTAATTCACGCTTCAGACCACTTTTTCATGGGGGCAATATAAAATATTGAGTAGAATCTCAGATAGGTGTGAATCCCTGCCTCCCTCCCCTCCGCCCCGCTTCCAAAGTCTGGTCAAGGAAGCACACACCACCTCTGGAAAGAACTCCATCCAGTGTGTTCAGAGGGAATCTGCAGACATCTGTTTTCAATAACGTCCCCTCTCCATATTACCGTCAGCGCTGTCCTTTATCCACTCATAATGTTATCCTCCCAACAGCATAGCATCAAGTAGATACTGTTCTGTTCCTCTCCCCAGGACATTATCACCCGCTTCGTGGCTCAGATAAAGTTGGGTGGTTATTGGTTATAGGTCACAATTTTCCCTAATCCCCGTCCTATCTTCTGAGCCTCTACAAAGATGATGACCTGTTTTAATTCACAGCTCAGACTGATATGTTGAATTTTGTTATAATTGGTTTACCCATTTGACAGACATATTCTAGAAATGTGTTAAAAGTTCCTTGAACTCATCCTGATAATGGTAATGAGTAATTACTACTTGTCAGGTACCACTCTAAGCATTTTCCTTATGTGAATTCATTAAATATTTGCAGCAGAAAAACCTGCTCAGTTAGGTTATTGTTATTATCTGCAAAGTACAGATGAGGAAACTGAGGCACAAAAAAAATGTAAGTAACTTGACCAAAGTTACACTGCTGGTTAGTCAAGGTACTAGAATTCAAATTCAGACAGCCTGGGCCAAAGTCTAAAATCTTAACCACCGTGAAATAATGCCTCTGTGCTATATTGTCAGAAGATCTATCAGATGCAAGACCCACTGATACATACTCACTAGTGAAGTCCACTGAAAAGACATGAGGCAGAGAGGGCAGCCATGAGCAGGACTTGGGTATGTAGATGACTAAGCAGAAGGCCAAATGGAACAGTCATAGGACTAAGACATTTGGAGATTATTAATTTGAATAGACACTCTCTAAAGCAGCAGTTCTCAACCTGTGGGTCGCGACCTCTTTGGCAGTCGAACGACCCTTTCACAGGGGTTGCCTAAGACCATCGGAAAACACATATAAAATTACATATTGTTTTGTGATTAATCACTATGCTTTAATTATGTTCAATTTGTAACAATGAAAATACATCCTGCATATCAGATATTTACATTACGATTCATAACAGTAGCAAAATTACAGTTACGAAGTAGCAACGAAAATAACTTTATGGTTGGGGCTTACCACAACATAAGGAACTGTATTAAAGGGTCGCGGCATTAGGAAGGTTGAGAAACACTGCTCTGAAGTAACTAATAATCCCAAGTGATCACCCTTATCTTTCACTCCTTTATCCCAATCAATCTGGGGAATTACCTCTCACATGCCATTTTATGCAGCATAATTGCATTGGCTAGTACACCCCCCCCCCACACACACACACACCACCTCATGTACCTTAACAGATGTATCTACCAATCATTGCAGATACCAAGCCACTGAAGCAGTAAGTCATACCTTCTCCTTGCAACACATCTGGCTTCTCATTTACCTGGTTTCTGAATTCTTAGATTCCTTTAATCCAAGATCAATGCTCAATCTCAGACCCTTTATTAAAATAGAAACATGACTCAAATAAAATCAGGTTTTCTAGTCTAGGTACATCTAGTCTCTATTTCAAAATATAAGCCAGTGTAAACTTAAGTTTATAAATTTATATGCCAAACTTCAGTACAAAACTTGGTCTTACACCTTAATTCAGTTTATCCTAATCTAGGAGACTCAGTATTCCCCTCCATCATAATAGTCCTCTTTTTTCCATATGCCATCCCATTTCACAGAAGAAGAAAAATATCTTCTTATGAGTATTTTATTAGTTTCTTCATGTAAAAACAAAACAAATCTCTTTTTAGCAACCAACTTTATGATCATTAATGCTTAGAAAAATATTTTGTCAAGTACTTGAGCTGATGAACTAGATTTTTTTAAATATATTTTTTATTGATTTTTTTACAGAGAGGAAGGGAGAGGGACAGTGAGTTAGAAACATCGATGATGAGAGAGAATCATCGATCAGCTGCCTCCTGCACATCTCCTACTGGGGATGTGCCCGCAACCCAGGTACATGCCCTTGACCAGAATCGAACCTGGGACCTTTCAGTCCACAGGCTGATGCTCTATCCACTGAGCCAAACCGGTTTTGGCTGATGAACTAGATTTATTTAATACCCAATACATATTTAAGAAACACTGTCACTATTTTAAGTGTAAGTGTGTAATTAAATTGTAAGAATGGGTTAATTAAATAGAGACTATATTATACTCAAAGGAATTTTAAAAGTCAACACCTTTGAATGATGACATATATAAATATCACTAGAGTCATTGATAATTTAAGCATATAATATAATAAATATATATGATAAGTAGTCTAAGCTCTGAAAACTCAACTATTAATCATTTGTGGTTTAAAAGATATAAAATGCAGAGTTTTTTTCTCCATAATGGTAATTGATGTGGTCATTCATATAATCTAAAATACAAAACAAGAAAAGAAAAACAAGACAAACTCCAAATCTCATTTATTTGGAATGCTAATAAATGTCACAGTTAAATGTGTTTTTTTATAAATTTACAATAACTATAAAAAATAAAATACAGGCTAAGTTCATGAACTTAAAATCTCCCCTCAACCCTCATGCATATGTGAGTACAATTGATTTGAAATATATCTGGCTTTTTGGAGAGTTTTAGAGTTGCATTGTTGCTGAAACCCAAATATTTGCAATATAATGATTAGGTTCTCTGTATCTTTCATGTATTCTAAACTCCTGCTAAACTTTTTCTTCATAGTTACTCTTCAAATACATGGTAAAAAGAAATAATTGTTTTAACAGCTTTGAATCATAAATAGCATGAATATTATTATACTTGCATTCTCCCAGTCTCGACACCATGTTTCCTGGTATTTGGAACTCTTTTGGAAGCACAATTTGACCTGATAAATTTCTAAAACAATTTTTCTGCTGGATAAGTTAGGCATAGCATTAAATTCTTTCTTTTCTTTGAAGCTCTTTTTTCCTGTAGTCCATGTCAGTCAACAACCACTTTCACTGAGAGCAGTACCCATTCTCTTCCTAAACTACTTGCTCACCCATGGGTGTCATCCCTTTCAATGTGGATTGAGGTGGCAATGCAGAGGTTCAGATGATCACTTATATTCTTTCTCCTGGAATCTGGACTAGGGCACAAAGAGTTCTGAGAGGGTAGTTTGGATTGTAGTTTTTGTTGTTGTTTGTTTGTTTATTTGTTTGGGGGGGGTGTTTTTTGCCAGTAGGTACGGAATATAGTGTTACAACTGCACAGAAACCAAAGGAATCCTGTCAATGCAAGGAGTGAATGAAGATGTGCAGACAGAAGCTGAGAAAAGGAAACAGATGGAAGGCTGGAGGGAGTAGCCACTATGCTCCTGTGCTTTGGTTGTTCCTATTTCAGTCGCTCTTGAAGCTCAGTTCTTTCCACTCCTCGAGAGATATTCCTATATGCTTCCAAAATATTCCCCACTTTGGATAAGCTAATTAAGTAGATATGTTTCTTGCCTCATTATGTTGCCTAGACTTCCCACCTAGAAGTGATGGTGCATTCTTGTCTTGTTCCTGAATTTAGTGAGAATGCTTCAAGCATGATTTTGCCCATTGGTTTATGATAGCTCTCTTTGTCACATTGAGTGGCTCTCTATTCTTTGCCTAAGTGATTTATAAAATCATAAACTGGTTTCCAAATATCATCTGAGATTATTTTACTTTTTCCTTTGACCTCTTGATGTGAAGCATATGAATAAATTCTCATCTTTGACTTTATGAGCTAACTGCCACTTGGTCATATTGTATAGGCATTGAGCATGTCAACTGAAATCCTTTTATATATTTATTCATAACAATATTTATAATAGTGACTTTGTTATCTTGTAGTAAATCAGCAGTTTGTTTAAGAGTGATATGTCAGTTAGCCCTCTTTAATTTTCATTTGACTTTTTGCTATCCAGACCTTTATTCCTTGCATGTTTACAGAATGGGGGATGGAATTTGGCATTATTCGAAAGTTGATCTGTCTTTTGCATGTTTGTTCTGTTGTGTTTTTGTAGTCTGGGTTAAGTCTGCTACTCATCAATTCCTGTGCACACCATTTCACAATTTGATGTACTGTCCCTATGGGTCCATTTCAAAATGATCTGTGTCCATGTTTAATAACTAAAGCATGTATGTGGGTGGAAAATTCTGCATATAAATCTGAGATTAAGTTCTTTTTTGACCCTCTGGTTCTTCTGTGATTTGGCTAGACTATAATAAATAGCCTAAGTGTTACTCGAGCCAACATTCTTTTTTCATTCTAGAATTTCAGTCTATGAAGCCTGAGTAAATACTTAAAATAAATGAGACATACTAAGTATGATTGATTTGATGTTAAAGTATTAATAAGAAACCTTAGTTATGACAAAAATACTCTTCCCAGTTATATATTTGCCATTGTTCTATTTTTTGCTTGTTAATATTTTCATTTTATCATCAAATGCAATAATGAAAAATCCCTAGGACAGTGCCTGGTATAAAATAGAGGGTCAATACAGATTTAATGAAACAAGTTTAAATATTATATTTATGAGAATTTTCATTTCACAATTGCAGAACAGGACTCAATGTAACAACAATGTTGGGCCTGGAATTTATTGGTTTATTGTGCATGTTGGACATATAGCTAGTGGAAATTAAGACATTGTTTATTCTTTCACCCACTATTTCAGAGTTGTTTTTTGTTAATAGAGTGAAAACATAAGGGTCAGTCCTTGCAGTATAGTATCTTGCAATCTAATTTGAGATACAGCCAGATATATAAGCATTAACTATAATTATGATGGAATTAGCATAAAGCAATGTAGTGGAGGCTATTGGCGATGATTTAGTGTTTTCTGCATAGCAGGAGAATTTAGGATAGCTTCAAAAAGGAGATGAACTTTGATCTTGATTATGAGGAACTAGTAAAAAGAGTGGGTAGACATATGTGGAGATAAGAAAGAGTTGTTCAGAATTTCCAGGCAGACCCCTGTGGATTTCAACCTAGTTTCCAGCAACATGGCTAAACGCACCAGGGTCAGAATTATCAGTCAATATGAGGAAAAAGGGGGAAACAACCTTCCACCTGGCTTCTTGGAAAATTTTCTGTTAAAAAAATTGAGTGTAAGATACAGATAAGGTTCAAGAATTCACTATGAGAAACAGCCCTACATCCTAGGAAGCGTTTGTTATATGCACTTAAGTAAATAAAACATTGAAGTGAAGATGAGATATGAGAAGATAAAGAAAGGAGTAAAAGTACAACAGAACTGGCTGAGAAGCACAAAGGAATACAGAGAACTATGTACAATGAATAAATATTATAATATCATCATAGGAAATGTCCAGACCTATAGAGAATTTTTATGAGTTTGAGCCAAAAATGATAACAGATGCCAGGAATGAAAATCTCAAGCAATTGAGAAAATGTTCCTGAGAATGGCAGTTTTGAAGCTTATTTTATACACTAGAGACCTGGTGCATGACATTCGTGCACTCGGCAGGGGGTTGCGGGGGTCCCTCAGCCTGGCCTGCACCCTCTCACAGTACGGGAGCCCTAAGGGGATGTCTAACTGATGGCTTAGGCCTGCTCCCCCGCAAGCCGTCAGTCGGACATCCTTAGTGCTACCGCTGCGCTCCCAACCGTGAGCCCAGCTCAGGGCTTCTGGCTGAGCAGTGCTCTCCCTGTGGGAACGCACTGACCATCAGAGGGCAGTTCCTGCATTGAGCATCAGCCCCCAGTGGCGCTCATCATAGTGGTTGGTCATTCCACTGGTCGGTTTGCATATTAGCCTTTTATTATATAGGATTCGAATCAAGGAGGAGACATAAGCAGGGTTACATGAAATCCTTTGGTGGTAGATTAAGGGGGTGGGAGAAAGCAAAGGGGGAAAATCTCTAAAATTGGGCAAAAGGCTAAACAGAGAGACAAATAGTTCTTTCACATTGGTAGGTATAGGATAGTTAATAACACTTACAGCACATAGAGATGGTACATGGGCAAGAAGATAGCAATGAGGGGAATGTGGTCACATACTCTGGTGCTGGCAGTTGTGCCTAGAGGTTACTCTGACATTTCAAAGGTATGTTAATTGTAGATGCAAAATAGGCTCACGTAAGTAAAGATTGACCTTTGTCAAGGAAGCTACAGGCCTAGGACATCACTGCCCTCTATGACCTGCTTTTACTTAGGAATTTCTATGTTCAGACCATCCATGTTGTTCAGACCATTGCTCTCTGAGTTTGTAGGGCCTGTCATCTGGTCTCCCCTGAGCTTGTTGGGTTCAGTATGTGGTCCCTTTCTCATCTACAGTAGCAAGGAAAATAAATGCAATGCCAAGATTAATTCTTCATTAGAGGGAAAAGAACCAACACTGGATAAAACCAAACAGTGACATGGAAGAAAAACTTGAGACATTTACACCAAGTCCAGAAGGAAGGAAGGTGAAATAAAAAGCAATAGAATATATGAAGTCCAGGCAATGAGGAGCCAACAGAGGCATACATAACTTCTTTCCCAGAAATACGATTCAAAAATATTAAACAATAAACATTCCTTAAGCTGGAGACTATTTGACTATTCAAATTAAAAAGCTTGGTGAAATGTTAGAATTTTAAGGATGAGACAAGTATTATATGTGTCATATGGTGTCTTGTTTATAGTTATTGTTTCCTAACAAAGAAAGAAATGTGGAAAACAAGTTGGAACCCTGGCATCATTTACTATTTTTATGCTCCCTGGAGGAAAATGGCTCTGATACAGTCACAGTAGGTGACAGTTCATGGCATCCAATTTTTTAAAAGATGACCTATGAGCCTGTTTAGCGTGGCTCAGTGGTTGAGCGTTGACCTATGAACCAGAAGGTGATGGTTCAATTCCCGATCAGGACATATGCCTGGGTTGTGATCTCCATCCCTGATGTGGGGCAGCTGATCAATGATTCGCTCTTATAATTGATGTTTCTAAGTCTCTCTTCTTCTCACTTCCTCTCTGAAATCAATAAAAATATATTTTAAAAATATAAAAAATAAAAGATGACCTATGAAGTTCTCTGTCTTGAGTTATCCTCACTCAAGGTTGGCGGTTTATTATGGCTGAGGTTGGGTTGCACTTGGAATTATATCCACATGTATTTAATTACCAGAGCCCAAGGGCAAATATTGTCCCCAAGTCAGATATTTTGTGACCTCTATTTTTCTTTCAAGACCATTTTTCAAAATAGTTCTCTTGTGGCCTGACTTTGGGGGGGGGAGGGAGGAGGGGATCGCAGTCTTGTGTAACGGTGATGGATCTCGGGTGTTAGAACGATGTTACACAATCCTGCATTTTTATCATTCTAATGACTATTGCTGGACAAGGGGAGCTTACTTCCCTGCCAGAGATTTATACAAGCTAATCAGACGCTTGATACAATACAGATGGCGATAACCTTTTACCATACTAAGTTCACGTTGAGTTTTTCTTTGGCAGCAAAGGGTTTGCCTCATTCAATATCCTGGACCAAAAAAAAATTCTATTTCTTAAATGCCTTACAGAGTATAGCAGATGATGTAAACTATTTCAGGAACACTGCAAAGGGAATCACGTGTGAGGCCTCCGCCACATTCCACAGAAGTTACCACAGACCTATTTACTTCTTAGAACTGAGGGATGGAAAATGTTGTGTGTTTTTTAATTATGTTTTTTATTCAAGTACAATAAAGCACAAAGATTGGGGAGGGGGACAGACGATTTTCAGTAAGTTCTTCACTCCTCCTCTAAAGGACATTCCAAACCCAGATTTTGTGTAATTCTTTGCTTGAACTACTAGTCCTGCTATTCTTACTATTTTAAGCTTAATATATTGCCTTGCCAACAAATATAATGGTTCCTGTAAAAATTCACCCATTCCCCGCAAGAAGAGAAGAAAAATAGAATCACACCTCAAAGTGTTGTTTATATAAGGAGCAGTACAGCAAGAAATCCCTGCTAAATCCTTTTCCTGGATGTGAGGAATGTTATTGACAATGAACTAAGATTAATATTACAAGATAGGATTTGTTCATGTCAGGACAAGAAAGGCACAAAAAGGAAACATTTTGGTACAAGCTGTACAAAACACAGTGCGTGTGTGTACATGTACACACACACACATATTCCCTACATTCCTACTGTTCACTCAAGGCCAACTCACTCATGTAACTCTCTGTAGCGTATTCTAGAGTTCATCCACTCCACTAATTTATGAATTAGTTCATTGAATAAATATTGATGAGCACATACTCTGGGCCAAGCAATATCAAGAATAGCATACTGGGCGGAGCCGGCTGGGGGGGCGGGGTGGAGGGGTGGGGGCGTGGTGCGGGGGGACAATTGACTTGCTCTTTCTCCTTTCCATCAACATTCCCACTTGTTTACAGTGAACTGCCATGGTCTTGCTGGAGAGAAGAGTAATCAAAATGAGCAAAAGCTTAGGGGAGTTGGGTTATGATTTCAGAGTGGAACAACTTAGAAAGAAAGAGTTTATAGCTTAGTCAAGAGCACGAATGTTGTAAACACAACTTGCCACATGTTGGAGCTCTGGAACTTGGAGGTCCCCTTAGAATACTGACACACAACTTTTGGGACAAATAAAGTAATATCTAGCTTCATGCCATCCATAACAGATCGTTGAATTTTTCCCCAGAGGTGGTACTGAATGAAAGTGTGTGTGTGTGTGTGTGTGTGTGTGTGTGTGTGTGTTTCAGTCCATTCCAATTGCTAGGGCTTTTGCTTGGGGTGTGTACTAACTGAAAATGTTTATCCTATCTAATAAAAGAGAAAAATGGTAATTGGCGTACGATGATACCCTTTTCATTGGCTAATCAGGGCTGTATGCAAATTAACTGCCAACTAAGATTGGCAGTTAACTGCCAACAAGATGGCGGCTAATTTGCATATGTAGGCACAATGCAGGGAGGCAAAAGGGAAAGCAGGAAGAAGCCCCCTGCCACTGACAGTGATCGGAAACCCAGGGGGGAGCTAAGAGCTGGGGGGCAGGGCAAAGGCGGCCCTAGGGCCGCCTTTGCCCTGCCCCCCAGCCATGATCGGAAAATCAGGTGCCTTTTCCGCCCTGGCCAGTGATAGCAGGAAGTAGGGGTGGAGCCAGCGATGGGAGCTGGGCACCGTTGAAGCTGGCAGTCCCAGGAGCTAGGGGTCCCTTGCCTGGGCCAAAAGCGAAGCCCACGATCGCGGGCCGCTGCAGCTGTGGGTCCCCGCTGCCCGGGCCAGACGCCTAGGCCAGAGGCGTTCTGCAGGGGCAGGGGCAGAGCCTGCAACCGCGGGGAGCTGGGGGTTCCCTGCCCAGGCCTGACACCTCTGCCGGAGGCCTCAGGCCTGGTCAAGGGGCCGATCCAGTGATTGGTGATTGGAGGGTGATGAGGGTCAACTCCTCTGGCCGAGAGGCATCAGGCCTGGGTGGGGGGCGGAGCCAGGGATTGGGGGGATATGATGGTCCCCTTGCCCAGGCCTGAAGCCTGGGTCAGAGGTGTCAGGCTTGGGTGGGGGGTGGAGCAAGCGATCAGAGGGAGATGGGGGTCCCCTGCCCAGGCATGATTCCTGGGCCAGAGGCCTCAGGCCTGGGCGGGGGCCAGAGCCAGTGATCGGGGGGAGATGGGGGTCCCCTGCCCAAGCCTGACACCTCTGGCGGAGGTGTCAGGCCTGGGCAAGGGGCTGATCAGGCAATGGGAGGGTGATGGGGGTCTATGCCTCTGGCTGAGGCATCAGGCCTGGGCAAGGGGCAGAGCCAGCAATTGGAGGGGTCTGGGGGTCCCCTGCCCAGGCCTGACGCCTGGGCCAGAGGCATCAGGCCTGGGCTGGGGGCAGAACCAGTGATGGGGGGAAATGAGGGTCCCCTGCCCAGGCCTGACGCCTCTGTCTAGGCGTCAGGCCTGGGCAAGGGGCCGATCCTGCGATTGGAGGGTGATGGGGGTCAACGCCTGAGGGCTCCCAGTATGTGAGAGGGGGCAGACTGGGCTGAGGGACACTCCCCCTCCCCCACACACACCCAGTGCACGAATTTCGTGCACCGGGCCCCTAGTAAATATATATATGTCTATACATGTATATACATATGTATGTGTATATATGTGTGTATATGTATATATGCAGGCGAATATATGTATGTATTCCTATACATATATATACTTTATACTTCAAGCCTCATTCCAATTATTATTTTTATTAATACTCAAATTATCCTTTATTCAACTAGAAGGAGTTTCAGATAGTTTCTGGTTCTCTTTGGTGTGCTCTTAGTAGCCTTTAATAGCCTATGTAGTAGGCTTTTGAGAAGGAGTGGGGTGAAGTATTTGACTATCTCTTCTCAATTGCTGGCTTTCCAAATGTTCCACAGAGTCGTATTTTTTAAGGTTAATTTAATTGTCTTTAAATTCAGATTTAATGGTTTTATCTCTAGCTCACAAACACTAACAAATTTGGTAAGGGTTACTGGATTAGAATCAATACCTAATGATCATGTATTTATGAAGATTGCTTTCTATAAGCATGAATTTTATAATCTTAAGAGAATCTGGATCTATGGCTGAATCTGCTCCTAAAAATGAATTGAGACAAAGTTATTATTTAAATTATATCATCACTTTTTAACTTTTAACAAAATCTAGGATATCAATGCCGTTCTTCCAGACTTTCTGAATGTAGTGTTTCTTGAATTACTGCCTAATAAGCATTGAATGCCTTCTAAAAACTTGTCAGAAAATATAATACTCCGGCACTTTATTACCTTTCTTATCTAACCATAATGAAAAGCAACAAGAGGCCATTTGGTTTCAGTGCCAGACTCACCCCTGGGTTCTTTGTGCCTTTTCAGTTTGATGTTACAAAGCATCAATGGCAATAAATAGATGCCTTTTTCAAAAGTTTTATTTTTTCTTCTATCTATAGAGAAGGAATAGCATATAACGTTTATAAAGCATAACTCACTCATCCTAAAATAATAAAGCCCAGGTGTCAGGTTGGGTAAAACAGCATTTTCTCATGAAGATCGGACACCACCACCAACAGCTGATTTTGTGCTAATACTGGGTGGTCCCGGTAAGAAAGATGAAGTATTGAATCCATTCTACAATATTGGAGGAGCAGTGGAAAAACAAATATAGAAGGCAGGCTGGCCATTATTGACTCTGAAAAACACATATTCACTTACATTTTCCTTCTGGTTAGGCTTTTAGTGTATGATCATGAGGTGGAGGGAGACAGACAAACAGACAGGTGGTTATGCTTGGAAGTAGATTCATGGGACTCAGATTTGGTTCATGTTTTGAGAGCTTGAAAATTAAAAAGGTTTAACAGTAGTGATACTATTAATAAAAATTCATTCCATAAACATTTGCTGTTCTCCATTATCGAGGTCCATGGCAGTGCTGCTGCTGCTGATACATTTTAAATGCCTCTAAGGTTTATTGTGATTCTGCGAGACCCTTGTAGGCTCTAGTCTATGCCTATTTCTCTGTAAATCAGTGTTCCTTCCCCCACTCAAATGAAATGCGCAAATGAAATGCTAATACTATTTTATTTTTTTAAATATATTTTTTATTGATTTCAGAGAGGAAAAGAGAGGGAGAGCAAGATAGAAACATAATGATGAGAGAGAATCATTGATTGGCTGCCTTCTGCACACCCCCTACTGGGGATCGTGCCTGCAACCCAGGCATGTGTCCTGACCAGAATCGAACCATGACCTCCTGGGTCATAGGTCAACGCTCAACACTGAGCCGTGCCAGCTGGGCTCAAACACTATTTTACATAAGAAGGGACACAGTTAGTAGGTCAATGCACTACAAACTCATGCTAACTTTCTCTGTTTCATTACAGCAAATTCTTCATCATTCTAGAGAAAATGCGACAAAAGTTATATTTCTCATCACTGACGGCTATTCCAATGGGGGAGATCCTAGGCCAGTTGCAGCAATGCTGCGAGATTTTGGAGTGGAGATCTTCACTTTTGGCATATGGCAAGGGAACATTCGAGAACTGAATGACATGGCTTCTCCCCCAAAGGAGGAGCACTGCTACCTGCTCCACAGTTTTGAAGAATTTGAGGCTTTAGCTCGCCGGGCATTGCACGAAGGTAATGGAAACCTAGTGGCATAGGATGATGCATTTAAATGGGGTTTCTTTATCTCTTACAGCTTGAAACCCACTAGAGCAGTGATGGCGAACCTTTTGAGCTTGGCGTGTCAGCATTTTAAAAACTCTAACTTAACTCTGATGCCGTGTCACATATAGAAATTTTTTTATATTTGCAACCATAGTAAAACAAAGATTTATATTTTTGATATTTATTTTATATATTTAAATGCATTTAACAAAGAAAAATGAACCAAAAAAATGAGTTCGCGTGTCACCTCTGACACGCGTGTCACCTCTGACATGCGTGTCATAGGTTCGCCATCACTGCACTAGAGAGTAATATCAAACCCTATGAAGTCCTCGCCAAGCATGATGCCCAGGTGTCGTTGGTGTGTTATGAGATGTGTTGAACTTCATACACAGAGATGGCACTCTGACCTTGCAACAACAGTATCTGTTTTGTTTTTTAACAGCTGTGATATATTTTCACTAAAATATCCATATGCTCCCACCAGGAACCGTTAGAATCAATGGAATGCATTTAGGTGTGTGTCGAGGCCACACACAGAGTGGGAAGCCTTGACTTAGATCTCATTTACAGTTACCCAGAGAGATGAAGTAAACATTCAGAGATATGCCTAGTGAATCTCGCCAGAAAGTTTCCAGAAATACACATGAAGGTATTGGGGCAGTAAATGCTTAACACGTACTTCTTGACCTGACAGTTTGAAGATACATGAACTATGTGAAAGCTGAAGACCATTGCCCCAGCAGAGAATAAGATCAGTAAATCCATTCATTAGAACTCTTTGTACACATTTATAAAGATGTTTAGTTGTATGGTTTAAGTTAGATGAACCTCCAGGCAAAACATGGGCATGGGTCTTGGTGAGCCACAGAGAAAGTGTGGACTCTGAGGAAATGACAGGAGATCTGGCCTCAGACTGAAGCCATGTGGCAGATAAGCATGATCCTGGCAGGTATCCTTGTGAAAGATTCGTTTTGATGGGCAAATCACAGCAACATGAGATTTTAAGCAATTAGGGATGTTTATAATAAGCAGATCAGCCCCACTGTCATTCCAAGGGACGAGTCCAGGGCAAGACCTCAGGCTAGCTGTGGACACAGCAAAATATCCCACTTAGCCATACACTAGCTGAGTGGCTTTTGGCAAATTATTTCACTTCTGAACTCCCTAAGTTTCTTGTTATAAACTAGGGAATGAGAATAGTACCTACTACATTGGATTGCTGCAAAAGTTAAATGGGTTAATACATACGAAATTATTTTTAATGATACTGAGCGCCTATGGTACTAAGCCCTCAATAACTATCCTTTATTATTACCTTAAGCAATTTATCTAACATCTATGAGTTTCAGTTTCCTCTATTTTTGAAATACTGTAATATTTAACAGAATTTTATCAGGAGGATTGCATGAACTATTTAAAATTTCATCAAGGATAGTGTTCAGCACATGGCAGTTCAGTAACTGGGGTTTTTCTTCATGTCTCTTTTACATAAAACTTAATGATTTACTTAAAGTTGAGAGGCAAACCAGATCCTGCTTCTATTATTTAACTTGTTGTGGTGCCATTATTTAAATCTTTAATCCAGTGACTATACAAGTGGTGGAATTAATCCTTTAGTTAGTAGCTCACAGCAGCACCCTTATGCAGCAGTCAGGGTTGTAGCTCATGTATTTGGACAAGGATTTTGGAAATACTGACGCAGCGGAGCACTGCTGGGGTGGACCGACTGCTTTACTTCCTGCCGCATCTGGAGATTCCTCCCTGAAGTACTTAATATATGCCTGACCCCGTGTGGCCTCCAGACCTTGTGCTGAGGTCCCGGACTGAAATAACTGGCTGAAACAAATCCCCAGTCTGTGGTAGTGCAAGTAACACAATTTCATATTTGGGTGGGAGTGGGGAGCAGTTGGGAATTAGACAGATATGAAAAGATATTTTTTCCAGCTTGCACTTACATCTTAGTAACTAGAGCTGTAGCATTCAACCGTTAATTTATTTTTTTATTACCCTCTATCATGGGTAGATCTGCCTTCTGGGAGTTTCATTCAAGAGGATATGTCTCATTGCTCACATCTGTGTGAAGCCGGCAGAGACTGCTGTGACCGAATGGCAAGCTGCAAATGTGGGACACACACAGGTCAATTTGAATGCGTCTGTGAAAAGGGATATTACGGGGAAGGTCTACAGTATGAGTGCACAGGTGAGTCTCCAGCTTGTGTCTAACTCTCAGTTATCTGTTGCCGCGTAAACAATGATTCCCCAAACTCAAAGGTTTCAGACTTATTGCTCATGAGTCAGCTGGGCATCCCTTTCGGTCTCGGCGTGTCAACTCATGCATGTCATGAGCTGTGAGTTGGGTAGGCTGGGTGGCTGATCTTAGCTGGGTTCTCTTAGCTGGCTGGAGTCTGGTCTAAAATGGGATTGTCTAGGACCGCTAGGTGGTCCTTTAGGTGGCCCTTCAGACTCCATCAGGCCAGCCTGGGTGTGTCCATGTGGTGGCAGAATTCCAAGGGGAAGAATGGAAGCTTGCAAAGCCCCTTGAAGCCAGGTTCAGAACTGGGAAGGGAGGATGTGCGGTGCCTTGTTTGTAATCAGTCAACAGCCAAATCTGTCCTCAAAGCACATCAACCAAAATACGCCTCAGTCTCTGTATGAGATGGAAGCCAGTGGGATTCTTGTCCGCAGGCCCCATGAACTCGTGGGATTGTCACAGAAAAGTGTAACATTCACTTGATGGTACTTTAGCTCTTCACAAGCCTCCGTAAAGGGATTTCAGAAAGCTCTAAAAGTGCTGTCACTTCAACATGGAATTCACTTCATCGATATTTGTAATTTTACCTCCTCTAGCTTTCTTTACCAGAGGCTCTTGATATTTTAAATATTTTCTTAGAAAGGCAAGAAGAGCATGGAGGATTCCTGTGTCCTTCATTATATTTTAGGAAATACCTGGTATTTTGAAGTAGTATATAGTTTTTCTATGATAGCATTTTGTTTGTTCTTTTTTTTTTTTTTTTTTTTTTACCTAAAAAGCGACATGATTTTTTAATAAGTTGCAGCTCTTCCATGATTTGATGTTTGGGAAAAGTGTATTTCCATGGAAATTAACATGCACCAGGAACACAGTAGGTTTACTTTATACTATACCACGTGGTCTATCATTGCTTGGTCATGTGGACATTGCTCTGACGTTTGGAAGGTGGGCCTTCTGCCACACAGAAGCGTGGCCCTCCCTTCTCTACCTGACCTGCTTTCTCTTCTCCTCGTAGGCTGTTTCCTCTTGTGCTCTTCTTTTCCTCTCATTAATCTTGCTGCCCCTCTTCTTCCTCCCTCAATTTCCCCTCCCTTCCCTGGGCCTGATCCCAGCTGGCAGACACATCCTTCCTGGGTCCACCATCCTCCACTCCCTCCCACCCCCGCCCTCTCCCCCCCACCCCAGTCACTCCTTTCTTGGCCCTGCTCCCACTTGACCCAGCAGGATTTCTCATTGAAGCTGAAAAAAGGGGGGACATCAGCCTAACTGCCTCTGAGTTGGCAATATGCCTCCCCTTGAATCTTCCCACACTTCCATCAACAGCCCTGCTTGGCACTGTCCCCAGCACCCCGGCTTTCTTCCTCCCATCCTCGCCCACCAGACACAGGCAGAAGCGCTCATTTTCTTGCTCCGTGCTGTAGTCAGCATGTCTGCCTTCCGTGTGGTCCCAGACTGGACTGCTCTCTGCCAATAAGCCACTGCCGAATGGCCACCCAGCAGCCTCAGCCACGCTGGGCGGCAGCCCCCTCTGCTCCACGGCTCTGTAATCTTGCATCCCAGGGGAGCAGCTGCAGGAAGAGAGGGGGTGGCTCACAAACCCACTGCCCCCAATTACCCAAGTAGCTGTGGCTGTTACCAGTCGTACATTCCCGGCCGAAAGACACAGCAGTCTGTAGAATGTGTGAGGGGCAGGCCTGTCAGTAGAGCCTCAATGGAGGGCTCAGGAGCACTTTTGCTGCTGCTTCTAGCCAAGGACACCAAGCACAGAAGGAATCGTTTATCCACCCTCTTTTAAATTAGTAAGTAAGCCTCGGCTTCATACTTTCTCCCATGCAATATATAAACTAGACATAGTTGCATTGATATTAATGTTCATATTGTCATCTTCAGTATTCATCCCCAAGGTATTAGGAAAAGTGGTATCGGAACTCCTCGATGTGCATGGTGACTGTGTAGAGTTGTAGGAGGCCGGGCTCATCCAGGGCTTCTCCTGCATGCCAGGAACTAAGAAAAATAAATAAAGTATGTCCTCCCTATGGCATGAAAGACTCATGACCAAGCTCTTTTCTTCCGGAAAGCCAGAAAGAAATACTAGCTTGAAATCATACAGTACTGAAAACCTGGAAGCCGTGAGCCCCTTTATTTTTTATTTTATTTTATTTTTTTTAATATATTTTATTGATTTTTTACAGAGAGGAAGGGAGAGGGATAGAGAGTTAGAAACATCGATGGTGAGAGAAACATCGATCAGCTGCCTCCTGCACATTCCCCACTGGGGATGTACCCGCAACCCAGGTACATGCCCTTGACCGGAATCGAACCTGGGACCCTCCAGTCCGCAGGCCGACGCTCCATCCACTGAGCCAAACCGGTTTCGGCCGTGAGCCCCTTTAAAATCTATTCAGTCGACAGATGTTATGGAGTCCCTTCTCCATGCCAAGCCCAGGCATTAAATCCATGCAGGGTTTCAATGGTGAGCAGACAAATGAATTTGTAAATGCAAACTGTGATGTATGCTATTAAGTAAAAAATGCTCATGGTATGAAGAGGGAACTACAGGGAAGGATAGACTAAGATCATGCCTTCTAAGCTAAGGTCTGAAGGATGACCAGACCATAGCTATTTATTGCTGAAGGAGAGAATGTTACCTTTCATTCAGAATAGTTGGAATTCTGAGTATTTATCCTCATTGTAGAAACGATGCCTTTCAGAAGCAAATCATTCCTCTTGAGAGCCAAAAGAAACCTTTGAGATTATCTACTCTAAACCCCTCATTCTGCAAGAGGAAATTGAGGTCTCAGAAAATATGAGTATTTCCCTCAAGATGGCATATCCGGCCATCAGCAGGACCTGGGAAGGGTCCCAGGACACTTTTTTTCTAAAGTCCTATGTTATTTCCAAGATAACATACTCCTTATTTTGCAGTTTTGAAAATAGCTTCTTGTATACATTGCTTTTCCGTAGACACAGAACTGTGCTCGCAGTGTTTAAAAACAAAGAAGACCTGGCTCAAATGCAACCTCTGCTGATTACAAACTGTGTGGCTTTGGATGATTAATTTCTTCTGATTTTCAGTTTCTCTTGTAAAATGTGCTTAATAATGGTGTAGTTTTACATACACACACGTATATATACAGATATCTGTGTACATAGAAGTATATAGATATGTGTTTGCATATACGGGGTGGGCAAAAGTAGATTATAGTTGTGAGTATGCAAAATAGAGTTTATTCTTTTTAAAAAATGTATTATTTATTGATTTTAGAGAGAGAGGAAGAGAGAAAGCTTAAAAAACATTGATTTGTTGCTCCACTTATTTATGCATTCATTGGTTGATTCTTGTATATTGCTCTGACCCGGATTGAACGCACAACCTTGGTGTATTGGGAAGATGCTCTACTAACTGAGTTATCAGGCCAGGGCCAGAGTTTGGATAATATCTGGCATATCCATTCTCAATGGTATCTTTTAATCATTGTGAAATAATATAAATATAAGAAAGCTGATAGATGAACCTTAACATAATTATCTCAAGAATGAGATACTGCCCTAACTAGTTTGGCTCAGTAGATAGAGCGTCGGCCTGTGGACTGAAAGGTCCCGGGTTCAATTCTGGCCAAGGGCTTGTGCCTTGGTTGCTGGCGCATCCCCAGTGGGAGGTGTGCAGGAGGCGGCTGATCGATGTTTCTCTCTCATTGATGTTTCTAACTCTCTACCCCTCTCCTTTCCTCTCTGTGAAAAATCAATAAAATATATTTTTAAAAAAAGAATGAGATACTTGAAGATAGCTGACACTATATATTTTGTAAATTTTACTCTTTTTTTCCTCACCTAAGGATATTTTTCTATTGATTTTTACTTTATTTTATTTTTAATTCTTCGTTGTTTAAAGTTTTTGTTAATTTTTTAATTTATTTTATTTTATCATTTATTTTTATTTTTAAATATTTATTGATTAAGGTATTACATATGTTCCCTTATACCCCCCCCCCTTCACACCCCTCTCACTCATGCCCTCACCCCTCTGGTGTCTGTGTCCATTGGTTAGGCCTATATGCATGCATACACATCCTTTGGTTGATCTCTCCCCCTTACCCCCACCCTCCCCTACCTTTCCACTGAGGTTTGACTGTCTGATTGATGCTTCTCTGTCTCTGGATCTGTTTTTGTTCATCAGTTTATGTTGTTCAGTATAGTCCACAAATGAGTGAGATCATGTGATATTGATCTTTCTCTGACTGACTTATCTCGCTTAGCATAAGGCTCTCCAGTTTCATCCATGCTGTTGCAAATGGTAAAAGTATTACATGTCTCCTTTTTTCCCCCTTCCGTTGATTTTTAGAGTGAGTGGAAGAGAGAGGGAGAGACAGACAGAAATATCCATGTGAAAGAAACACATCGATTGGTTGCCTTCTGCACACACCCAACCAGGGCCCAGGCCAGGGAGGAGCCTGCCATGGGAAGCGAACCTGGGACCCTTTGGTCTGAAGTCCAATGCTCTATCCACTGAGCCAAACCAGCTAGGGTGTACATTTTACTCTTCTAAGCTAGACTAGCAGTTGTGCTCTGGGGAGAAGGAAGAACTGTGCATGCAGGTGAATACCATCAAGAAACCTTGCACCTACTAAAGGGGACCTGATGAGTATCCAGTGAAAATCAAGAACACTGAGAAAAGGCAGTGAGATAATGTGCCATTGGATGTTGAAAAAAAGTAGACTGTTTACCTTGATTAGGGGAAAAGTATATGCTGAGGCAAATTGTATTTGTTAATGACTTCTACAGAAGAGTAGACGACTAGAGCTAGCTGTAAGGATTTCTCATCATTCTGGGAGACTAGTAAACTCTATCCCCTGACCATATAGGAAATTTGACCAGAAATAGAATTAAGGTTTTTTAATTCCTAGTCTGGAGACCTTTCTTTATACTAGACTACTTCGTAGGGGGCCTGGGAGACCTTAAGTAAAGCTGATCACCATAATGTTCTGGGGCATTGGCAATCTGGGTTACACAGGTCCTCCCGAGTCCTGTCCAAAGCAGTGGCTTTACTTGAAATGGCCTGAGCACCATCATTCTCACCAGGAAGCAGCTGCTTATGGGCAAGTTTTGTGTACCCTGATGCACACAAAAATTGTAATGATTGCGGATTTGTTCCATATCATGAACATCTTCACTTCAATGCAAGCCTGAAGATACTTGTTAGAAATTACTAACAAGTAATACTTTGCCAAAGAGTTCAATTTTCTAAGACAGCAGTATGTTTGAACTGGGTTTTAATTTCCCTTGGCTCAAAACTTTTGAGTTGGTTTCAAAATAATCATGTTCTTTTAGCTGGTGGTCTTGAAGAGAGTGTGGTAATAGGTTTTACAGAAGCAAGGATCATAGAATAAATAGATAATTCAAGGTAGAAAGATGCTTTATTTGTGTATGTGTCTTTTAAAATATATATATTGATTTCAGAGAGGAAAGGAGAGGGAAAGAGAGATAGAAACATGAAATATGAGAGAGAATCATTGATTGCTGCCTCCTGCACACCCTCTACTGGGGATCGAGCCTGCAACCAGGTATTGTACCTTGACCAGGAATGGAACTGTGACTTCCTGTATCACAGATCAATGTTCAACCACTGAGCCACGCTGGCAGGGCTGTTCATGTATGTCTCAATCACTTATACAATGGCGCCGAACATAGACACCATATTGACAGAATATAACACTAAAAATTTGCTAGGAAAAGAGAATTTGAAACACAGTTATAATACTTAGAAAGCCACCCATCATGTGGTAGAGTCTAAGAGAGGCATTGCAATGAAAGAAGTCCAGTTCAGCAACCAAGATAAACTTCAAAATAGTGTAAGTCCTTTACTTGTTTTTTTCTAACTCCATTTCTTAAAATATGCCTTTTCTCATCATTGTTTCCCTTAGAAACCATAACTCTTTTGCACATATTTCTTCAAATTCCCCCTTACACACACACACACACACACACACACACACACACACACACACTGGCCTCCCAAGCCTTAGCTCAAATCTATTGTCTTTGCTCTTTCTTCTTGATTTTACATCACTCCTTAGGGAACTAGAAATGGAGAAAGGCCAGGAACACTTGCATATCAATTTTTGTTGTTGTTTTAAACCAGTGCTTTATAAAAGGCCCATGATTAAAAAAAGAAAATCCCACATAACTCAGTTTCATTTCCTGCAAATATTTTGTATGATTCAGAAATTGTGTGGGACTTTAACACTACATTAGAAAATTTAAAGGGTTGGGAAAATATCTTTCTAGGATTAGTCATTTAACTTCAGCTAAGGGAAGATTACTGAAAAAGTATAGCATCTAACTAAAGGATGGTGCTTCCATTTCTAGCTCTAGTATTTTCTTCATCCTTCACATTTAACATAGGCTTTTGGACAGTGATGATGATGATGATGATAACTAATATTAAAATAGTGCTCACTCTATTCCAGATACTTTCCAAGCATTAATGTATATTAGCTTGTTTAATGTTCACAATAACTCTCTAGGTCAGTGATGGTGAACCTTTTGAGCTCGGCGTGTCAGCATTTTGAAAAACCCTAACTTAACTCTGGTGCCGTGTCACATATAGAAATTTTTTTATATTTGAAACCATAGTAAAACAAAGACTTATATTTTTGATATTTATTTTATATATTTAAATGCCATTTAACAAAGAAAAATCAACCAAAAAAATGAGTTCGCGTGTCACCTCTGACAAGCGTATCATAGGTTCGCTATCACTGCATATTGTTCCATTAGAGACAAGGAAAGTAAAAGTTTGAGGTTAAGTAACTTGTCCAGGGTTATACAGCTATTAGAACTGGTTTATAAACCCAAATTGTCTGACTCCAGAGTTTACAGTCTAGCCATAGAGATAGACATTCAACATATAAACACAATTAAAAATATAATTTCAAATTATATTAAGTATTTAGTTTGACCCTTAGGAGATCATCAATATTTGATCCTTTTCAACCCAAGAAATAGCAGCATCACATGGTCCAAACTAATATGAGGAAAGTAAAGGAGAAAATGAATTATATAAAATGCAAGCCTGCTTAATGTTTTTTAGTTGACTCATTCATAAAATAAACTTAAGCTCCTTAGCATGGAATAAAGGCTTTGCATGATTTGATCTCTCTTTACCCTTTGAGTTAAAAGCTGGAACTAGTTGTAGTTTCCCCTAAATAACACAGTTTCATTCCTCAGACCTTTTTTCATGCTTCTTCTGGCTCCTTTTCCCACCACACCAACTATTGTCTTTATTCCTAGTTCATCAGACTAGTGATTCTAACAGGAAGGGACTTTCTAATTCATTTTGTATCCCCACTGCCTGCTTTCAGTGCCCATAGTAAGTGCTCAGGAAAAAGGGTTTGGGTAAGACATCACCTTGAGTATCAGAATCTTAGATGGACAAGAACTCATGGTTGAAATCTTAGGCCATTGCATGGTTTTCACCTCTGCCTTGGGAACCACAGGATAACTAGCAAAAAGACACATGGTAAGAAGTTTTTTAAAATGTATTTAATTCATTTAAATGTAAAATATTTACATATGGTTGAACTTTGTCAACAATAAGCCAAATGCAGTGAACCATGGATGCACTAGATCGGTCATTTTTAAATGGCTGGATCATCCCATCAGTTGTGAATAGTCAGTGAACTCCTGTGGTAAATCCAAGCGGTTGCAGCTGTTCTGAGTTTCCCCTGAAGGGATTTGAGAGACACAGAGCATGGAGACAATAGGCATTTGAGGACACTGCTTTTTGCAGATTTTGACTCTATTTCAGTGAGTTTGGAATAATTAGCAGATTGAAAATTATAGCTAGATGGGGGGGGCAAGGCTGAGGGCTAGATAGGAGCCAAAGCCCCAGTTCTGTTGTTCTTTATAAAAGGAGGATAACTATGGAAATAGAAACACTTGAATATTTACTTGGGAATATCTTATTATATATGTAAACATATGCAGACAAATCCCCAACCGCAGCGCGCGCGCACACACACACACACACATTTTCCTTTCTAAGTATTATTATATAATTTCTTTGGAAAGAGAGGACAGAGAGCTCTAGAAATTCTTGAATGAAAACCAAAACATTTGGAAATCTTGTTCTCTGAGCAGAGTTTAGTTGATTTCCCTCCAAAACATCCCCAGAGGTGACTAATAATGGATTTGTAAGGTGTAAGGAATTTGTAGCATGTATTCCTACTTGCTTTTTGTGAGGAAATATTGCTAGCATGTTGACATGGGTTTCCATCAACTTAAGGACCAGAATGGTTAACTGCTGCCTAGAGGAGGCTAGTTTGCTCAGATATTACAGTCCCGGGAGAGTATTTTCCAGCCTATCATGATTTTGTAACAGGAAAACACGTAGAATTAGATGATAAATGTGAAATATCACAAACTCCAAAGTCAGTCCATTGTATTTCTAAGCTCAGTTGTTGTGTTCTTCAGCTTTGTGACTTATATTTGGTACTTTCTTGTATTTCTCTCTCTTTATTGAAGTTCTCATTGTGTTCACCTCATCTTCTTCCAAGTTCTGTGAACATCTGTATGACCATTCCATTTTCTTAAGGTTTTTTCCCTCGAGGTTATATCTTGTTACTTTGTTTGGAATCTATTCCTGTTCCTTCATTCTGCTTTCTGTGTAGTAGATAAAACAGCCACCTCTCCCAATCTTGAAGGAATGGCCTCCTGTAGGAGATGAGACATGTCATTCAACCCTACCTTGGTTCTTGGTTGTCTTTCAAACCTTTGTGATTGCTGAGGAGCTGATTTTATTTTTAATGTCTCCTAGGGGTTGAGGGAATGCCAAAATCTGCTACTGTCCCATCAGGGAAGATCCAGTCAGTCAGCACTTGATTCAGCCTGATTGGAAGCCAGACCCTCAGGTAGAAGCTTTTGAAGTATGCAAATATATACATTCCTATGGGACCATAAGCCTAAGAGCGAGGCAATGTGGAGGTCTCCCTAGGCAGCAGTCATATATATTAGGGCTCCAGACAAATGTATAAGCTCCTTTCTGGGACATATTAGTGAGCTGCAGGGAGGTGGAGGGAGCAAAGATGGCATCCATCTGCCTTCGTTACCTGAGAGCACCTGCAGGCCCCTGGTTGTGTGCCAAACCTGAAGCCTGCCCCCAGGCCAGAGCTCCAGGACGAGCACATAGGAGGCCTCATAAGCAGAAAGACTGTGTTTCAGTCTGCTGTCTGTGCAGTGCCCAGGGGTGCTAGCTTGCCTTGCTGACAACTGTCGCTCCAATTGTTACAGCCCCTTGGCAGCAAAGCACACAGCTCCCTGCCCACTGCAGCCGGGCTATCATGGGGTATCCCCTGGGCAGTAGCAGCAAAAACTGGGGCACCACATGCGTGTCAAAGCCCCCTCCAGGAGATACTGGCCCTTTGGAGTGTGGCAAAGAGAGAGAGCAGATGGTGTCTGCCAGGACAAAGAAGGAGAAAAAGCAAGATGGTGCCCACTGGCTGAAGTGAGGCAGAGAGAGAGCATGAAGACGCTGCCCACCTGCCCATGGGCCTTAGATGATCCATGTCATTCAACCCTACCTTGGTTAGATGTCTGCCCCTCAGACCCATTCTTTCAGGAGCAAATGAGCCTCCTTCACATAGGTCTGGGCACCTCTGGACCGGCTGCCTCTGTGCTGAGCCCTGGTACCGGTGAGTAGCCCTTTAAGAGACATTTCTCAGTTCGTTGTAATCTTGTGGATGTCATGGGAGCTCATCTCTCAGGTGCAGAGCTTTAAGTTGGGGTGCCAAGTGTGGGGTTCAAAGCTTTTGCTCTTCAGGGGGAAGCTTTGGGTTTTGAGTTCCCTCCCAAATGTGGGGCTCCATGCCAGGGATGGGATTTAGGGTGAGACTGTATCTCAGCCTCTTTTACCTGCTTCCACCTTGGCCTTCTTTTCTTCGCCTGATGCTCAGACAGTTTTTAGGTGTATGTGTTTCAGAGGCCGTTGTTCCATATGAAGGGTGCGCATTTGGTGTGTTCTTGGGCGGGGGTGACCCAAGATCTTCCTACATCGCCGTCTTGAACTGAAACCTCCTAAAGTCAGAATACAGTGTTCTTTAGAAATACATACAAAAATTTACCCAATATTCTAAAATTGTCAAAATCAGTATTATGATCAAATCCTGCTATCACTGTAAAATTTTCCTTTTCCCTTCTCTACCCCATCCCCACTATTGGTAACTCTTTCCAGTAATAATGAATAAGAGACACAGGAAAAACAGCATCTGCTAAATCAGTAGTCTTCAAGGGTCTCTGCTCATGTAATTCCTTAAAAAAAAATTGAAAACCCATGTAACCCCCAGCCATCTAAAAATATTTTGGCAGGATTTTAAAAGATGGCATCTCCATAGTACTATTTTGACATTTTAAAATAAAACTATTTTATCACTTTGGAATGTACCCACTGAAATGAAAATGCCATAGCAAATTGGATTCCTTCTAGAAGTACGCATTTGTGAACAAGAGAGTTGTTTAAAACTTGGCATGGCTTCCTTTCTTAAATCTCTTCCATTCTGCTTCCATCACATAATTCTATTCGACTGCAATATATTTTTATGTCTTAAAGCCTTTTATTGAACACAGCATTCTACTTCTCTGCTACAGAAATTGTAAATATAAATTGAAACTAATGTTTAAATTTTCTATGACCAAATTGCTATTAGACTGAGTTATTATTGTAATTGTGATTTGTATATAATTTGTCAAACATGTACATTTTGATACTTATTACACATAAAAAATAAGATACTATTGGAAATTCATCTTTTAATAAGATGGATTATTTATTCATGTATCCATGGATTTTTTTCTTTATCGATTAAGGTATTACATGTGTGTCCTTATCCTCCCATTGACCCACCACCCTACTTATGACTTCAACACCCTGGTGTCTGTGTCCATTAGTTAGGCTTATATGCATGCATAAAAGTCCTTTGGTTGATCTTTCCCTCTTACCCCCACCCTCCCCTACCTTCCCTCTGAGGTTTGACGGTCTTATTGCTATTAGAATGAGAGCATACAGCATCAATTTTATTTCTATTTTCATAGGTTTTAGTGCTGATAAACTTCTTCATACAAATGTGTAGATGGGACTTGAAAGAGTCGGGTTAAACTGATGTCACTAAATTCTCTGAGTTCCTCCTGAGTTCCATGCCAAAAATGACATGCATTATCTATCATCAAAAAAGCATTATAAATGATCTATTAGGTGATGATTCCCTTAGGTCCTTTTTCAATTTTATTGAAACTGAAGAATTGGAAAACTTATGGCTTGCAAAAGGAGTTGTTACCCAATCATTACAATCATTCACTTTCTCAAATTTCTGGAAAGTCCTCCAAAGAGACTTTAAAAGGACTTAATAAAAGACTACCCGTTACTATTTCACTTGGAAGCAGTTTGTTCAAATGGATCATGTTTGGGGGGAAATTAAAGTATTACAAGTTTTTATAAAAATTTACAATTCAACAAGTTTTGATTAAATTATTTTATGTATTTTATCCAAATCTTGGAGAAATTGCATCTTCGAGCTTCTTAGAGGACCTACTTATTGTGCCTTAATTAAAGAGAGGTGTGGTTGGTTGGAGGTCAGGGATATTTTTTCATGCCTAACCACTGCTTTATGGACACCTTGATATATGGAACAGAATATGATGAACAGTATACATGAGTATTAGAATGACTGGAGAGGTACATTCCTCCAATATAAATTTACAACTTGCTCTTCTTATATATCAGTTTCAGTAAAATTTTACACTACTTGCCCTAACCGGTTTGGCTCAGTGGATAGAGCATCGGCCTGCAGACTGAAGGGTCCCAGGTTCGATTCCAGTCAAGGGCATGTACCTTGGTTGCGGGCACATACTCAGTGGGGAGTGTGCAGGAGGCAGCTGGTCGATGTTTCTCTCTCATCGATGTTTCTAGCTCTCTGTCCCTCTCCCTTCCTCTCTGTGAAAAATCAATAAAATATATTAAAAAAAATTTTTTACACTACTCTCCTTCAAATTATTCTTAGCAAATATATAGCTTTCTTATTATAAATGGGATTGCATTGCATTTTTTAAACATAATGCTTTTCCATACAAACTTATTTACCTTGCAGCCTTACAAATCTATATATATAAAAGCCTAAGCGACCATTACTACTGATCGACTGAATGACTGGTCACTATGAAACACACTCACCACCAGGGGGCAGACGCTCAACACAGGAGCTGCCCCCTGGTGGTCAGTGCGCTCCCACAGCCAACCTCCCATGGCCCTGACGTGCCAACCTCCCACAGTCCCTCCCACCTCACCCCCACTGGCCAGCCAGCCCTGATCAGGGCCGGCTAACCTCCCATAGTCCCTCCCCCTGCTGGCCGGCCCAATCAGCCTGATAGGGACTGGCTGAGACAGCCCCGATGGTTCTGATCGCTGGCCAGGCTGAGGGTCCCCACCTGAGCACGAATTCATGCACTGGGCCTCTAGTCTGTCTTATAACTTTTTCCATAGTTAATGATTTATTTTCATTTAACTGCTTCCATAATTTGACAAAATTTATAAATATCAGGTAACAGAAAATTTCCCAACCACTAACATGATGCTACATATAGTAGTAATGGTTTACTTTACATATTTATTAAATAACTGCTTAAGTCTAAAAATCCATAATACCCTGGAATGCTATCTTGCATTGTTACATGAATTGAAACACTACCCCACACCATCAATCATCAACACATGCAAATAGCTTTACACAGGTGCACATACACACACGCAAATACCATGGGTTTAGGGCTAAATGTCAAAAATAATGTCAGTAACTAGAGAACATGAGAGAAAGAAATGTGTGATTAGCCACTTCCTGTTGCTGAACGCGGCCTTCCAGATGGCTTCCTTTGATTCTAAGCCAGTGCTTCTCAGGGTCAGTAGACTTGTTCACCTTTGCTTCTCCAAAAAAGGAGTGGAAAATTCCCAGCAAGTTGGGAACCAAGCAGAGTTTCCATATGCTGTGTTCTAGTATCTACACACGCATTTTGCTTTATTTATTTACTTTCTCATTCACTCAAAATTTATTAGTGCTTACTCCAAGTCCACGTGCTGTGTAGCGGAGGTATAAAAAAAAATACCCCAGTCACCAAGATGCAGTTTCTATCTCTTGACTATTTCTGAAATACTTTGAAATTGTGCTTCTTTGCCTTTTGCTTTTTGTTTTTCATTACACCTTTTCTTTTGAGATCGTTATAGTGTCACAAGCAGTAAGAAATAATACAGAGAGATCCCCTATGTCATTTTCCTAGTTTCTCCCAAAGCTAACATCTTGCAAAACTATAGTGTAATATCCCAATCAGGCCAGATGCAGGCAAGATACAGAATAGCCCATAATATGCTCTTTCCTTCTACCCCTAGCTGCCCCCTTTACCTCTTGCAACTGCTAATCTATTCTCCATTTCCATAATTTTGGAGAATTTTAAGAATGTTATGTAAACATTCCTCTAAGCAGAGGAAGAGGAATGAAGACCACTGCCTTGTTTCTGCCAGGTGAACATAGAATTTAGGTTCCTCATTTTGCCCCCATTGCCATTGATAGTATGTGTACCAGTATCAGGGGGCCTCATTACCACTGGATGTAGATGGAAGTTCTGGCTCCTTGCTAAGCCGCCACTGATAGCATCCTGGCTGGGAGGGCTAAGAGGGCCTCTTTGTGGCTCCCCACATGGCCTCCACGAACACTGCAAGGTGGTCACCTCTTTGCTGGGTGGTGGTGGAAGTCGTGACTCTCCTACCATAACACCACTACAGTGGGACCCCTTGCTACTTCTGGATGAGTGTGGAAGTGAGACACAATCCTCACCCCTGTGGTCTCCACTAGCATAAAGGACCCCTCTGTCTACTTAACCTTCGCTGATACCACTCGGGCAGAGTCACTGGGGTGCTCACTAGAGCTTTGCAAGAGGAGAAGTCTAGGCTCCACTTAGCCTCTGCCTGGAATGGCTGAGATTGGACCACAGTTTTTCTGTGGTGTTTAGCTAGGGTAGAGGAGTTCAGTGGTTATTGTCTAAATGTGATCTATCTTGTAAGGCTGCTATTTTCTTCATCCTTTTGTTGTTTGGTTTTTGGGGTCTTTCCCCCCATTCCCATTCGTGCTTTGGGATTGCCAACTTCTTCTCTGAGTCTGGGATATGCAGGGAAGAAGGAAGCTCAAGGAGCACACCATCATGAAGGTTTTTGTGTCTCCAGTTCCCTCACTGGTCTGCCGTCTTTATGCCATTTTCTGTTTATTTTATATATAATGCATAGGGTTTTTAGTTGTACTTAGTAGGAAGACTAAGAAAAGTTTATCTACTTCATCTTTCTGAGGAAAGACTCCTCTGCTTTTGTGTGCACCATTTCTTCTCTGTGAACAGGTTTTTCCTGGTGCTGTCAATCCAGCAGTGATGCTGCTCTGTATGTGCTAATTAGGAATAGCCTTTGTGGAAGCATAGTGATCCCCATTTATCACATATCTTATGCCCCAGGATGACTTTTGTAAGAATTATGGAGGAAAACATAAACACAATTAAGCAAAAACATTACTTAATCATAGCTCCAAGTTCTTAAATCATCCTTATCTGTAGGGATATATGGGAGTGAGTGAAGCATACCATGTGACTGAAAATGAAAAATTATATCCTTCAAAATATTCTCCAAAAAGTATCCAAAGTGATCTTGACACACACCCTAACTGAAAACATTGTCATTGTTCTTATTGTTTTAGGGATAAACTTGTAGCTTTTGAATGTGACATCTGGCACTCACTCACTTTTCTAGGCTCACTCCTCTGCACTGCAACCAGAGTGAACTCTTATTTTTTCAAGCGTTCACTCTCTTGCCTTTGGGTCTGCACATATCCCTCTGTCCAGAATGTCATCACACTGCTTCTACACCTCCCTTCACTTCTATTCATGGTTCTGGTCTCACTTCTGAAATCATAATGATTTAAAAAAAAGCTTACCTGATCACCTACACCTGCCTCAAATCTGGATAACATCCCTCTTATCTGTTGTCATATAACATGGTACTTTCCTTTTAATCATCTATTTAAGATTAGAATGGCCGTAAGGGTACAGACAAAGTTCTATCTTATTCTTCTCTGTATCCTTTTTACCCATCATATCCTTTTCATTCCTACAGAGGGTCATGAAATTTTAGTTTTACAACTACTTGGATACAAACATAATTATACATTTTGTCATGATGGAAAATCCAGTTCTCCAATTGGTTACACAAATTAGAGAAGGCAAGACAGTGTAAGAGCTAGTAATAATTAGCAGAATTCTCATCTGAGGATTCTCACTCTATCCTTAGCACCACACCCTACTTTAATAGATGAAAGGGGAGAAAGGTGGTGGCCTGGTAAACTTTAATGTGTTGAAAGCATTACAGTTGCCAAAGTAAAATAATTGCAATTTATTTACACACACATCATTCAGTTTAATATGGGAATATGGGAGGAAAAAATTACTAGCTGAGCGGAGTACTTCAAGGTGCAATAGATTAGACCACACAGAATGGATCATTTTGAAACAGGTTTTATGGACACTACAGAAGGAAGTCATTTAAATATGTTCGTTGGCTCCTTTAACTATTTATCAAAGATCTTTTAGGTACTTTGGAAAATATGATTGCTGTATAGTACTTGCCTTAGAGTAGCTTATTATGGAAAAAAATTACTAGAAAGAAGTCAGAATGTGTGTCATGAACTAAGAACTGTGGTTAATCCAGTTCTAAGCAACTGATGTTAAATGAAAATAAAAGTGATGTGGAAGATATGATATACAGAATGCTATAGCTGTTCAAAAAATATTGACATTTAGTTATGGAGGTTGATGGGATTTGAACTGAGCTTCAAAGATAGAATGTGGACAGTTAGAAATGGGGTGTATTGTGGAGACAGGAAAGTGCAGACTTGTGATGGGGACTAGAGGTAGCTCCTATACATGGAAACACAAGCTAATATATGAACATGATGGTATTGGGGACAAGAAAGGAAAGGAGTAGGGACCAGCCTGTGCTGGGACTTAAATTCCAGGTTACAGAGATGGCCTTTGGTTAATGGGCAACTGCAAACCACTGAAGATTTTTGAGCAGGAAAGTGGCATGATTAGAGCCTCATTATAGGAATTGTAATTTGGCATCTGTGGCCAGACAAAGAAGAGGTTGTAGGTATGGATGTTACAGAATCAATCAAGTCATAAAATAATGTTTTAAATTAGTGTGGCAACAATGGACATGGAAAACAGCAACTGATAGAATCTATATTTCTAAACCCCCAAAGACCTTAAAGTCTTACTGAAGTGAGGTAGAGGAGACGAGGAAAGAAAATACCAAAGGCAACTATGGCCTGAGACTTTACTCATAACTGACCACTCTATTTTATTTTTTTAATAATTCTTTTTAAAATATATTTTATTGATTTCAGAGAGGAAGGAGGGAGGGAGGAAGAGAGATAGAGAGAGAGAAGGAAGAGAATCATTGATCAGCTGACTTCTGTATGTTCCCTGCCAGGAATCAAGCCCACAACCCAGGTATGTATGTGACCCACCTAGGAATCAAACAGTGATCTTCCAGTTCTTAGGTCAATGCTCAACCATTGAGCCATGTCGGCTGGGTATAACTTACCATTCTTTAAATTAAGACCCACAGGGAAACAAATGTGTCAACACCAAACTATACTCAGAACCTTCCTTCCTTTCTGACTGCTAAGGTCAAGTGTTATTAGGTCCAATATGCAGCAGTTTTCTTCTTCCTAGGACAGGCTGATATTCAGCAGATATGCATCAGTACAGCTGTAAAAGTTGATACAATATTGAAATACTTATGTACTGGTGGGTAAAGAGCTGCTGCCCAGCCCTAACCAGTTTGGCGCAGTGAATAGAGCATCGGCCTGCAGACTGAAAGGTCCCAGGTTCGATTCCTGTCAAGGGCATGTACCTTGGTTGCAGGCACATCCCCAGTAGGAGGTGTGCAGGAGGCAGCTGATCGATGTTTCTCTCTCATCGATGTTTCTAACTCTCTAGCCCTCTTCCTTCCTCTCTGTAAAAAAAATCAATAAAATATATATTTTTTAAAAGAGCTGCTGCCCTGAGCCCCTTGAATGCCCCTTTACTGACCCAACCCCTTTTCTAGGTGCACTGGCAGCCCAGTCTTTTGGCAGATAGGCGGGCTTGCAGAACTCTGCTTAATGCCACCACTGTGCCTGCTTCTCATTGATCAAAGGTCGTGCCATTCTGAGCTAAAACACTTTGAATATTACTCCTACGGTGGAAGTTTTCTCCCAAAAGCCTCTCAAGTCCTTTTTGCAAATAAACTTCTGTTGGGCCTACACACGTCTGAATCAATAGAAACCCTGTTACCCTGAACTTCACAGGACTTCACATTTAAATAATGATCAATTGTAGTTTTAAAAACTGTAATGCCCAGTGCTAATGCGAGTACAGTAAAACGTGTACTTTTATTCCTGATGATGGGAATGTAAAATAATACGAGAATGAGCTATCGAGTTTAAAATTTTTTTCATGTATTAATTCTTAACATATGACAGTTAACTGCTGATGCATCTTCTTTTGGACACAGTCTTCTGAGGGTTTTGTTTCTTGGTTTTAGATAGACTCGTCCTAATCCATCAGTAATCTCCTTTCTAGTCTGAGCAGGTGTTTAGGTTTGCAACCTGGTGTCCTGCAGCTAGAGCCATTTGCTGCTATGGCACCACACAGTTGCTCACATTCACAGTTTCTCCCAGTAGTCTGTATGCCTGCCAAATGAGCTAAGCAATCTCAGGGTGATTGGCAGGATGCTAATTCATTTCACACAGATTTGGATATGCAGAAGCCAGGACAGTTACAAGTCTCCTCACCTAATTCATTGATGGAAATAGAAAGCATCTTGTTTGTCTAATAAAAAAACCAAAACCTCCTTGTATGTATGTCTAGGTGCTTGTCTCTTATACTCTTACTAGAGGCTGATACACAAAATTCATGCAAGAGTAGGCCTTCCTTCCTCTGGTTGCCGGCACCAGCTTCCCTCTGGCACCCGGGACCCAGGCTTTCCTCGCAGCCCCGGCTTTGTCCTGAAGGTCGTCTGGAAGGACATCCAGTCTAATTAGCATATTCTGCTTTTATTATTATAGATATTTGTGAACATATTGGCTCAGCTTTGGAGAAATTGTTTCTCTTCTAGTGCAGTGGATTCCTGTGCTCAAAATAGTGCCAGAGGGAAGGGGAGTGGGGGTGACTCGATAAATAAGGTGAAGGGATTAGCTAAAGAACATATATGCATAGCCCATAGACAGAGACAATAATGTGATGAAGGGCAAGAGAAGGGGAGGCAGGGTGGGTGGAGTTGGGCAAAGGGGGTGGAAATAGCAGATATCTACAATAGTGTCAACATTTCCTAGCACAGAAATCCTAGCACAACTATTTGTGGGAACAGATTCCTACAAATTTAGAACAAATCCACAAGGTTGAGAAGCATAATATGGTAAGAATAAAGAGCCTTTCTCTGGGGGCCCAGGAACTTGCTTGGTGCCCTACTTAGGTATACTAGGAACTAGGGCTTTTAAGTTGCACGACTCCTGGATACTTTTGTAATCTACATGAATGAGCACCCTTGGAGTTGTGTAGGGCACTGCCTGTAGGCAGCTGATGCCACTGGTCCTTTATGCAAGAAACAGAGGCTGTTAATATTCATCGAGATTTTTTAAAAAAATGAATCTTAGATTATGAATAGGAAAGAATTTAATGAAATGTAATTTATTGTATAATGTAATTGGTATTAGCTAAAATAGTCATTTAAGGAATTGATATTTAGTGGGTAGGATAGATTACAGAGAATGAAGACTTCTTTGTATTTTACGTGTTCCAAACTTATTGCTGTTTTAATTTACTTGCACCGAAGAACTGAGTTATCAGCTGAAGAAAAACCTAATGTTAGCTTCAAGAATCTCGCCCTGACCAGTTTGGCTCAGCGGATAGAGCGTCGGCCTGTAGACTGAAGAATCACACTTCCAGTAATAGTAGCTGGTACCCGCCAAGATGT
Source organism: Myotis daubentonii (assembly GCF_963259705.1). Classification (NCBI taxonomy): domain Eukaryota; kingdom Metazoa; phylum Chordata; class Mammalia; order Chiroptera; family Vespertilionidae; genus Myotis; species Myotis daubentonii. The sequence goes on along the minus strand of NC_081850.1, from coordinate 63,618,309 downwards.
TTCTGGAAAGAGAAAGTGCTTATTTTAACAACAACAAAAACAGCAATTAAGAAATAATATTTGGTTCATTTCCAGGAAGGAAACATTTCATATTAAAAAGAAAAAAAAACATACCCTAGCCATTTACCATCACTTGTGGAACTTGTTCAAACCACAGTCTGTTTCATCTCTTCACTTTTGCCTGGTTTTAAATGAGGAACTTTCCCCCCTTGGGAATCAAAGAGTTTGATTGCACCTCTCCACCAGAATTGTGCAATGCCTTTAAATAGTTCTCAAATCTGTTTTCCATTATCATTATGAATTTCACAATATATTTCCAAATGTGCTTTTGTGTATTTTTATCCAAAACACTGTTCTCCAGTGTTGTAAATTCTTGATTACTCAAAAGGTTTTGGAGAGTAATAGAGTAAGATTAGTTCCTTTTTGTGTAATATTATTTTTAAATAAATTATAAAATCTGTACACATAATCTGACTGCTAAAATGGAAGGTATTTTTAACTTACTTTTCAGTCTTACTCTATTTATAGAATCACCAAATTTTAGCATTGGAAATGTCATAGGCATTACTAATTGTAACTTCTGTATTTTGTAGGAAAAGAAAACAAAGTCACTTGCCAGTGACCCACAGCTTGTTAGTGGGAGAGCCAAGATTGCAACTCAGTTGTCTTGACTCCAAGCCTAATGTTCTTTCACTTCACCCTGTTGTTAGTTTCTCTGACTTTAGTCCTCCTTCCAACTAAACCCACCCTCCACCTTCCAACAGAGCTTGTTCTGCCCGCCTTTGATTGATTGACTGCGGACTCGGGCCATGGGATGGGTAAAGGTTGGGGTCAGAAAACTGGAAGACTGAACTTCCAAGAGCATGTTGGCCACTGAGAGAGAGAGACAAGTGCTTATGTTACATACAGTGTGATGTGTATGAGAGCAGAAGTGAGGGTAACGTACTCTGGGGGACAGGCATGATGACTGATGAGTTTGATACTCTCCCATCCCCTTTGTTTCTAATATTTCTTTTATTTTCCTATGTTTTTCTACCTTTGTTCTTTTTTCCCCTCCACCGATTTGGAGGTTATGCATTCTTTTTCTGTTCGTGCTTATGTGTATTTTTATGTGCAAATTTGAAGCTATGTTTTTCTTTCAGTTTTATCACATTGATGTATATGAAATGAAATGAGAACATCACCTTCTTCATCTTCTCACCCATCTCCCAGTTTCTCTCATATTTTAAACCTTTCTTCTTTATGTTATACAAAGATATTTTTTTTCTTGGAGCGTATGCCCTTCTTTATAACAGTGGGCTTTATTTGATATTCATTTTCACAGTTATGTAAGAGATTTGACAGTAGATTATATGTTCCACTAGTTACTTAATCTCAAGCTAATTTATTGTCATTTCCCCCATACCTGAGTTCTTTATTTTCAATCAATGAAATACATCTTTATTTCCAGAAGTCATACATATCCTCGAATGTCTTTCTCTTTCCTCATATTTACCAATAACTTGCTCAGATATGGAATTGGGGTTTATAATATTCTCCCATGTAGGTGTATATCTTTTTCCTGGCATTTGTTTTTGTATAGGAAAAATGAAATATCAGTTTGACTTTTCCATTTGTAAGTAACTTGTTTTTCTTACCTAGATGCTTGTGATACTTTTCTTTATCCTGGGTGTGAATCACTTTTTATTAATTTTGCCTGGAATTTGATGAGGTTTTTGTTTTTTTTTCTCTTAAGCTTCAGGTAAGGAATAAATACTTGCATTAATATCACAACTATTACTTCTCCTGAGTCTACTCAGTTCTGTTGTTCTGGAGCTTTACGGCTTCTTTTTACTGCATCCAATGACAATTTTAATTTTGTATTACAGTGTATATTTTCTTTTCCATTTGTGCATTTACAACTTAATCATTTTCTCCTACAGCTACTGATATCTGTTTAAAGGAGACCATGTAGTCTTGCATCTTCTTGAGAGTCTGCACAAATATTTATTGAACTTTTTCTAGAAAGAAATATTCAGTAATATGAATAATTCAATAATAATTCAATATTTAATAATATCATGATTTGCAGCAATGTTCCCTTTCTGCTGAAGCATTTTGCATATTATCATTATAATTATTTTTAAAATGTTTCTCATTCTTAAATAATAATAAATCAATCTAATTCTAGAATTTTCTACTATATGTCATGCAACAATGTTATCCCGTTTTAAAATATAATCAAGAATTTTAGAATGTTATTTTTCTAATAATTACATTATGTTATAAACCTTGTCTCTCAATAATGATTATATTTTTAGCATTTTATAATGGTTAAGACAGGAAACCTTGGTTTGAGGCACAGCACATGCAGTAGTGAAGAACATGCCCTTTGGGCCCCAGCTGGTTTGGCTCAGTGGATAGAGCGTTGGCCCTTGGACTGAAGGGTCCCAGGTTCAATTCTGCTCTGGAGCATGTACCTCTGTTGCAGGCTCGATCCCCGGCCCTCATTGGGACTGTGGGGGGGGGCAATCAATGAATGTACCTCTTTCACATCGATGTTTCTCTCTCTCTGTTTCTCCCTCTCCCTTCCACTCTCTCCAAAAATCAGATGAGGATTACCAAAAACAAAACAAAACATGGCCTTTGGATCCAGATAATCTGGATTCAAATCCCAATTCTTCCACTTACTCAGTGTGTAACTTTGGCAGTGATTTAACCTCTTGGTACCTTACTTTTCTCATCTATAAATTGAGATTAATAATATTATTTGCTTCATAGGTCCTTAAGGAGATTAAAAGGATAATATTTAAAATACGTAGAATAGTCCTTGGGACATAATAAATGCTGCATAAATATTTTCTTTAAATTGCGACTGCAACCTTTATTTCAATTTTATTGTAAACCTTAAAAAAATGAATTCTTTAAAAAAATAAATAAGTCAAAGCTTATTACCTGGAAATAGGCCTTAAACAAATAGCAATAGAAAGAGGGAGTATGCTACCATTTAAAAATATTTGACTTGCTAATTAAGAGCAAGATACATGTAATTTTGAATTTTTGTCATAAAAATTCACCAGTAAATCAATGTTATGGTCTAAACAAAAATTCTAGCTCTGTCACTTACTAATTGAGTAATATTAGTCAAGTCTTCACATGTCTTTAAGCTTTCATTTTCTCATCTTTAAAATTGTCATAAAACAGTTAAATTAATGCATTCAGTAATAACATTGTAATTATTGATATTACTTATAAAACTGTGAGGATTAACTGAGTTTACATAAGATGTCATCATATTGGTGCACAGTACTCAGTTGCTATTGTTTTTAAAGAATCAAATGCGTACTTGACTGAGCTGCATTTAATTGACTTAACTGAGCACTGCCAGTCCCTTTATTCCACAATTTCTTCATTATTGAGTTCTTAACTTTGAGTTATTTTATAGATGTGTAACTCCAGAGAGAGTAAGTGACAAATTCAAAGCCATGTTGTCAGTGCAAAGGGAGGCTATGAAGCAAGGTCAGTTAGATCCTGCTTTTAATGTTTTTTCTGTTTTTTCTTCAGCCTGGGGAAAACAAGGTTCTAACTCTTGTTTCTTCAAAGGGCCTATTTCCCATCAGTTGAATTATCTTCCTCAAGCCCTTCACTTTCTCCTGTCCTTTGTCAAGGGCTCAGGACAGAAAGTATGGGCTTCATGCTTTTTGCATATCTGCTGGGAAAGGGTACTGGGGGTGCAGTGGGGAAGATGAATCCACACAGGTTAGCGGGGGCAGAGAGGGAATATGGAGCATACCTATTATGATGATGTTTTATGCATCCAGTGTCATTCGCTTCTTTTAGTCCCTTTTTATGCATTGCTATTTGGAGTGTTCCCACAAAAAAGCTCAGACATGTCATGCTGTGCTGTGTTGTAATTGTACCTAATTGTGGAACAGAAGAGGCCACTTCATAACCTGCAAATGACAAAGTCCATCATTCTTTAAAAAACAAAACAAAACAAAACAAACGTAGCAACTGTCCTTTCTTGAATTATATGATTTTTACTATGAAAAGCTGTTGTTTGGTTTTTCCTCTCTAATTAGTCTCAAAAATGTTGCTAATTATCAATTGATGCACCACATAAAACGGACTTCTCTGGCCTGCCCACAGCTTGCCCGCCAGGGACATTCAAACCAGAAGGTGTGCCAGGGGGTATCAGCACTTGCCTTCCGTGTCCTGATGAAAATCACACCTCTCCACCGGGAAGTACGTCCCCTGAGGACTGCGTCTGCAAGGAGGGCTACCAGGCATCCGGCCAGACCTGCGAGGGTAAGCCTGCCCCGCTGGGCAAACAGGAAATAGAAAAGTGGGTCTCTTGGAGGGATAGGATGCTGGTATTTTCATCCAATTCATTTAAAAACGATCTTTAGTGTTTCTTTCTCTAATCATATCGGGTGGGGGGAGTCTTTGCTCTTATTAAGTAGCATTTCTTATCACTGAACACACCCGTTTCTTACTCCAGAGAAAGGAGATCTGAGCCAGGAGTAATATAACTATGAAAACAGAAAGATTTACCCACTTGGAAAAGATCTCAAATGAATCTAAAGAAAAAAGCCAAAATTTTTTAACAACAAATTTGAGTAACAAACAAGTTGGGTGATAGTTAAATTCATTTAAAGAAAGTATTTTTATAAGTAGAGTAAGTGTCTCAGTGTTATTCATATCAAAAACTAAAAACATTTAATTAGCCTATAACATGTACAAGAAACTGTGGCTCTTGAGATTTGAAGCAGACACCCCTTTGCTGGCCTTATCTGGTTTTTATTTCATGCTACCTTAATTAAGAAAGAAAATAACTAATGGCATAGGAAGGCTAATAACTAGAAAATTTTATATCCAAATATACATCAAAATAAAAATGTTTAAAGCATACCGAATAATATTTAATTTGTTTTTAAATTTTAAGTGGGAGTAAATACCCAATGGAAATGAGATATATGGGTTCTTCCAGATACAGTACTCACTTAGAAATTCAAATGCAAGTGGGAATTCTGTGGGTAAATTAGCCGTATCTACAAACTTAAACCAAAGAAGTGTGTGGGGTCCGACGTCACCCTAAATTTGTCCCCCAAAAGTGGGGGGTAGTGGATGATTCATAGACAAAGGCTTACTTTGCTTTTTCATTTTACTTGTATAAACATTAGTTGTGCACTGCCCTGCCCTGAAGCCTCCAGAAAACGGTTACTTTATCCAAAACACTTGCCACAACCACTTCAATGCAGCCTGTGGGGTCCGATGTCACCCTGGATTTGACCTCGTGGGAAGCAGCATCCTCTTGTGTCAACCCAATGGTTTGTGGTCCGGTTCAGAGAGCTCCTGCAAAGGTATGCAGATTGCCCATTCACATTGTTTATTGATTGTCTTGCTTGAGTTCCTTGACTTAAACTCTAATGGACCAGTAAGTTCTTTGTTTCTTTTAATTTCATAGACCACAGACCACAGAAAGAAAAAAAATTATAGGAAGTTTGAAGTTAGAACTGCTAAGTTCAATTGACCACATCATTATGAATCATACCCTTTATAATTCTTCTGTGAACAAGCAAAGGAAGGGCCTGCCTGGGAAGGAAATGGACAGGTTACCCTAAACCTTGGATTTTAAGCAGCCAAGACTGGGTGCCAGGGGAAGTTTTGGGATGATCAGGGGATTTTGATGCCTGCTGTGATCGCGCGACTTAGGGAACCACACCAATAGCCTGCAGTAGGAGCAATTAGCTAACTTACCCATCCCTAACCTGCACTTGGAATAGCAGCGTGCTAGAGAAAGTGGGAATTTGCTAAAGGGAAATATCAAAGAGCAGTCAGGCCCATAGAAAAGGGAACAGTAACTCGGGTAGAACCCCAGGATCCCACATTAAATACAAGGAAACAACAAACAGAATGGTGCCCAAGTTCACTTCCAATCTTGCCATCTCTGTGATCAACTTCCCTACTTCTTACAACTGTTGCACGGGCAACTTCCTAAGGTTTCACCAGTAGGGTTGGAAGAGAAAGCTATCAAAGGAAAGGTAAGACGGGAACAAGGTGAAGGACTTGAGAATCCTTGCCCATGCAGCTGCTAAAGACAGTATTCACCCCCTATCTAGGGCCGCCAGATGAAATACAGGACCCCCAGTTAAATGGGAAATTTAGATAAACAACAAATAATTTTTTTTAGTATAACTCTAATACCAAATTTGGGATCTACTTATACTAAAAATTATTTGTTGATTTTTGTGAAATTCACATTTAGCTAGATATCCTAAATTGTTTGTGGCATTTTGTTGTTTTCTGAATCTGGCAACCTATCCCCATCCCCTTGGCATCCTTTGGCAATACACTTTGCTGAGGATTTGACTGCTCCCAGACCCCCCCTGCCCCCCCATCGCTCAGCTCACTGGATTAGGGTAAGGAGTTCTGTCTTCTGGTCTTCTCTTAGCTCCAGCACCCAGAAGGGAAGCCCACCACCGCAAGGTCATATGTGAACCCCAGGAGACCTCCTCTGTTTATTTTTATCAGCTACTGATAGAAACCCATCTATAAATGTGAATTTGCCTAAGTCAGGTCCCAGTCCAGATTCTCATTTACATCTACGAAAAGACAAGGAAAAAATGAAGAGAATCAGAAAATTGAACAAAGGAGACCTGAAAGAAGGGGGAAAACATAGAATCTCTGAGATTCAAAGGCAGTTACATTACTAAAATAAGACCAGAATTCCGAGAAATGGGAGTAATCTGAACGCAAAAATATTTCTTAGGAAACAAACAGATTGCTGACACAATGAATGGACATAGTTAAGAGTCAAATTAATAAGTTAGAAAATCAACTCATGAAATTCTGAAAATAGGGCAAAATTTCAAAGATTAAAATAAATATATGAAAGTCTAAAGAGACATGAGAATAGTCACAGGAAATAGACTCTTCTTGTATTAGGAATCCAGAAAGAGACTGGAGTGGAGGAGAAACCCTAACAGAAGATTACATAATATATCCCTAATCAGAAATCTTGAAAATACACACAATTAAAAATCTTTGATGTTCAGTTTAAAATCACTTGCTGTGTGCCAGAAAGAAAACCTTAAAAACAGATCCATGTCTGAAAATAATCTTAGTGAAATTTCTGAATGCCCTAGAAAAATAGAAACTTTTGCCCCTTACTTTTTGCCCCTTACTAGCCATTTCAAATATTAGAAGACAAAAACAGTAGACTCTAGATCTCTAAACCCAGACAAGCTGCTTTTTATGTGTGAAGACATTTCAGTCACATGATTTCTAATGGTAAAAAGTCACATCCCATTACTGAAAAAGTTAATCATAGAAAATCTCTTAGTCAATAATATCACAATAACTATGTGTGGTACCAGGTAGGGACTGGAAATATCAGGGGGAATATTTTGTAAAGTATGTGATTGTCTAACCACTATGCTATACACCCAATACTATTGCAAAATAATATTGAATGCAAACTGTAATTGGGGAAAAAATGGCATGTAAATTTAAAAGAAATATTCCTGTAAAGTCAACAGTTCCTATAAAGTCAACAGTTAAAATCTCTACCCCTTCTTCCAAAGACCTCATTGTAGAGGGTGGAAAACATTACATTACATTTTAACTTTCCACTTACTGGCCTTCCAAAGAGAGTGAGAAAAGCAGGTGGACAACCCCCTTAGGATAAGGAGGGGCCTTTTCTCTTTATCCCCCACAATCCACACCTACCCTAGCATCCAGAAGACATGGCCACGCCCTCTCAGGAAGCCATCCCTTTGTTCCCACAGCTTTGATTGTTCAATCATCCTGCCTTTGCTCTTGGTTCCTATGTAGAAACCCTCCCCGTTGCCAACCTCCTCCCTGGCTTAGAGGGGTGGCATTTAACCTCTGCATGTGCGTCCACAGGCCTGTCCGCCACTCGTTCTAGCCCTTGTGCTCTGTGTGTCAGGGTCAGGCAGGAAAGCATAGGAAATACACCATGCACGTTGGGGGATAAGGGACTGATTTAGGAATCAGACCTCACACAATTTTGGAAGGAGCTGGAAAATGGAAGTTCCAGAAGAGAAGTTGGAGTATCAGAGAAGTTAACTGCCAGTCCAGTATGGGAATCCAAGCCATCCAGCTGCTGAAATGGAACACAAGGGAGAAATGTGTCGGGGAGCCTAAGAAGCTTTGCCTCTGTGTAGCCACACCCTGCTGATCAGCCACGAACCTGGCCAGCCATGAACTTGGCGCCACCTTTGGCTAACAGGGTCAGCAGTCTGGATGTGGGGTGGAAACGAGCAAAGACAAGCTGGGACCCACAGGACATGTCTGCATTTGTCTATCATTGAGTCTAGATACAATGGGTACTCTTCCTCCCACCTTCCAAATCCAGTGAAAGTTCTTTTGACCAACCCTTACCTGGTCCACATGAGGGGATTATGACAAGGTGTTTCTCAGCTGAGCCAACTTGTTACAATACAGACCACCACACTTACTTTTATTACTTAGCACTCTTTCACTTCAGCTAGATGGAGTTCATGGCGAGCACAGAATATACCTTTTCCCCTTCAATTCTTGCTTATACCTCTGGTGAATGATTGAACACTTGAAAAAATACACATATTGATAAGTACATTGATAAATAGGCACCTTGATGATCTGCTTGTGTCACTTCCTATTATGCATTTGCATTTCTTAAAAGGCTTGTTCTCTTTTATATTATTTGAGTTGGTATCCTATTATTAAATAAAAGAATGTTAATCAAATAAGGAGATACACTATAGGACCGTGGATCTTCTTAAGATCCCTTCAATTTCACTCCCAAAGACATCTACCTAACTTTCCAGTGTAAAAAGTTGTCCTGAATGGAGATATTCCCTATTCAGACTCTTCCTCTGGCTCATCATTAGGGGATTTAATTACTTATTGTTCTATGAAAAAGCATTTTTCATTAATTCTAAAACACTTTCCCCCCATATTTAAATATCTCTAAAACTGAGATTCATCTTATAGTGGCATTAAGTGTTTATAAATATTATCATTTCTTTATTAGTGGCTCAAAATTATGGTGTGCCTTATAGTTGGGGCATCTGGAATTAAATGAAAAGCGGCCATTGTGTGGCCATTCACTTCTTTTCAGGCTAGGTAGTATGGGGAGAGTAATATTTTACACATCTAATTTAAATCTAATTATAAGGACAGAGAATAATGTTAGTGTCTTTTTTTCTTAAAAAGGTTTATAATATTGAGGCTAAAATGAAAGACCAGTGTAAAATATAAAGCCTTTTACACATGTAATATTACATCATTAATATTTTACAGTGTTAGATACTGATTCTTATTCCTCATATATACTCTTCATAAGGACTTATACTCTTTTTCAATTTTATCTGAATTATGCATTTCATTACCAACCTTTAAGGATTCCTTTGTGACTTCTCAATAATAACTAGTTATACCACAATATCACAGTACATCAAATTTTATGGAGATATTTTTTTCTGAGAAAAGGGTTCAAACAACAGTGAGAATCCTACACATAACATCAGATTTATTTTATTGTTAGTATGGATACTGTCACAATTTGAGATTGACAGAAAGTGTGTGTCTGGGGAAAATCGAATTATCTTTTAAATGAGAACCAGAGCAAGATCTTACATTGTCTACTACATAGTAGACTATTCTCTAAAAGACTATATTGCTGTTTTCTTAAAAGACTATATTGCATTTTTCTAAAAAGACTATATTTAAGGATTGCTTTAACATGAATGTAAGTCAAGAAACATTTGTAGAGTTTTTCAGCTGTTGAAATAAAATAAAAATTGAAACAAATAAGCATGTTCCTATTAAAAATGATAATAAATGGCCATTCTTGATTGACAAGGAGTATAAAATGTTGAAGACTAAATATGAATTATTGAATCCTTTGTTTTCCCTGAGGAACAATGAAAACTTATTAAAACCAACATATGAGGAGCAATATAATTTGCATGTGTATGAAACACCAAATGTAATTTACTCTCAGTACTCTTGAGAGATGTTGTAAATCCATCTTGTCTCCACTTGGAAAGCCAGAGTGATTTAAGCAGTATATTGACTCTAAAAGCAGTTGTTTAATATATTTTTTTCAGATTTTATGTATCATGATCATAGGAATTTATCTTATTTTTTTATTTTTTATTGATTTCAGAGAGGAAGGGGGGGAGAGAGAGAGAGAGGGGGAGAGAGAGAGAGAGAGATGATGCCTCCTGAATGCTCCCTACTGGGGATTGAGCCCACAACCTAGGCATGTGCCCTGACCAGGAATCGATCACACCCCCCCCCCCCCCCCCGGTTCATGGGTCAATGCTCAACCACTGAGCTACACCAGCTGGGCAGGAATTTATCTTATTCATCTTTTAATCCCCCCTAGCACCTGGCATTATGCTACACATGATGGACACATTCAGTGAAAGTCAGAATGTGGAAGGCAAAATAACCTTCATATACACATTTAACAAAAATTCTACTTATGTGATGGACACACTTAATAAAAATCCACTGTGGAAGGCAAAAGATTTCTGTTCTGTTGTCATTGATAACTGACTTTTTTCAAACCATCCCAGGGACTGAAAAGCTAGGCTTTATGGCTTCCCCTTTCCTCTAATTTTTGAATTTTCTCTAAGGAACAATCAATCCTAAACATACATTTAATGCACCCAGTATTTATGCTCTGTTGACTAATATCATTTGAATGGGTTACTTCATGGTATATTTTATTTAAAAAATGACTTTGGTTGAATATACACTGAATATTTGCCCCAGCTTTCTTCCCTATTATTTTAAAATTAAGCTTTCATCATAAATATGTGTTTGATATTTAAAAATTGGAAAATGCAGAAAAGTAAAAGAAAGAAAAAAATACATTTTACCCAGAGTCCCAATAAAATTGAGTCCAAATGATTTTGTTCAAAAACGTCTAGAGTTTGCTATGTCACCTTCTGGCCTTTTGTGTTGCAGTAGTGCTATCTGAGAGCAAACTGAACTTTGTTCCTTTGTAGGAGTTGTTTTTGGTTTTTGTACAATTCCTGATGTCGTAGGATTATATCTGTAAACTATTAAAATGATTAAATGCACCCACGCTTTGACATATTCAACAGGAATCCACTCTCTTTCCCTCCTCATATCTCTGTGTATGACAGGGAGTCACATGCCTATATTTATACTATAATATGCTGGAGAACTATCCCTCATGTCTGTATTTTAAGACAAAAAAGGAGAAGGAGGGGGAATGCAAAAAAGTACTCTCTCAATTGAAACAGTCCCCATTAAAAAAACTTGTCTAGAAGTTCCACACAACTTTAGCTTTTCTTTCATTGACTGTCATTTCTTGTGATGGAGGTAGGGAATTGTATTCTAGTTGTGAATATTATTATGCTGAATAAACTAGGAAGAATGCTTCTGGGATGGGAAAGTAACATTTTTCACCAGAGTAGCAAAAAACAAACAAATCAATGTTAATGCCTACATCAAGATCAGCGTCATGAACTAGGATTTACAGTAAATGTCTGGGAAAAAGGGGTGAAAATGCTAAAAGGACAAGAGTTGTCATCAGAGGATAGAATACTGGAATTTAAGATTGCAAGGGCTGAGCTGCTTTGCAGATCCTGGGATCATTAAACAACCCAGGACATGCCCATGAGATCTGAGAATCGAGTTGCTCATCAACCTGGAATCTCTGCCTGCTTCCTTTTGTTGGAACACAGCCTGGAAAATCACAGCCAAGGCCTTTGTCAAGCACCCCCTGTCTATAGGCATCATCATCCATTTAGGTTAGGGGTGGGGAATGCTGGGCCCTCGAAATCATTTGGTCTGGCCCTGCCAAGGCATTAGGGGTGAGTTAACTAAATGTCTGACCAAATAAAGCAGGCTAATTTTTAAGTTGATAATTTAGTGTGGCCTGCAAATGATGTTATAAGTATCCAAATGGCCCTTGGCAGAAAAAAGGTTCCCCACCCCCGATTTAGGACCAGACTCCTTAGAGACAGCTTAAGTTTCCTATCTATGGGTAGATGGCTGAACACAGTGAGATTGCTTGGGCAATGCATTTGGTAAAACACAGGCTATTAATTGTCTAGCACTAACTCAAAAAATAATGGTATGTTTTACTCTTTGCCATTTTAAGAAAAGGGCCTTTTCTTGCTTGCAGTGTGTCAGCGTTATTAAACTTATAATGATCATTTTTGTCCTTATTCAGTAACATGTGATCTAATAGTTTTCATTTTATATAGTAAGAACATGCCCTCGTCTCCGCCAACCCAGACATGGCCGCCTGAGCTGTTCCACGGGGGAAATGTCCTACAAGACAACGTGTTTGGTTACCTGCAATGAAGGGTACAGACTAGAAGGAAGTGCTAAGCTGACCTGTCAAGGAAACGCCCAGTGGGATAGTTTAGAACCTCGCTGTGTGGGTAAGTGTCTGGAAGGTATGGCGCCTTCCGTGATTCGTTTTTCTTGCTCTCTAATTCCCCTGTTTTCTGTGAAGACCTAGAACTAAAAAATGACTCATAAGGACTATAAATACAAAACCATATATACAGATGCACAGAGATATAGGCATATAAATAAATATTGTTTTATTCCCCTCCACTGGTGAAAAGCCTTCTAATTTTCCAAGTCACTGAAGTTTATAGCTTTAAATCCTTTTTTTAAAAAAATGGGGCCAATTTTGATGTGTGTTTTTTTAAAGGAAATGCTATACAATTCCATCACTTTGATAAACACAATTTGCTTTTACCTTGTTGATGAGAGGACTGAATTATGAACCAATGAATCTTAAGATGGACCATAAAATTCATCCTATATTCTGCCTTGTCCTTCACTAAGAGCTCTGACATCTCGCTACTGCAATTGGGTCCCGAATGAATAAATTCAGTAGCTTGTTCAATTTTTTGCTGCTTATACACTGTAGATACAAATAACAACGGTTATGATAATATGATGAGATATTGGTAACTATTTAGTGAAACCTTACTATGTGTCAGATACAGTAATCTAGGAGCATTAGCAGGTATGTAATGAAATATACAACTTCCAAAAAAAGGGAGAAGAAGAACTACATGTATGGAAAAAATTAAGATGTGCCAGGACCTAAGATGGGAAAACTAGATGCTATAAATATGCCAGATCGTCCAAAATTGATTACAGCTTTATTCTAGTATGATCTAGTACTCGATTCTTGTGTGATCATAAGGGAGAGCGTGACCAGGAGGGACATTGGACTTACTAGGGGATTCATTTACAGTCGAACCTCACTGTGCAGAAAAACTGATGTTATCATACTGAGAAGAGATGATCGCTCTGATACAGAGGAATAAAATGTACTATTAAACAAAGATTCAGGGCAGTAACAATGCCATACCTACTGTTAAAAGTACTGAAAGACATTGGCCTGACCAGCGTTGTCAGTACTTTTGTTAGGTAAAGAGAATGTGTGGCATTTGCAATTTGTGAGAACGCAAAGAACATTCTTTCATTTCCTTGTTCCGTACCGTAGAGCGCCAGTGTGCCACCTTTCAGACGCCCAAAGGTGTCATCGTGTCCCCCGCCAGCTGCGGCAGGCAGCCAGCCAAACCTGGGACAATTTGTCAGCTAAGTTGCCACGAAGGATACATTTTAGCTGGAGTCAGAGAAGAATTGCGATGTACCACCTCTGGAAAATGGAGCGCCAGGGTTCAGACAGCTGTTTGTAAAGGTAGGTCTTCTATGTTGGCCAGATTAAAAACCAAATTCCCATGTAATTACAAGTTGGTGGATTGTGGGACTGTCCTTTGCAACTCATGCTGCAAACCCATGATATATGGTGGATTTACAAAATCCAATTGCAACATGCTAGGCAATGACAGAAGACATGAAAATAAGGATAATATAGGAACTGGAAGTCAGGTAAGTTTTCCATCAGTAGATGCAGAAATTCTTTGAGGAGTTTCTGATCCATATAAAGCAGGTGAGACTAAATGCATTTTGAGATCTGCATCCATTATTCACAGGAGAACATTGCCATCTTCCTTGCAGCAGGGGCAGACAGCTATGAAGGAGTGGGTGTTGAAAAAAAGAGTTCTTAAAAATAAAAATATGAATATCTCTAAGAGAAGGGCAAAAACATGGAACAGATGTTGAAAACAATATTCGTGATTTGAATAACCAAGTTGAGTGTTCCTTTAGAATCAGACTAATAAAGAACTTGACTATTCCAACTGATGAAACCGAACAGATGGAAATTAAGAGATACCAGTGATCAATTGAGAAGCCCAATATCCATATTAGCATCACCAATGGACACTAGACACTGGGGCGGTGGGGGCTTGCCCGGGGTGGGAATGGCTTGGTGGGGGGGGGGGGCGGGGGGAGAAGGAGACATATATAAAACTTGAGACAATAAATACATTTTTTAAAAAAAAGCGTTCCAGAAAGAGAGAGGAAAGGGGGGTGGAGGAGCAGAATTTTCCTACCAGTAAAAGAAAGTTTCCCTCAGATACACAGAAAAGCTTGAACCTTTAGATCAAAAATAGCCCCTGAGTATAAGGCCGGCATGTTTTCACTACTTCTGGTGAAGTTTCTGAGGTCCAAAGTTAATGACAAAATAGTAAATAAATAACTTTCCAGTGAGAAGAGAAATTGAGCAAAAGAAATAAGAATCAGACTCACTTCTCTTTTAGAACTCTAAATGCCAGAAGGAAATGTAGCAATGTCCAATGAATACGGACAGAGAAATGGCTGTAAACTTTAAATTCCAAATCCAGTCAAACTGTTATTCAGGTATGAATGAAAAGTCAAATACTTTTTCAAATTTTCAGAGGCAATATGCTAATATATATTTGGGAGGGGAAATTGTCAAACAATTATCAGAGAAAATATAAATTGAATAAAATTGCAAAGAAACAAGAAGATGAATTAATTAAAACAATTTGGATATATGTACTAGTATTCCACTGCAAGTTACAGAAGACCTAATTTAATGTAACTTCAAATGAGGGGATTTATTATATTTATAGTAAGAACTTAGTTCTATAGTAATTAATGTGGATATGTGTAATGTTACCACTTCTAATTCAGTGTTTGTACTACAAAGTTTCACACTGCAAAAAAATTTCATTGACTGTAATTTGTTGTTTGTTTTGACAGTACCTTTTCGCACTACTAATTCATCCTACTCGACAGCCCTTGTTTTAAAGTGTAGTTCCTTCCTGCCAGTCAACATTCATTTTTCTGTTTGTTTCTTTATTTCATTCAAAAAAATATTTATCAAGGTCCTATTCTATGCCAGATATATATAGCACAATGGGATAAGAGATACCCTGGCATTCAAACACCTTAAATTTTTTGTGAGGAGACAATTCTACTTCAAACTAGCATGATGAGTTTTGTGGTTAGGAAGAACAGAGAGTTGTGGGAACTTGAGTGAGCACCTAAAATGGACCAGGGGAGTCAGAGAGAGCTTTCTGAGGAGCTTGTGTCCAAGCTGAGAATTAAAGGACAAGTAGTAGTTACCTGGGTAAAGGGAGAAGGGGGTATTGATTCAGGTAAATGAAAGAAGATAGGCAAAGGTTCCAGAAAGACCATGGGGCTTTCATGGGACTGAAAGTATTTATCGTGGAGAGTGAGTTCCAGTAGGGAATCTATAAAGGCGAGGTTGAGGTCAGCAGGTACTAGCTCTTGAAGGTCCTAGGAAGCTGTGCTAAGATCAGTTATCCTGAACACAGTTGTGCAATCAGGAATCGATATGGAAATGACAAGACACAAAGTATTAATATATTCTTACCTAATTCTTAAATGACGTAGACTTACTTAACATATTAATTGATTTGTGTATTTTCTGAGTCAGATGTGGAGGCTCCTCAAATCAACTGTCCTCCGGATATAGAGGCTAAGACGCAGGAACAGCAAGACTCTGCTAATATCACCTGGCAAATCCCAACAGCTAAAGACAACTCTGGGGAAAAGGTAAGGTTTATGCAAACATGTGCATCCTTTTCAAGTAGACTCTAAATACACTATAAATATGTGTGATATTGAACATTTAACTCTAATGACAGCATGCTCTCTGTATACATATACACATTGATACTATCAAATATTGGCAGTGAGAATGCAAATTAGTACTATGCTTTGGGAAATAAATTTTGTAGTAGCTACATTAAATGTTAATAACTTTGAGGTTAGTAATTCCATCCATGGAAATTTATTATAAGGACATAATAAAAATATTTTTAAATTCTTTATGCAAAACTGTTCATCCCAGTGCTGTTTACAGTAGTAAAATTCAGGAGCAATTTAAGTGTCTTTGAATCGATTTTTCTTAAATTATCATATATTTATTCTACAGAACATTATGGCTACAATTAAGTCATATTAAGTTCTAAAGACTAGGCAACAGCATAAAAGCTGTCTTAAGGTATGTTTAAAAACAAAAAACAACATTTCATATTATGCCAATGCTACACACTATGCAAATAGAATAGTCTGGAAAGAAATACACCAAAAGACTGTGCCTTTTTTTTTTCCTTTTCACTATATGTGAAATATTGTGTCATCTTAAACTTTACAAATAGTATATAAATAACAAAGAATAAATGTACTATTGATACTAACTTTAAATTTCAAAATATTATCTCCAAAAGCTGTCAATCCATGTCCATCCAGCTTTTACCCCACCTTACCTCTTCCCAATTGGAGAGGTTGCTATCACGTACACGGCAATTGACCTATCCAGCAACCAAGCCAGCTGCACTTTCCATATCAAGGTCATTGGTAAGTCTTCAAATTACTTGGGTCAGTTTGTGAAAATAATCCAGTTCCTCTAGGACTCTGCTGCTTTGTCTTCAACAACTCCCTTTCTGTCCATTCTTCCCACTGGCATTAAAACCTGCTCGAGCCACCCTTTTGAAACATACATACTCTTTAACTATCACTGTTTCCCTTTGATTTCCTCCCATCCAAGCCTTTTCAAAAGTTCCCGATGATTGTCATCTTTTTTGAGTTAACTGCCATTTATTCTCAAAGTCACTCAAGTCTAGCTTCTGTCTCCTTCACTCATATAAACTACTGTCTTCAAGGTCACCAATGATCTCTAAAGTCATTCCTACCATGTACTTCTTAGTCCTTATCTACACTAATAAAAGAGAAACATGGTAATTGGCGTACGACCGCTACCCTTTTCATTGGCTAATCAGGGCGATATGCAAATTAACTGCCAACTAAGATGGTGGTTAACTGCCAACAAAGATGGCGGTTAATTTGCATATGTAGGCACAATGCAGGGAGGCGAAAGGGAAAGCAGGAAGAAGCCCCCTGCCACTGACAGTGACCGGAAACCCAGGGGGGAGCTAAGAGCCGGGGGGCAGGGCAAAGGCGGCTCTGGGGGCCGCCTTTGCCCTGCCCCCCAGCCATGATTGGAGAATCGGGCGCCTTTGCCGCCCTGGCCAGTGATAGCAGGAAGTAGGGGTGGAGCCAGCGATGGGAGCTGGGCACGGTCGAAGCTGGCAGTCCCGGGAGCTAGGGGTCCCTTGCCTGGGCCTAAAGCGGAGCCCGCGATCGCGGAGTCACTGCAGCTGCGGGTCCCCGCTGCCCGGGCCGGACGCTTCAGCCAGAGGCTTCCTGCGGGGCAGGGGCAGAGCCTGCAACCGCGGGGAGCTGGGGGTCCCCCAACCAGGCCTAATGCCTTGGCCAGAGGCGTTAGGCCTGGGCAGGGGCAGAGCGGGAGATTGCAGTGCTGCTGCCGCAGCGGGTCCCCGCTGCCCGGGCCGGACGCCTCGGCCAGAGGTGTTAGGCCTGGGCAGGGGCGGAGCCTGCAACCGCAGGGAGCTGGGGGTCCCCTGCCCAGGCTTGACACCTCTGCCGGAGGCCTCAGGCCTGGGCAAGGGGCCGATCCGGTGATTGGCGATCGGAGGGTGATGAGGGTCAACTCCTCTGGCCGAGGCATCAGGCCTGGGTGGGGGGCAGAGCCGGGGATTGGGTGGATATGATGGTCCCCTTGCCCAGGCCTGAAGCCTGGGTCAGAGGCGTCAGGCTTGGGCGGGGGGGTGGAGCAAGCAATCAGAGGAAGATGGGAGTCCCCTGCCCAGGCATGATTCTTGGGCCAGAGGCATCAGGCCTGGGCAGGGGTCAGAGCCAGTGATGGGGGGAGATGGGGGTCCCCTGTCCAAGCCTGACACCTCTGGTGGAGGCGTCAGGCCTGGGCAAGGGGCCGATCAGGAGATCAGAGGGTGATGGGGGTCGACGCCTCTGGCCGAGGCATCAGGCCTGGGCAAGGGCAGAGCCGGTGATGGGGGGGCGTGGGGGGTCCCCTACCCAGGCCTGAATCCTGGGCCAGAGGCATCAGGCCTTGGCCAGGGGCAGAGCCAGCAATAGGAGGGGTCTGGGGGTCCCCTGCCCAGGCCTGACGCCTGGGCCAGAGGCATCAGGCCTGGGCTGGGGGCAGAACCAGTGATGGGGGGAAATGAGGGTCCCCTGCCCAGGCCTGACACCTCTGGCAGAGGTGTCAGGCCTGGGCAAGGGGCCGATCCTGTGATTGGAGGGTGATGGGGGTCAACGCCTGAGGGTTCCCAGTATGTGAGAGGGGGCAGGCTGGGCTGAGGGACACTCCCCGCCCCCACCCAGTGCACGAATTTCGTGCACCGGGCCCCTAGTTTTATATAATGTTTCATTAGATTTTACATTATGAACCATACTCTCCTTATCAAAACTGTCTCCTTCCCAGCTTCTCTGACACCAGTATTTCCTGTTTTTCCCCAGTTTTTCTCATTTATCCTTCTTTATTGCTTTCCTAGGCTTCTCTTCCTCAGTACAACTCTCAAATGTTTAATATCCTCAGGATTCCAGCCTTGGTTCTCTTGTCTTTATCGTTTTCCTGGTGACTTTGTTAACTGACAACTCCCACATTTCCATCTCCAGATCAGATCTCTTTTCTGAAATTGAAATCACTATTTAAAACTGCCTACTGTGGATGTCTCATGTGGATGTCACAGGCTATTCAAGTTCACCCAAACATAATATATTTCTCAACTCAGAAAATGGTACAACCAACAACCTGGCCACCAAGCAGACATGTGCAAGTCATCTTTGATTCTTCTTCCTCCATCGCCAGCACCCAATAAGTTTTCATCTACTGGTTTCATCTACTTAATATCTGAAATCTCTCCCAGTCTCTTACATTTTCCCAACCACTACTATAGATCAGTTCTTTTTTATTTTTATGTTTATTTTTTGGTCTGGTTTACTGTTTCATTACACAATTGGTCATTGTGCTTTCAGTCAATTTGGTAGATATTCAATAGCTACCAAATACCAAGACTTACTACATGGAGAAGTAGGATATATAGCCATCTACAATGGTCAACACCACAGACTCTGAACCCATACTGTTTTACTCCATATCCAGCTTTGCCACTTAAAGGCAATGTGATCAGTCACATCTCTGTGCCTCAATTTCCTTATCCAAAAGATAGAATTAATAAATATATTACCTCATAGGGACATAGTGAAGTTTTTAATTAAGTTATGTAAGTCCCTTGAACTAGTGCCTCATACATTAAGCGTTATATAAATATTGTCATTTTGTGACATTTGTCTGGTATATTTTAATGTGTTTATTTTAAAGCTCAATACATTAAACTCATTTTATTTTAAGAATTCTACATAAGTTCTTGAAAAATAACTAATGTATATCAAACTGGCTTTTTACCCTCGGAATTGTATGTTTTTGGCAAAAGCAGATAAAAAGACTCAAGTAAAACTCAGTCTAATTCATTTTATAGTAGTGTTTTTTTTAATTACTTTCTCAATGTTTTCAACATGAACTTTAGCAGAAACATGGAAAATACATTGGATTTGTGGTTTAAGAGTTTGTGAAGTTTTAATTTTTCACAACAAAGAGTGAGCATGTTTAAAGGTAAAATGTGTACTCAAGTATCTAGCTAGATACTAGCTGAATTTTCAAATTAGAGAGAAAATGGTAAGGTAGAGGGAGCAGGAGAAAGAAAGGGGTTGAGAAGGAGGGGGAGGCTAGGGGAGAAAGACAGAGAGACAGAGTCAGAGAGAAAATATTCCAAAGCCTGCCTTTCCTTGTTTACCTCAGTTAACAGGGCTTTGGTGTCTTACTGATAAAAGAGAGGAAGCAGGATTACTTTTGCTTAATGTTCCACAGTTGCCTCACTCGCTTGGGAAGTTGTCTCTCTCTTTTGATACAGTGCGTCTGCTGTGCCTCCCCTTCTTATGACAGTATGTTACTAGTCTGACTGCGAGCATCTTGTACTTCTGATTCAACTTTAAAATGTGTGGCTATTTTAGAAGACCTTGTAAATATCAATGTGCAGTTTCTTTGGGAAAATAATAAATGCTGCCAGATTTTTCAATTGAACTATGAATTGACTTGATTCAGTAACCTCAAAGTGCACTGACCTCCTATGAGCATTCCTTTACTCTTTCCTTCATTCAACAATTTTTTCTGAGCACCTATTATGGGCCAAGTTCTGTGGAGACCTAACCAGGTGCAAAAGAGACTCCATCTCTGATTAACAAAGTGTACAGCCCAGGAGGGTAGTAACCGAAAGGTACAGCACTGATGAAATGACAAGCATGAAGAAAAGAGAAAAATTGAACATTTATTCATAAGACTTAAAACAGATATCTCTATGTTCTCAGAGGTGCAGCTCATTTAATTTTAGAGTATGTGTTTTCATTTATTATAGATTAAAATACCCTAGACTTGATGCCTGTAACAGTCTCTCTCAAAGACATGTGATTATGGATATAAGAACATTTTGAATGTGTAAAATAATTAAAATTACCTTCTATGCACCTTCTTTGTTGTTCTTTACTGATATCCTAAAAATTCTACCACATCCAATCACAGCTTTGAAACCTGGCTCACCCAGGCCACCTTAAACTACTCTTTCAGTGTGGATTACAGTGTTCAGCAACACCTGTTCATAGTTCTTGAACTTCTACTGTGGCTTTCACTCCTCTCCACTGTAGCACCTGACTTCCATGTCCACACCACACCCTGTTATTTGTCTTTACCTAGAATTTATCAGCCTTGGAACTCTTAGACTCCAGTGTCCCAGCTTTGGACATAATTTCCTTGCATTTCAGCAATATCAAATCCTCACACCTTGCATATTCTGAAACATGACTCAAATCTTTCTACCCATTGTTCCTTACATTTAGCCTATCTTGCCCCTTCTGATAAGAGGAGGATCCTGGGAGTGATCCTAGGACAGTGACTAAGATTGGTCATTTCTCTCCTGCTTATCTGGGAAGGTTCTTATCACTGTCAGGTATATCAGCTTAACTATTGCTGGTGGAACACACAAATTAAATGCCCACCACATCTTATTACCTTCCATACCACTGTGCTCACGGTGATTTTAGTAACCTGGAATTTCTCCTTCAACAGGCAGAGGGCAATATGCAAGAATTAGTTTTTCTTTTAATGTTGAGACCAGGGATAAAACATGTCTCATGAGGAAGGGGGCCTCACGGTCAGCCTTGTCTTTAACAAGGTTCTTTGCCAACACAAGCAGACATCAGTTCTTTCTAGCAACCCCCCTCATTTTTTAATGTCAACTATGACTTCTTTCTCTAATTTCATGTTTTTTAGATGTGGAACCACCTAGCATAGACAGGTGCAGATCCCCACCTCCCATCCAGGTCTCCGAGAAGCAGCATCCTGCAACATGGGATGAGCCTCAGTTCTCAGATAACTCGGGTGAGAATATAGGCATTTTGTTCTCAGTATGGTAACACTGACATTTCATTTATAAAAGCTTTCAGAAAACACAAAAGAAAAATGAAAAGTAAATTATATCTAAGTGGACTGAATAATTATATAAGGTAATATGTTTTAATGCTAGGACAATTACAAATGTTGTCAAAAGTAGGTTTACAGTTGTCTGTGTGGAAACATGCATGCAGGTTATAATTATTACAACAGCTTTATTAGCTCTAAAGAAGGTCACCATGCAACTGTAAATCTACTTTTGCCCTTCCCTGTATATATAATTTAACATTATTAATCTAACCTACCCATGGGGTTTCCCCTTCCTTCAGTATACAGTGGACATTTATTAACCTGTGCTAGGTGTTGTACTTGAAGGGGAATCTAATAAATTTACTCAGTCTCTAAGCTTACTTTGTCCTGAAGGCACAAACTATGTGTTATATTGGTATCTTGAGTGGGATTCTATGTATTTATACTCATTTCTTAAACATTTGACAAAAAAATTATAGAAGATCATATGAAAGCCAAAAAATTGGCAAGTAGAATTAAATTTCCCTTTTAAGATTTCAGTAAAATCTAGTAAACAATATTAAAAATGCAAATTAGAATTTCCCATATTCAGATAGACTGACCTATTCAAGGAAAATCTTTTTTTAAGCAAGAATGCCTTAATTTAATGAGGTTTTTGAGTCTGCTGTTTCTATGTTATAATATGGATATTACATCTTTTATTTTCTACTAGTGGTCAAATCAACATAAATTGAATGCCCAGCTGATTCAATCTCTGTATCCCTCTCCCTTCCACTCTCTCTAAAAATCAGAAACTGAAGAGTAAAATATGGTGGCTAGGGAAGTGAGTGCAGACCAGTAACCCCAAAATCGGGTTCTTTCTTTCCTTTCCAGGGGCCGGGTTGGTCATCACCAGAAGTCATACCCCAGGAGATCTCTTCCCTCAAGGAGAGACTGTGGTGCGGTATACAGCCACTGACCCCTCCGGCAATAAAAGAACATGTGACATTCACATTGTCCTGAAAGGTATGCTGTTCCTAAGTCTCCAGAAATCTAGGTGACATTTAATATGTATAATTGCTGTTATGAAACAAAATAGGCTATGAGCAATAGATTTTTTAAAAATATGTTTTCATTGATTTTTAGAGAGAGTGGAAGGGAGAAGGATAGAGAGATAGAAACATCGATCAGAGAGAGACATTGATTGGCTGCATCCTGCACACACCCTCACCCCCCCCCCCCCCCCCCCGCCACACACACACACCAGAGATCAAGACTGCAACCCGGGCATGTACCCTGACTGGGAATTGAACCAGGGACCTCTTGGTTCACGGGTTGATGCTCACACCAGCCAGGCTATGAGCAGCAGATTTTTAAAGTTAGAATACTGACAGATTTTATTTAGGTTTCTAATTATTAGTACTTCATGATAAATAAAAATATTTTCTTACAGGGTGATCTTTAACTAACATTTTATTAACATTTTCTCTAATGGTACAAAGTATTTTGTCATGATCTTATTTTGAATGCTTGAGGAGACAGATTCTGAAAATGTATTTGCTACATAATGTCGTTTTCATTTTTACTGTAGAATGCCAAAAATAACAATCCCAAATCAGAAATACTTTTCGTAAAATATGCACAACCTTTAATTACATGTAGATACAGCTTTTCAATTGTAGCCACCTAGGGATTAAAAGGCAAGCATTGTGCTAAGCCAGTGTGGATGAGTGTTTGAGCTCCGACCTATGAACCAGAATGCTATTAAATTAAGGCATTCGATTTCGGTCAGGGCACATGCCAGATTGCCAGTTTGATCCCCAGTGAGGGGCATGCAAGAGGCAGTCGATCAATGATTCTCTCTCATCTTTGATGTTTCTATCTCTCTCTCCCTCTCCCTTCCTCTCTGAAATCAATAAAAATATATTAAAAAAAGAAAAAAGGAAAACCGGTTTGGCTCAGTGGATAGAGCATCAGCCTGTGGACTGAAAGGTCCCAGGTTCGATTCCGGTCAAGGGCATGTACCTGGGTTGCGGGCACATCCCCAGTAGAAGATGTGCAAGAGGCGGCTGATCAATGTTTCTCTCTCATCGATGTTTCTAACTCTATCTCTCTCCCTTCCTCTCTGTAAAAAATCAATAAAATATATTTTTTAAAAAAGGAAAGGAAAAAGCAAGTATTGCTACAATCCCACGCTAAGGCTTTGTGATGAAAGTCATTCTAGAAATATGGTGGACAAAAGGAATCTTTCTAATAATTCAACTCAGGCCCTAACTGGTTTGGCTCAGTGGATAGAGCGTCAGCCTGCGGACTCAAGGGTCCCAGGTTCGATTCCGGTCAAGGGCATGTACCTTGGTTGCGGGCACATACCAATAGGGAGTGTGCAGGAGGCAGCTGATCGGTGTTTCTCTCTCATCGATGTTTCTAACTCTCTATCTCTCTCCCTTCCTCCCTGTAAAAAATCAATAAAATATATTTTAAAAAATAATAATATATCAACTCAGACTCCTGGAATTTGGTTTATTTTTCTTTTATCACTGTATATGAATAATATATTTTTTATACAGGCTCTCCCTGTGAAATTCCATTTACCCCTATAAATGGGGATTTCATATGTACTCAAGATAGTGCTGGAGTTAACTGCACATTAAGTTGCCTGGAGGGCTATGATTTCACAGAGGGCTCTATGGAGAAGTATTATTGTGCTTATGAAGATGGTATCTGGAAACCACCGTATTCCACTGAATGGCCAGACTGTGCTAGTAAGTGTTAATTATTTTTCTGGATTCCTTTAGTGTATGTGTCTGCCTGCTGATTTTGTAGATTTCTATGCATTTAAAGAGGGATATTGTCTTAGGGATTAGGTTTTGTGAGTAGAAAATGGTGCCATGAATTTGACATGTTTGTGGATAAATGTTCTTTCATCCATCCATTTAAAATAATACCCCACCAGAATCCTGCTACAGGACAAGATTCAGTTTAAGGCAAAACCATATGGACCCTCTCCTTGTTATTTACAAGAAATATCTGCAGAGATTTGTCAGCATGTTGTTCTTGACTTGTGAAATTGAACGTGAAGTATAATCTTATAGACTGTGGAAGAGCTAACATTTAAAGGGCCAGGATCTGTGGTGGAGTGAGGGAGATCAGTTGTACATTCCTTAGCTCTGATATAGATTTAGATCATCTTAAGTATGTATTGCTATAAAAACAGCCAACCAAATATCTTTGGTGTAAATAACATTATCTGGAGTGAATATTTGATCCAGTACATAGATGGAGTTTAAATGTCCTGGAAAAAGAGTAAAAGCTACTTAATTGAGCTGTTTTTTCCCAAATTTGAGAAGTAAGTGAAAGCAGTATCACTTGCCTCTACCACAGACTATCAGAAGGTAGGATATTAATGGTGATGCTATTAGGAGGCCTTATCTCAGAATATTTTGAGACATCTTGCTGAGTCTAATTTCTCCAAAGACAAATTTGTCTCTGTGAAATTACACTGTCAACAAAGGTAATTTTGCATAATATTCAAAAAATTTTTAAATGTCTAGTGGTTGAAAATATAAACATATATGTTGTAAATTTAAATAAATATGGAATAGAATATCTTTGGTCCAGCCATGATTTTTCCCAGGAATATAATGAAAACAGTTTTTATTTATTGTTTTTCCTTAAATGGTAGAAGGTAAAGAATAATTTATCAAAGCAAATTTATCACCTGGTAACTAGGTACAGTGCTTATTTGGCTTGTACTTGGTTTGCAGTGATTTCCTTAATGCTCGTCTCTTGTTTTTATAAAAATCCACAAATTATGTTAAAGTTACAATGCCAAGTTACAGTTACTCCAGGGCAAGTTAAATCTCTGTTTTGAAAACACTAACCAACTGAAGCTATTTTCCCCAACATTTTCCAGTAAAACGTTTTGCAAATCATGGGTTCAAGTCCTTTGAGATGCTGTACAAAGCAACTCGTTGTGATGACACAGACCTGTTGAAAAAGTTTTCAGAAGCATTTGAGACGACCCTGGGGAAAATGGTATGTCAGAAGTCCTCCTCCATCGTTTGCAATATTTCAAAGGACGCTGTTGAGCTTTTCAGAGCCTATCTGGGTTTCCGGCAACAGAATTGTCTTGTCCTAATGATTTGCCTCTGCTTTGTGAGCCAAACTTGTTCTTAATATTTAGAATTATTCATAGGATTTGCACTTCCGCAGTGAATTATAAGTAAATCTGTGTTTAAAAGTTTTGAATTTTTAAAAAGTGATGTAAACAGAAGAGGCAGGAGAATAACCCTGGTGGTTCACAGGGAGTTCCAGGAGGGTCAGGAATCTTTGGAGAACAGGTGGCACTCCAAGCCCCTCCCTCCTACTGACAGAGACGCGAAGGCCAAAGCACGCGGAGACGTGACTTGCTTTTTGTTCTCTTCATTTTTTATTGCAGGTGCCATCATTCTGCAGCAACGCTGATGACATTGACTGCAGACTGGAGGACCTGACCAAAAAATACTGCCTGGAATATAATTATGACTACGAAAATGGCTTTGCGATTGGTAATTAAATGATTTAGTGTTGGTAGTTTGGAAGACTGATTTGTAAAATAAGAAAATAATTTCAGAAGAGTAGGGCAAACTAGAAAAATGGACTTTTATTAATTTATGCAAGGTAATCTTAAATGCTTGGATATGTGCTACTGTGCTTCGTGATCTTTAGGGATAGATTAAATTTTAGGTATCAAATAAATTATTCCAAACTCTTAGCCAAAACTCTTCAAGATGATAAAAACTAAGAAAACAAAGTCACATTCAAATATTGATAATGGTGCCTTAGAAGAGGATATTAGTTACAGAGTTCTAACAGCATTTTTCATATGGCATTCAATTTAAATTGCAAATTTAATTTTAAATAGTTACACTTGTGAAATGTCCAGATTCCTCACCCAAAATATGTTAAGATTCAATCCATTCAAGTCTGATATACCATCAAGTGGATTTTTGATGTTTTCTTCATGTGGGCTCTGAACAATTTGTTCCTCTCATTTTTTGTATTGAGATATAATTGACAAATAACTTTTATCAATGTAATTCCAAAGTATAACTTGTGATTTTTTGTTGTGTCTCTTGATAAGCGAAATCATTGTCCTCTCTAATACTTTTTCTTCTTTTTTTATTTCATTTTTATAAAACTGTTCAGAACTTTCAGAGTAATGTTTTCACAAAGTGATAACAAAATAGTGTCATGGGCAATTTAAGTACATGGACTTTATGGTCTACTACTTGGATCCAGAACCTGGCTCTACCACCTACTAGCTGTGTGGTCTTGAGCAATTTATCAAACTATTCTGTGCCTCAGCCTCCTCACCTCTAAAATGGGGATATAGGAGCACTGAACTCAGGGCCATTGTAAAGATTAAATGAGTAAGTTCAAGTGACGTGCTTAGAAAGTTATTTGAGATGGTATTAATTCATGTCCAGTAGACTCCTTTTTATTTCAGATGCTAATCATATTTGTAATGTTATTAGTAATTTAGCATTAAGAGTGGTGTTGACTATTGGTTACACTTTTTACATTTAAAAAATATTATTTGTGCATATGTTTATTGCAAAAAAATGAAAATGCTAAGAAACAAAGAATGAAGTCAAGATAATCCAAAATCCCAGAAATAATTCTATTCATCAACACTAATAAAAGAGAAAAATGGTAATTGGCGTACGGCGATACCCTTTTCATTGGCTAATCAGGGCTATATGCAAATTAACTGCCAACTATGATTGGCAGTTAACTGCCAACTAAGATTGGCAGTTAACTGCCAACAAGATGGCGGTTAATTTGCATATGTAGGCACAATGCAGGGAGGCGAAAGGGAAAGCAGGAAGAAGCCCCCTGCCACTGACAGTGATCAGAAACCCAGGGGGGAGCTAAGAGCTGGGCCACCTTGGCCCTGCCCCCCAGCCATGATCGGAGAATCAGGTGCCTTTTCCGCCCTGGCCAGTGATAGCAGGAAGTAGGGGTGGAGCCAGCGATGGGAGCTGGGCACGGTCGAAGCTGGCAGTCCCGGGAGCTAGGGGTCCCTTGCCTGGGCCTAAAGCGGAGCCCACGATCGCGGGGCCACTGCAGCTGCGGGTCCCCGCTGCCCGGGCCGGACGCCTAGGCCAGAGGCGTTAGGCCTGGGCAGGGGCGGAGCCTGCAACCGCGGGGAGCTGGGGGTCCCCCAACCAGGCCTAATGCCTTGGCCAGAGGCGTTAGGCCTGGGCAGGGGCAGAGCGGGAGATTGCAGCGCTGCTGCCGCAGCGGGTCCCCGCTGCCAGACGCCTCGGCCAGAGGTGTTAGGCCTGGGCAGGGGCGGAGCCTGCAACCGCAGGGAGCTGGGGGTCCCCTGCCCAGGCTTGACACCTCTGCCGGAGGCCTCAGGCCTGGGCAAGGGGCCGATCCGGTGATTGGCGATCGGAGGGTGATGAGGGTCAACTCCTCTGGCCAAGGCATCAGGCCTGGGCGGGGGGCGGAGCCGGGGATTGGGTGGATATGATGGTCCCCTTGCCCAGGCCTGAAGCCTGGGTCAGAGGCGTCAGGCTTGGGCGGGGGGTGGAGCAAGCAATCAGAGGGAGATGGGGGTCCCCTGCCCAGGCATGATTCCTGGGCCAGAGGCCTCAGGCCTGGGCGGGGGCCAGAGCCAGTGATCGGGGGGAGATGGGGGTCCCCTGTCCAAGCCTGACACCTCTGGCGGAGGCGTCAGGCCTGGGCTAGGGGCCGATCCTGCGATTGGAGCGTGATGGGGGTCAACACCTGAGGGCTCCCAGTATGTGAGAGGGGGCAGGCTGGGCTGAGGGACACTCCCCGCCCCCCCACACCCAGTGCACGAATTTCGTGCACCGGGCCCCTAGTATATTAATATTGATAACCATATGTGTATGTGTATATATCCCCATTCTATGTTAGAAACACAAATTTTTTAGTTGACATTATATTGAGGACATTTTTATGTCATTAAATATTATGCTTCAATATAATTTAAATGTCTACATATAATTTTATCAATCGATTTATTATAATTTATGTAAATAATTTCCTGTTGGCAGACTTTGGGTTGTTTTTCATTTTTAACTATATGTACAGCTCTCAGTGAACATATTGGGCATTAAAGTTTTAGATAGAAAAGTATAAAGAGGCATTGGTAGTGGAGTTGGCAGTGGCACATGTAGACGTACAATGCCTATTCTGTCACACATGACCAGGTTTCCCCTCCCAGATTGTTGAGGTAGGTTGTGAGGTACAAGGATATATACGGAGGGAGTCAGCTTTAAGATGGGAGATATTTGTCATCCAAGAGGGATCCAACTGGTAGTTTTCTAGATTCGAACATAGACAGAGGTACAAGTGATCCTAAGAGACGAGCTTTCCTACTTGAATGTCTTTACAATAGTCACAAGGTCAGTGTAGTATTTATAACAACACCTTCACAAATCATAATATATGAAAGACAAAGGGCCCATAAATATATTAAAATGGTTTAACCTCAAAATAATCATGTAATTCAAATTAAAACTAAAATGAGATGCCACTTCTGACCTGTCAGATTAACAGAGTCAAATAAGAATCCTAATACCCAAGTTGGCAAATGTGTAAGTACAAAAGCATACTCACAGATTACCGCATATGGGTAATTTAAGCAGAGGTCATTGGACTTGTGACTTAACCTTTGAACTAAAATACTGATAAAGATGCAACTATAGAAATCATTTGTTTTTCTGTCCCAAATACCCAGGACCAGGTGGTTGGGGTGCAGCTAATCGGCTAGATTACTCTTATGACGACTTCTTGGACTCTGTGCAAGAATCACCCGCAGGTGCTGGCAAAGCTAGATCTTCACGGACTAAAAGAAGTGCCCCATTAACTGACCACAAAGTTAAGTTAACTTTTAACATCACAGGTAAGGACAAACTGTCCATTTGAAAAAATAATATTATGTGAAATTCTTGGTTGCAGACCTAATCTTTTTTTAATCTTTGCCCTAGGATATGTTTTTATTGATTTTAGAGAGCGAGGAGGGGAGATTAGAGAGAGAGAGAGAGAGAGAGAGAGAGAGAGAGAGAGAGAGAACCCAAAACCTGGGTATGTGCCCTGATCAGGAATCCAACCTGTGACCTTTCGATGTACAAGACAACGCTCCAACCAACCGAGCCACACTGGCGAGGGCAAGTGGCAGACCTATTTTTCAAAGCTTCCGTTTGTTATTATCAGGAAATGATCCTGGAACTGAAAATTAGGGAGAGCACAGTCACCTAAGTCTTGTGATTTTTTTGCAAATTAATGTCACAGATGTATGTTATGATTCTGACAGCAACAAACACCCTGCTTTGTTCTCATCTTGGCATGATGAACAAAGGCATGCTTTTAAAAAGCAAGAGCTTGTAGGAATTTAATATGCTGTAATGAAGAACTCTACACAAAGGTGATTCGGATCCAGAATGGGAATGAAGGATTAAAACAAATTGTATCGTTCTTAATATTATCCATGTACTAGTTGCCTTATAGGTAGTGGTAGAGTTTGAGTTTCTTTTCCTGGAAGATTTTTAATATGCCATTAAAAACTAACTACAAATGGCTTCCTGAAACACCATGTGTGTGTATGTTTTATTCTGTGTTGTTTTTATCTCAGCTAGTGTGCCTTTACCTGATGAAAGAAATGACACTATTGAATTGCAAAATCAGCGACGACTCATTAACACATTGGAAACTATCACAAATCACTTGAAAATGACCCTTGATAAGGAGCCCATGTATTCCTTCCAGCTGGCATCTGAAATACTCGTAGCCGATAGCAATTCCTTAGAAACGGAAAAGGCTTTCCTCTTCTGCAGACCAGGCTCAGTGCTCAAAGGGCGCATGTGTGGTAAGACTTTCCCCTGCAATCAAAAATACTTGGTGTATATTGGGTTAAATGATATGGGAAGAGCGGTTTACAACTATAATTGGATATTGAAGTGAAACATATGTTTTGCTATTATTGTGTTGTTGTTACTATTTTGTTTCAAAGGTCTAACTAACCACTATTGTTTAGGACAAGGAAACTATTCTAATGATGAACTCAAATATCAGTTTTATCCATAGATCTTTAGACCTCAAAGCTTTCAGCAGCAGCTCTAATAATAATAACTAATAGTTTTTTACCACTTCTCTGTGCTGGCTGAACAGGATTAAACCTCTCATGTTTAATGCTGTTTAGCAGCTCTGTGAGGTGCCATGATGATTAAGCACACTTTACAGTTGAGAAAACTGAAGCCAGGGAGGCTAAGAACCTGCCCAGTAACTCTAAATCCATTAAAACAATAGGTGTTGTCGCTAAAATTCCCACTCGGGCAGCCAACACCAAATGCACATGGCACAAAATTAACCAGTTTAAAGTGTACAGCTCAGTGGTACATTGACAATGTTGCTGAACGATCACCTCTCTCATAATTTCCAAACATTTTCATTACCCCTAAAAGAGACCCTGCACCCATTAAGCAATCACTCCCCATTCTCCTTCCCCCAATCCTTTAACTTTTAACCCTTATTCTAGACTACCACAATCTGGATCAATTCCAGCCTGTTTTCCAAATAAGGCACCATCTATCGATAGTGGAATCTCCTCTAACCAATCTCCTTAAACTCAACTGAATCAAATGACATGAGTCTCTGTTAATCTCTCAGCAGTTGAGGGATCTTGGAAAACCTTCTTCAACAGTTCTTAGTGCTATTCCCAGAACTCAGTTGGGTTTTTCATAGTGAGATCAGTTTGGCCCAACAAAAGCACATTAAAATTATCATTCTGAGTCTGCTCTACCCCTCTCCCCCCACACACCTTGTGATTAAAATCAGGAATTGCCATGAGCAGCGTTCCACACTTCTCCATAAGGTCTTCAGATGGCCTGTATCAGCATCACCTGCAGTACTTGTTGAAATGCATCGTGAATCGGTCTCCATCACAGAACTAATGCCTCTGGATCTTTGGGAGCAGGCCCTTAGAATCTGCTTTCCTAGTAAGTTCCCAGGATATTCTTACACACTTTAACACCTCAGAATCACCTAGGTACAGTGGGGCCTTGACTTACGAATTTAATTCATTCTGTGATGGAGCTCGTAACTCAAATTACTCGTATGTCAAATCATAAAGTGAACGAGTGAGACACGTGATGCTGGGCTGATGTGGTGTTCACTGTGACGTTCGCTGCGCCAACTAGCAGTGGGGTATCTGAAGCTGGCTCATAACCCGAATTTTAGCTCGCAACTCAAAGCAAAAAATCGGCCAAGAGACGACTCGTATCTCGAAAAACTCGTTAGTCGGGACACTCGTTAGTCAAGGCCCCACTGTCCTAGTTTCAGGTGTCCTCCCTATAAGAATACTACCTTTACTAGGAGCCTTTCTGTGAGGTTAATGTTCTACTTGGTCTCAGAAATTCAGAATCACTCCAAGCCTGGCAAATAGTAGATCAAATCTTCCAGGAAGGAAGGTCCTAAAATTGGCCTTTTTCCTTGGAGTCATGGCTCTGAGGGTGCCTCAGACTCTCCTTCCATTGGCAGTAATTCTGGCAGTCAGAGGCAAGGGTCTACTTAACTCACCCATGCTGTTTTCTGCTATATTCAGTGTTTTCTGTTTGCTTTCATCTTTAGTCACATGCCCTGTGGGAACCTATTACTCTGTGAATCGGTACGCCTGTGAAAGCTGCTCGATGGGGTCGTATCAAGATGAAGAAGGACAGCTTGAGTGCAAACCCTGTCCACCTGGGACTGACACCGAATACCTCCATTCAAGAAACATCTTGGAATGTAAAGGTAGAGGCTGCATGCACATTTTGAACAGAAGAAGCCTGAAGTTTATCTCCAGTTATGGAATCTAAATGGCAAATAGGATGAAATAAGAGCATCACTACAAGCCATTGCTTTAATTTTTCTTTCTCTTAATTATAAAATACTAGCGGCCCGGTGCATGGATTCATGCACCAGTGGGGGGTCCCTCAGCCTAGCCTGCGGGGATCAGGCCAAAACCTGCTCTCTGACATCCCCTGAGGGGTTCCAGATTGCAAGAGGCACAGGCCAGGCCATAGGACCCGTCCAATGCATGACCGGGGCCTGGGAGGGACCGTGGGAGGGCTCCAGGGCATGGCCGGACCATCTTGACCAGTCCCAATTGGCCAGACCCCAGCAGCAAGCTAACCTATTGGTCAGAGCGTCTGCCCCCTGGTGGCCAGTGCACATCATAGTGACTGGTTGAACGGTCAAATGGTTGGACACTTAGCATATTAGGCTTGTATTATATAGGATTACCTGAATCTTTCCCATACTTTAAAGGAGTCTATTTATCTTTTCTTTTGGAACATTCTATGGCTCTAAGTTAAACTCCACTCTAAGTCAATAATTTCAATCCACATTCATCAGCTACCATGGATTTTTTTATTGAATATCACTTTAATTGGCAGGAAGGACTTTGATAACACTTAACAAATCATTAGGTTGCTTTTCTTGTTAGAACAGCATTTGACTTGATGGGATCCATTCTCCAATTTACTTGGAAATTCATAACTACTGATACATATGCATATCTTCTTGCTACTAAATAAGATATTCAATATTTTCAAAATATTTACTGTTATTATCAGTGAACATTTTTAAGGAGACATTTTGTTTCATAATTGAAGTTATAGTAAGACACACCTAAAAGAAGGAGTTTGAAAATTGGGCCTCTTTGCAGTTCTTACAAGTGCAGGTGTGGATATACACTGGCAAATGTAAACTCCAGAGCAGCGCTGGGTGACTGGATGTAAACGAAACACGCTAGCAGTCCTGAGAGTGAGAGTCATGTGGAGGACAGGGGCAAAGGGAAAGGACAGCACCTACTACAAAACCAATGCGATGAATTTTAGAATGTTGCTTAACCTCTCTGGGCCTGGTGCTAAGACTATTTTCTACTTTCTACTCCTCCAGCCCTCCAATGAAATTGTGTCTGTAGGTAGGAGGTGGGAGGGCCAGCTCTTAACTAGAGCGTCAAAGGTGCCAGCTTAGTTATGAGGCTCTAGCCCAATTTGGGGTTTTGTTTCTGTCACTCGAGAACAGTGGACAAGCTGAGAACTTGTACAAGAACAGGTTCCCCCACGCTAACTTGTTCTCATAATAGTGACTTTCTGCAATACAGATTTTGAACTTCACTCAAAAACTACTTACCGACAATTTCTGCATGTCAAACACTGTGCTGGGTAATACCGGAAGTAACTGGAAATGAGTTAAAACTTACTAGTATACAGAAGCATGAGGAAGACTAAAATACATTTTGTATGCCTGGAGTTCCTGTCCTTCATTCTGTCCTCAATAGATTAAAATGCAGAAAAACCTGTCCTACACAGTGCTAGTTTTTTACAACTTAATATCATTGGTATTAACCATATTACTTTTTCCTTTGTAGCTCTTTGTAAACAAGGCACCTATTCATCAAATAGGCTTGAGACTTGTGAATCGTGTCCACTGGGCAGTTATCAGCCAGCCGTTGGAGCCCGGAGCTGCCTCTCATGTCCAAGAAATACTTCAACTGTGAAGAGAGGAGCCGTGGACATTTCTGCTTGTGGAGGTTATCAAAGCCTTAGACATTGATATTTCTTCAAACCTACTAGGTTCCATGCAAAACCAAATGTCTGCTGTATGCAAAGAATGTAAATAACTGTCCCTTTTATCCAGCCAGTCTATATGAACTATAAACACCTGCAGTATAAGCGTTGTGCTAGTGCTGTTAGGAATGCAAACAAATAAGAGACTTGACCCTAAACCCAACAGTGCAAACGTGTGGCTTCCTGAGATGGTAGAAATACATCTCAGCGAGGAACTCTTTCCTCATTTATAAAATGAAGTCCAGTCCAATATTCCTTGAAACTCTAAAAATACATTCTATGAGTTATGGCTATTCATTCCCTGCAATGGGAATGACTTCGTGAGCAGTTATCCACTCTGGCTACACACACAAAAAAATAATATCTGCACATTTACATCCATATTTTAAAAATACTGAAGTCCAATCTCTAACCCCAGACATTCTGATTTAATTTGTCTGGCTTTCTTTTCTTTTCTTTTCTCTTCTCTTCTCTTCTCTTCTCTTCTCTTCTCTTCTCTTCTCTTCTCTTCTCTTCTCTTCTCTTCTCTTCTCTTCTCTTCTCTTCTCTTCTCTTCAAGTTTCCCCAGGTGATTCTAAAACAACAGGAAAAGTTGAGTACAACACTAATTTTGATTTTCAGATATTAGCATGGAGGGCTTGTTAAGGCAGTTTCTAATTCAGCGGGTCTGGTGTGAGCCTGCATTTCTAACTGGTTCTGCAGTGAAACTGATTCTATTTGGTCCAGGGAGAGCATGTTGAGAGCCACTGGTTTAAATATAAATAAAAAGATTGGAATTCCAATTTTCAAATAGTTCTAACATCCATATCGAGTACAGATTTCTAGCAGTGTAAAAACTGGAAGACAAAAACAGAAAAAAGATGAAAATTTAGGATGACAGTGAAAACTAAAAATGAAGTTAAGGTCAGCCTATGTCCAGAAATTCCAAAAACTGCAACTACTTTGCAAAATCAATGGAACTGGATTAAAAATAAGAAAGGTTTTAGCCTCCCTCTGGTACATCAGAACAAAACAAGCATGCCTTTTTAAAAAGTTGTAAAAATAACTTTAAAAAGTTGTTTATTCTCATTCTCTACATCCTTATTTAAAAACCTACAGTCTATGGCAATCTAAAAATTAAAAAGCTGTTCCCTTATTAAATAGGTGATATTTTTAAGAAACCAATTTGCTGGTTTCCCATTTCTATCAAGTGATACCTACACACACACACCTTCCACCCTCATTTCATGCTAGTCATATATACATACATCTGCATTTACTTAGAGACTCCTAGACAGCAGCTGCTTAGGTTATGAGGATCTTTGAGTGTAGTGGTGGCCAAGGAAGTATCCAGCATTGCATCTTGGGAGATCCAGTCCTCATAAGTTGAGTGCTACAGGAAAAACATATTGTAGGTTTTTATATGCTCCATCTGTTAAAATTATCTCAGTCTAGTAGGATCACTATGGATGAGTCTCTTAGACCTGAGGAATGGGGCAAATAGTGTTCATCGATTTAATGTTTCACTGAAGAGAATTTAACTAGGATCTAATTGAAACTCATAAACCATGTCTGTTGTGTAATACCAGCTTTGGATTTTTTTTTTTAATCTTAATAAAAGCCAAATAAGGCTTCGTATTATGGTTGGAACAGATCTAATAGAGACTCTTATTTTGTCAGTATACAAACTAGTTTGGGGAGAGTCTGCAGTAAAAAAGTTCTCTCTCCCTTTCTCCCTTTCTCCCTTTCTCTAACCACAAAAGCAACTAGGATTTATTTTCACAGTGAAACAAGTTCGCATTTGACAACTCTTTTTTTCCTTTAGCTTTCCAAAGAAGCCTCGAGGTTTGTCTAATACCAAATTATTGCAGTTAAGCAATTATAATTTCCAGAAAGTCTCCAAACTTCTGGCAACTGGCCTATTTCTCCTAATATTCCTAGCACAAGTTTAACCACATTCTGTTGGAAATGACAGAACTCAACACTCTCTCCTGTGGTGCTGGATAAACACCATTTTACTTTAAAATTAAATTTGTAGGAGTTATAAAACGGTCCCATATATATTTTCTATTTTTCAGTACATTCTCTTTTCTTTCTGTCTTCCTCCCTTCCTTTTTTCTTTCCTTTTTCTTTATTTGCTTTCTTTCTTGATTGATTGATTTTATGGGCACGTTGTACAGTTTTTTCTAAGATATTACTTTCTGCATTCTTTAGTATACTGAACTTACAATATCTTTCACCAATATAGCAATTATTTTTCAGTATATTACTATGTTAAAGTAATATTACTTGCTTTATGCATTTCATTTTTTATCATTTCTTAGGCTAGTAAATATTCTCGGGTCTGTGATTACAACAGTCTGAATTTTTTCATTTTTTTAAATGATTTTTAGCTGAAGGATAAGCCCCCCCCCGCCACATATGATTTTTTAGGTGATGGTGTGTATACACATGGTCCCTTAGGAGAAGGGACAGGAGGACAACACTTCTTACCCTCATCCTCTAGGAGAAAGTTAAAAGGAGACTCAGAATGGGAGTAGAAAATTTCACGTCAGCATTATTTATAATAGCGACCGAATAGAATCAACTTAAATGTCCAATAGTAGATGAAATGTTAGATCAGTGATGGTCTGTCAATGGTATGTAATCTTTTTCATTTATTCAAAACCCTGTTATTTAATAATTTGGAAAATGATTTGGGAAATGCTCATGACATAATGTAAAATAGAAAAATTAGAATATAATATTGTATGGCCAATTCTAATTTTTATTGAGTTAATAACATTCAACACAGAGCAGATTGACATAAATACAATAACTCCTTAGTGTATTGTTAAAGACAGGAAGGAAAAACAAAACATTTATCTGGGTGATAGGATGGTCTGGGCAGTAAATATACACAAGAAAATGTATTAGCAATTCAGAGGCTTTCTTACAACCAAAGGTTAATGCATTTCTTTTCAATGTAGGCAGCGTTACTTCACTGCACAAATGGTTTCTTTTTACCTTTACAGTACCTTGTCCACTAGGAGAATTCTCTCGCTCTGGGTTAATGCCCTGTCATCCTTGTCCTCAAGACTACTACCAACCCGATGCAGGAAAGTCCTTCTGCTTGGCTTGTCCCTTTTACGGAACTACAACCTTCGCTGGTGCCACATCCATCACAGATTGCTCCAGTAAGTTCCTCTATTTTATTTCCACATAATCCTTTGCCAGAGATTTTTGCTTGTCTCTGTGATAGCTTCAGTTCTGAATATTGGCATTTTCAGTGGATTTTGGTGTCTAGACTTATTAAATTGTCCTTTTGATGTCTTTTTTATGACAGTGACTCAAAGATTCTTAATTTGGGAATTTTGATAACTTCCAATTTCTTCCTAAGGGTCTAGAACAGTGATGGCGAACCTATGACACGCATGTCAGAGGTGACACGTGAACTCATTTTTTTGGTTGATTTTTCTTTGTTAAATGGCATTTAAATATATAAAATAAATATCAAAAATATAGGTCTTTGTTTCACTATGGTTGCAAATATCAAAACATTTCTATATGTAACACGGCACCAGAGTTAAGTTAGGGTCTTTCAAAATGCTGACACGCAGAGCTCAAAAGGTTCGCCATCACTGGTCTAGAATTTAATGACATATCCCATCCATCTCTGTGTTTTCTTTTTTAATATTACTAAAACAAAATGTATGTGGCTTTGTCTACTCTGAGAACCTGAATCTTTTTTTAAATATATTTTTATTTCAGAGAGAAAAGGAGAGGGAGAGAGAGATAGAAACGTCAATGATAAGAGAGAATCATTGATCAGCTACCTCCTTCATAACCCATATTGGGGATCGAGCCTACAACTCAGGCATGTGCCCTGACCGGGAATCGAACGGTGACCTCCTGGTTCATAGGTCAATGCTCAACCACTAGCCATGCCAGCCAAGCAAGAACTAGAATCTTGACCATAGTACTTAAATAGAGTCTACATATTGGCAAGATCTACCACACAATATGTTTCCCTAATGTTTTCCTATTAATTTCATCAGGTTTTGGTTCTACTTTCTCAGCAGCAGAGGAAAGTATAGTGCCCCAAACTTCTCTGGGACATATCAAAAAGAAGTATGAAGTTGGCAGTCAGGCAAGTCCATTTTCTATGTATAAAATTTTCCCTAGTGGTATGTTTGGAAAACAATTTGTCACTATACATGCCCCACAGAGGAAAATTATCAGAGTTGAAACTTTAAGTAATAAAGACTCATAAATATTATCCAGGAGTAATTGTATTTACTTGTGACTTCTGATAAGAACTTTCCAAAAATTTAGTATCAGAAGTACCAAGTGCCAAAAATTGAATTTTTTTCCAAGAAATTTTTAGTATAGAGAATGTATATATATGGGGAGCCTTTTGGCTCACTAATAATTAACTTACCATAAGCATAACCTGTCATTTGAGTAAGGGCATTTGGATTAGCCAAAGGCCTTTTCTGATTTGCAGGAAGAGTTAGTGAACTTTCGTGAAAATTACTTAAAATCTTTTTGTCTGAAAAAAAATCATTTGTTGGAGTACGGCCTGGGTTTAAAAAAATTTAGAAGCATAACTCGTAAACATAACTAAACTATTGTTCAGCCATTACTCTGAATTAACCCTGCCTAATGTCATGATAATTTCCTTGGCTCTAAGTATTTTTAAGGAGGATAATAAGGTTTTATGTCTTATTTCAACTTCCTACAGCCTCATCCAAACATACTGATTTGTAAGGGCTTCATAAATCATATTTGAAGCTAAGCTTAGTGAACACCTATTTTGTAAGGACTTCTAGAGCTGTAACCATCAACCCTAGAGACATAGTAGAATCCACTGGTCAACTTTTAAAAATAATGATGCACAGATCCCACTCCCAGAGATCCTGATTTATCCGGTCTGGATTGGGGCACTGTCCTCAGTATACTTTTTAAATACCTCAATGGATGCTAATGTGCAGCCAGCATTTAGAAACATTGTTTGGGTTTACCAGAACATCACTAACATATATGCAGACCATTTAGCTTGAGTTAACTCACCTGAACTCACCAGCTGTCTGATGTTGCAAACCTTCTAACTCCCTAGTCAGGATCTCTTTGAAATGAATAGAGTGTTTTGTCTCTGATGTATTTCTTTTCTGTCAAGGGCAGGTTTTCCACGAATGCTTCTTAAACCCCTGCCACAATAGTGGAACCTGCCAACAACTTGGCCATGGTTATGTCTGCCTCTGTTCACCTGGATATACAGGTAAATAAAGGAATGCAAATTTCAGTGTGTTTTTCATAATATGAAATGATTGTGACTTGCAGTATCAAACTTTGTAACATTAAAAATAAACCCTGTAAGATACATTGGGCCGTATCAATGCATAAAAACTTAAATAAGATAAACTAATAGGTGAAAAAACATATATGTATCTTACAAATGACAATTTTCTTTGCACATTTTGGAAGAAGAATAAAGAATTATATTTTCGATGAAAAAATCTAATTATATCTTACAATTTAAATTGGAATACAGTCCCAGGGGCCATGTCCAGGGTTTCATTCTAACACAAAATGCATGATACTCAACACAGAGCAAATTGTCCAGCATGAACATTTTAAACAAACTTCAGTTTCCCTCATTTGCTTCACACTAGTGGACGTTCTTGTGAATAGCTTTGGTTTATTGCTTTGTTTCTATCTTTCTGGAAGTTGTGCTTAGAAAAACAATATGGCTTTGGACTTGATTATGTAGGAATCATGTGAATTATGTAAGAATTATGTTTTCTTGCAATTTGGTTCACTTTCTGGCTCAGTCCTGAAACATCATTTTTGGTGGGAAATAATACCTTACAGTTGCAATTTATTTAAAATCATGTTTTCTTCTAGAAATTAAGCTTTTGCATCTTTCTGAATTTTGTCCAACCAACATGAAACCTTTTTAATGAGAACAATATCTAAAGAATTCACCACAAAATAAACAAAAGGAAAGTTGGAAAACAAATATAGTCCAAGGCATTCTACGTACCATAGCTTGCTTGTGTGTGCTTGTTTCAATTTTTATTTAAAAATTTTTCCTGACATTTTATAAGAAATAATGGATCTGTTCCTAGAATTGTATAGATGAGTAATGGTTGAGAAAGGTCATACTATAGGACAGTGGTTCTCAAATATTGATGTGTATCAGAATCATCTGGAGGGCTTGAGAAAACAGATTGCTGGACTACTACCCCAGAATCTCTGATTCAGTAGTTCTGGGGAAGGTCCGAGAATTTGCATTTCTACCAAGTTCCAGGTTATGCTGATGCTACTGATCCAGGGGCCACACTTTGAGACCCTCTGGTAGAGAGGAAGACATGGTTTCCAGCAGAGCTAGCCCATAGATTGCCTATTTGCATTCTGTAGGAAGATGCAGCACCACTCGGGCACCTGGCATGTGAGTTGAGTTCTGGTAGGATTTAGCTCCACCTCTACCCTTCAGCCAAGTGACCTGGTAGCAGGTATATTTGACTTTATATTTTCTTTTCTTTTTTTTAAAAATATATTTTATTGATTTTTTACAGAGAGGAAGGGAGAGGGATAGAGAGTTAGAAACATCAATGAGAGAGAAACATCGATCAGCTGCCTCCTGCACACTCCCCACCGGGGATATGCCCGCAACCAAGGTACATGCCCTTGACCAGAATCGAACCTGGGACCCTTGAGTCCACAGGCTGACACTCTATCCACTGAGCCAAACCAGTCAGGGCATTGACTTTATATTTTCCACTTTAGAATTAATCAACTTCCTGGCCCCATTTTATGAGTCCAGGTTTCCCTCCCCTCCCAGTACTTCTAACTTGAGATAGTTTGCTATCTTTTATATATCCTTATAAGGATATCTTCAATCTGTTTGGAAAGAGGCAGTACCTTTACCTTTATTAAATACTTAACCTAGATGGTAACACTTAATGAGTACTGGCCTTTTCTTTTCCACCACCACCCTCCATAAATTCAGATTATGGGGATAAATACCTTTTAATGATCATGACTCTACCTTTCTTCCTCCCTCCCTCTGATTGTCCTTCAGTGTTTGGTTTGCATTTCAGGCTCAAAGTGTGAAACGGACATTGATGAATGCAGCTCACTGCCATGCCTCAACAGTGGGATTTGTAAAGACCAAGTAGGGGAATTCATTTGTGAATGTCCATCTGGTTACACAGGTAAAGGGAAAGTTTTTTGTTTTCACATTAAACCTTGGAATCATTGACATTTCGTTGCTGAAAATCAAAACCATAATGAGACATCACCTCACGCCTGTTAGAATGGCTTTTATCAAAAGATAGGTAACAGTGTTGGCAGGATATGAAGAAAAGGAAACTCTCATGCGCTGTTGGTGGGAATGCAAATTGTTAAAGCCACAGCCATTATAGAACACAGTATGGAGATTCCTCAAAAAGTTAAAAGTAGAACTACCATATGATCCAGCAATTTCACTTCCGGGTGTCTATCCAAGGAAATGAAGTAACTATGCCAAAGAGCTGTCTGCAGCCCTGTGTTCACTGTAGCATGGTTCACAATAGCCAAAATATGGAAACAACGGAAGTGTATATCAAGGGATGGAGGATAAAGTAAATGTGATAGATATAGATACATCTTTGTGGGCACTATCTAAGTGAGATAAGTCAGACAGAGAAAGACCTATGACCTCACTTCTATGGAATCTTAAAAAGCCAAACTCAATCTGTTCTCCCACCGCCCCCATGGCGGATCCAAGCAGCCTGGACAGCGGGAGAAATGGCAACAGCCAGGCCACTTGGGTTCTGAAAGCTCTCAATGCCAAGCAGCCCGCAGGCACTGGGCATACACCCGCCCTGCTGCCAGGATGCCCAAGGGGAAGGTCAGCTCCATTGCCGAGGGGCAGCGAAGGAGGTGCCCAAAAGGAGATCAGGAAGGTTGCCAGCTAAACCTGCTCCTGCAAAAGTGGAAGTGAGGCCAGAAAAAGCAGCAGGAATGATAAAGACAAAAAAGTACAAACAAAGGGAAAAGGGGAGCAAGGGGAGAGCAGGCCGAAGTGGCTAACCAGGAGCCTGAAGATCTACCTGCTGAAAACGGAGAAGCAAAAACCAAGGGAGTCCAGCCTCGGATAAAGCAGGAGAGGAAGAAGCCAAGTCTGATTAATGTCATGCACCATGTCTCCTCAGTAGTCCCTGTCCCCCTTGTTGTATAATCCACAGGAATATTTTCAACTATTTCGGGAACCAGTTTTGTAGTTGCTCTAGAAACCTTTTTTAGAAGGGAATTCCACTTCATCCCATTTTTTGACGTGTAAATGCTGTTTTGTGAGAGGGGGAATAATTTGCCGGTTGTCTGTTGGATTTTTTGTACACCCAGAAAACAGTGGGATATTGGACAGGGAGCTTTGGTTGTCTTGGACATCAGCTTAACCTTCCGTTGATGGGGGTGGTTTTTTATCCTGAATACATATCAGTTTCAATGGCAATTTGAGATTAGTTGAGCACTTCACTTGTCTTAAACATTTTAAACTACTTCCATTCTCATGCTTTTGGTAGAATTGTTTCCTAAATAAACCACCTGTGACCTTGGCTCTCCCCATCAGAATGTTCTGCAACATCTTTGGTGTGATAGTCCAGTTTCCCTAGTAACATTGTTAGTGTGCTGTGAAAGGTTGAAAATTTGATTATGTATATCTGATATTAAATTGTGAATTAATGGGACTTTGATGTAACAGCATATCAACATTTGAAGATATTGGTACTTGATATTCTATTAAGGAAAATTCGCCTCGGGATTTGAAGCTGGAAAGTCACTGGGCTAACTGTGTAGAAAATAATCACAACTATACAACTTGAGGTTTTGGGTACATATATTAAGAATTGTGTATAAATTGAAATGCCTGTGTACTTACCCTCAAAACAACCAATAAAATCTTAATTAATTAAGAAAGAAAAAAGCCAAACTCATAGAAACAGAGTGGAATGGCGTTTGGTGGGGGTGGTGGGTGGGAGT
The DNA here is from genome assembly GCF_963259705.1 of Myotis daubentonii. Classification (NCBI taxonomy): domain Eukaryota; kingdom Metazoa; phylum Chordata; class Mammalia; order Chiroptera; family Vespertilionidae; genus Myotis; species Myotis daubentonii. The sequence continues at coordinate 63,574,962 of NC_081850.1, read as the reverse complement.
ATTCAGTCTGTGTTATTTAAGGGTATAAACCTGCAACTAGTAGATAAGTAAATCATCTTAAATATTCAAGGGATAAACTCAGAAAAGAGTGAACAACTAACAATATGATAAAAAAATTTAAAACAAAGTGACATTTATCTACTTAACTAAAAATAGCTAGATATTCATGGTTGTCATTTTCCATTGCATCCTGAAAATATCCGTTTTCTTGCTAGTAAAGTTTTGCAGTTCACACAGTAGAAGAAAATGTTTTATTTCAATGTATTTGGCAAAGAGCAAATTTTTTTACAAACACAGTAGCCATGATTTCCAATTGTTCTGCTTAATTCCTGAACAACTCACTTGGAAAGTATTAGTCTTAACCTTCTCCAGCTCAGATATTTCATGATTCTTTGCAGGTCCACTATGCGAAGAAAACATAAATGAGTGCAGCTCCAGTCCCTGTCTAAATAAAGGCGTCTGCGTGGATGGTGTGGCTGACTATCGCTGCACATGTGCGAAAGGATACATAGGTAGGATGTTCCCATTCTTCCTGCATTGTCTTAAAGTCCTATAAAGCACCACAGATTATTACATGTACTAACGTTATGCAGTCTATGTTAATTTTCTGATTTTATAAAGGTGTCATGATTATATAAGAGAAAGTCCCTTTTTTGCCATGAAAGCCCTTATTTTTTGAGAAATTTCTAACTGAGGCATTTAGAGATAAAATGGTATCACATCTGCAATTTACTCCTAAACAGTTCAGAAAAAATAATGTCTTTGTGTATTTGTAAAGAAAGAGACATAGACAGAGAAAGAGAAAGAGAAGAGTTTATATGGTAAGACAAGTATTCAAGAAGAAACGAGATAAAGTATAGAAGATTAATATTGAAATGGTTGCTAAATAATATGGTTAAATATATAATTGATAAAGAGGAAATCCAAAAAAATGGGCAATGAAGAAGAGGCAACGTCAAAGTAACAGAGGACATTTTTTGACTAAATGTGCTAGTTTTACTTTTTAACGTTATTAAAAAATAGCTTACTATTTTTAAAAATATATTTTTATTTATTTCAGAGAGGAAGGGGGAGGGAAAGAGAGATAGAAACATTGACGATTAAAGAGAAGCATTGATTGGCTGCCTCCTGCACACCCCCAACTAGGGATGGAGCCCAAAACCTGGGCATATGCCCTGATCGGGAATCAAACCATGACCTCCTGTTTCATAGATTGACACTCAACCACTGAGCCACACCAGCCAGGCTATTTTTACTTTTTAACGTTCTCTCAAGTAGATGTCTACTACTAATGTTAGTTTCAGAAAGACATAAGGTAAAAAGAGTAGATTATCAAAAACGCAGTCCTAAATGACTTAGAAAAACCGGAGCTCATTAAAGAATGGATCTCAAACCAGCTTGATAGGCAGTGGCTCTGCAGCCTGCCTTTACAAGCAGCATCTTCCAAGTCAGCATTTGGATCACAGTCCTCCCAAGGGATTAACACTGGGCTCTTTCTCCTCCTCACCATCCCCAGGCCTGCACTGTGAAACAGACGTCAATGAATGCCAGTCAAGCCCATGCTTAAATAATGCAGTCTGTGAAGATCAGGTTGGGAGGTTCTTGTGCAAATGCCCAGCTGGATTTTGGGGTACCCGGTGTGAAAAAAACATGGATGAGTGTCTCAGTCAACCATGCAAAAATGGAGCTACTTGTCAAGATGGTGTCAATAGCTTCAGGTACAAGACTAAGTCTGGTTCTTTCTACTATTTTTCTTTACTTAATTGTTCAGTCATTATGTAGTCTTTATAGAGCATTATTTTGAGTCCCAGGTCAGCCATTCCCAAATTCTACCCCAAGAATAGGCTACAGTAGTCTCTCCCCACCATCTGCAGTTCTGATTCACTAAGTCTGGCATAGAGTATATAATTTTAAAATAGGCAAACTGTATGATTTAAATTTCCCAATCACTGCGGTGCTCAGCTGCCTTTGGGAACTGCTGTTTTATATAGTCATCCCTCCATAGCCATGGGGAACTGGTTCCAGGACTCCCAGGGATGCTCAGGTCCCTTATATAAAATGGCCTAGTATTTGCATATAATCTACATACATCCTCCCATATACTTTAAATGGTCTCGAGATTATTTACAATACCCATTACAATGTAAATACTATGGAAATAGTTGTTATACTATATTGTCTAGGGAATGACAAGAAAACAGTCTGTGCATGTTCCATACAGACTCAACCATCAACCATCGGACACCTAACTGCTTAGTGCATGTCAGCTACACATAATAATTTTTTGTAGAATACTTTCCATGCATGATAAACGGAATCTGCAGATGTGGAACCCATGGATACAGGCTGCCAGTGTACTTGGGAAGGCAATAAAAGATGAAAGAAAACACAATTACACAAGAAGCAAATACAGAAGCACTGGACTTTTAATATTTTTTTTCCCTAGAACAGCTATGGGGAGAGACACTCCCAATGTGTGGGCAATACTTCATTTTGATCAGAACCACCTCCTACTAAAACATTTCAAATAAATGTTGTGTTAACTAGGTTTATTAGCTGAACTAGTGGAAGTAACTAGCAGTTAAAGTTTTGATGTGGAGCATTTCGGTTGTTATAGTCCTTGAGAAACGTTACCGTAAGTGGGAGACATCCATCCTCTACTGCCTTTCTGCAGCTGTTCTCATCGTTACATTTTGTTTTCCTTCAGATGCCAGTGTGCGGCTGGCTTCACAGGGCCGCGCTGTGAACTGAACATCAATGAATGCCAGTCGAACCCGTGTAGAAATCAAGCCACCTGTGTGGATGAATTAAACTCATACACTTGTAAATGTCAGCCGGGATTTTCAGGCAGCAGGTGTGAAACAGGTATATATGTATGTAGTATTCACAGCAATACTAAAGATAGTGATATAACAGAATCAATTTTTACCTGCACCTAGCACCACCTATATGGAAAAAAACCCTGTAATAAGCATTGTTTAATTATTTAATCTTCAGAGCCATCTAATAAACTAGGTAATCTTATCTGCAATAGCACAGACGAGGATATAGAAACTTAGAGGTGTAAGGGGGGAATGAGAAAATAGAATTTAGTAGAACTCTTCACATTCTATAGGTTTAGAAGGGACGCTTTGATAAGCTACTTGTTTAAGGAGGTCGCAGGCCATGGACATGTTTGAGAATCACTGCTAAACTGCTTGCTCGGGGCACTTCGGCCTTTTAACTGTAGGCCTTTTGTTCTGAGTGAGGTATGTAGGATTGGGGCAGCGCTGAATTGGTCATGAACTAGGGAAGAGCTAGAGCCCTGAGTAGGGATGGAACGGGTGCCCTTAAGCTAGTTGCCTCTCCTTCTCTCCTGCGCCAGTTACTCCACTCTACTGGGTCGTTCCCAACAGCATCCAGCCATGCCTTAGTGTCTCTCATCTTTAGTAACTCCCCAGCCCTACCTCTCCTTCCAACCACGCCCTGTATCTCTGTTTCCTTTCACTACTGAGTATTTTTCCTATCTTAGATACTCACTGATTCTTTTATTTAAAAGAATGTGTTTTATATTTTGTAAAGAATATATTTTTAATTTTGAAACCACTTCTCAGGTCATCCTATTTACTGCAGTGGCTGCTATGACAGTAGCCCTGTGTACCTGCTGCTTACTTTAGACATTGACAAACGCCCTGCAAGCACCATGGTCTGCACACTTTCCTTATTTGTTGCAGAACAGTCTACGCGCTTTAACCTGGATTTTGAAGTTTCTGGTACCTATGGTTACGTCATCCTAGACGGTGTGCTTCCATCTCTCCATGCCATAACCTGCACATTCTGGATGAAATCCTCTGACATCAACAACTACGGAACGCCAATCTCCTATGCGCTGGAGAATGGCAGCGACAATACCTTCCTTCTGACCGATTACAATGGGTGAGCAGAAATGGCAGGAAGTCTTATCCCAGCACCAAGTTAGACCTCACACTGGGCCTGGGGAGCAGGGGAGTCAGGTGCCTCGGCATGATAGCAGGGTGACAGTAACCACAGGGAACATATGGACAAGTTCTGTAAGAGGGCACTTTTCGTGATAATACCTTATACATGTATTTTGCTACTTACTAAGCATTTTCTTGTTCCAAAGACTCTAAGTGGTTTGCCTCAAATCTCACACTCTGGGAGTGGCAAAGCCAAGTCTCTGACTCTGACTCGTAGAGCCTTGCTCCTTCTTGTCCATATCAGGGCCTCCAAGGGTCAAGGGACATCAGCGACATCGCTGACCTGTGAGAGACACATATTGAGTGTCAAGCAGTCTACAAACTCGGGTGTGCAAGATGACATTTCTTTTTCCTTTTTGGATCAATTAATTTCAGTTGCAGGGCCCCATCCCTTCAGGCTATCAGGCCCCTCAACCTCAGCTATTTCTCTCACTACTGAGTGGGTTCTTGCAGATTAATTCATAGAACTCAGAGTTTTGATAAAATCCACAGACCTGGACAGGACTCCCATTATTGGTCATCTGCCCACATTACTAATCCCTGAGCTGTCCATTGCCTCAGCTCTGTGGTCCCTTCAGAACCACTGCTCTTCACCACATGTGGAATCCTTGGTGAGGCTGAGGTTTATACCTTCCATCTGAATAGATTCTGTGGTTTACTGCATGGCCTGTTCCTCTCAGACGCCTCCAAATTTGTGGCCTGTTGCTACTGAGAAGGTTGCAAGCCTCAAAGACCCACTGAGCTCTCTTTCCAGAGGAAAACCAATATTATAAAATATTATTTCATCATAAAGATCATGGAATAGGGGCTAAGGAAATGCCGGGAAAGATATGTAATGAGTTCTTATCAGTTTTCCCTAATCTTGTCTTTTTCTCCATTTGCTTTTGAAAATATTTCACTTTAAACTGCTTATTATCTTTGACATTTCCCTTAGTGACGGAGTTGTTGGAACCCTCGTGTGTTGGTCACCTTTGCTTAATTCTAGTTATTATTTTCTTTGGATCCACATGCTTTGTCTACCACGTGATAGCTTTGGCAATGAAGAGACAGACTTATTTTCCAAAGTTTGTTCCTGATTTTAAGAACATACATCTAGAGGAAGGCAACCATTCTATGCTTGTACAACTCTCATTGCTTGCACTTTATTTTTGCATTTTATTTTTTTAAATGTATCTTTATTGTTGAAAGTATTACTGATGTCTCCTTTTTATCCCCCCATTGACCCTCTCCACCTCGCCTCCACCCCCTAGCCTTCACCACACTATTGTCCGTGTCCATGGCTATGCATATATGCATATAAGTTCTTTGGTTAATTTCTCCTTGCCTCCCCACCTTCCCTCTGAGATTTATCAATCTGTTCCATGCTTCCATGTCTCCGGATCTATTTTGTTCATCAGCTTATTTTGTTCATTAGATTCCACATATGAGTGAGATCATGTGACACTTGTCTTTCTCTGACTGGCTTATTTCACTTAGTATAATACTCTTCAGGTCTCTCAAAGGGTAAGAGATCCTTCTTTATTACAGTTGCATAGTAACCCATGGTGCAAATGTACCACGGCTTTTTTTTATCCACTCATCTACTGATGGCATTCCTTTCATTCTTGGCTTACTCTCTCCAGAGTGGATGGTCAGTTAAATTGGACCAATGTGTCTCAGCTCATCCTAAGACTTTTTCCTAGTCCTCCATGTTTAAGAAACACAAATATTCAGTGAGCTACGATAAAGCATAATTAGTAAATCAAATCTGCTTCTGTGAAATATGACCAAATCGGGGGGTGGGGGGAAGAAGTAATGGTTTTATACAAAGTGCTTTACCCACATGGAAAGAGAAGAAAAAAATAGAAGCATTCCCCACAGGTGGGATTACAACATATGACTGATGACTATGTCCCCTGGAATCTTTCCACAGCTGGGTTCTTTATGTGAATGGCAAGGAAAAGATAACAGATTGTCCCTCCGTGAATGACGGCAGTTGGCATCATATTGCAATCACATGGACAAGTGTGGATGGAGCCTGGAAAGTCTATATTGATGGGAAATTATCTGATGGTGGTATGGGTCTCTCCGTAGGTTCGGCCATACCTGGTATGTCTTAGCAAAAGAAATAGAATTGTGTTAATCACTAAAAGTGGTGGTGCTTAGGTGAACATGGAGTTTGCTAGCTTTGTTGCGTTAGGTTTTAGACAAAGATCAATAAGTCTCTCTTTTATTTGCTACCCCCTGACTATCCAGACGGTAAATTATTAGAAGCTTTTTCTAGGTGTGCTTTGTGACCCTCTGTGTAGGAAATGCATGTGGGGCTTTAGTAAGACTATCAAGAGGCATTTTTTAAAAAAATATTTTATTGATTTTCTACAGAGAAGAAGGGAGAGGGATAGAGAGTTAGAAACATCGATCAGCTGCCTCCTACACACCCCCTACTGGGGATATGCCCGCAACCAAGGTACAAGCCCTTGACCGGAATCAAACCTGGGACCCCCTAGTCCGCAGGCCGACGCTCCATCCACTGAGCCAAACCGGTTACAGCTCAAGAAGCACTTTGAACTAACATGTCTTCCAAGGAGATTAATTGCTGGTGTTGTTTGTATGTTGGTTTTGTTTTGTTTTATGATCAGTCTTCACAGTATACAAATATATCCAGTGCACAAGCTGGAGCACTAAAAATCAAAACTCCCCTCTATAAACACTTTTAGAAAAATATTTGAAGAGTCTTAGTTTGAAGGAAAGCAAAAGTATTAGGCGATCCAGGGTTCTCAGCATTGTACAAGGCAATAAGCTTGCTCTATAGAGATTTTTCTATGATCATCAAATGAGGAGGAATGGTTGGCAGTTTAATAAATGTGGAAACATTGTAAGTGTTTCAATGGGAAGTGGCATTACCGGGTAAAGTAGGGTGGAGGTTTCTTGTTTTCAACTATCTCTTCCCTGGGTAGTGGGATGGCAGATATCTTTTATTTTCTTCTTTATTCTTTTCTGATATTTTCATAATGATTTAATTTATAATTTTAAAAACAGCATTTCTATCTCTTAAAAAATTAAACCCTGATGGAAGAGTGAAAAGTAGGTTAAAGGAATGGGGAGGGGAGGGAAGCTGTAATAGTGTCCACCCAGGGAGATGGTTGTCAGATCTCAGCAGTAAGAATGAATTGGAGTCAAAAAATATTGCAGAACCCATTTAACAGAGCTCAGTGAATGACTGGTTTCAGTTTGGATGAAGAAGCTTATTGAAGAGCCTGTAAGCTAAGATAGGAATTCTAGGGGAAGCACAATTATCAGAGCAAGAGTTGGAGTCGGGAAGATTCTGTATTTGGTTTTAGACATAATGTGTTTGAATTTTGATCAAAGGAATACATTCAACCAAAAACATAGGTTGACACAACTTTATATCAAATTGACAGTTGTTTTTAGTGATAAGGTCTAATTGGCAAGGATTCAGCATGGTTGAATTGTATAAAGGTTGTGATACAGCCTTTCTGGGAAACAATTTAGAAACTTCCATCAAGAACCTTAGAGAAATGCTTTGCATGCAATCAACAATTCAACTACCAAAAGTCAAATATTTATGTACTGATATATTTATCTGAAGGTATCCAATTAGAAGCGGTTGTTTAGTTAATTAAGCAAATTATAGATTATTGTACATTCATATAATATAACTATTAAAACTCATGAAACAAGAACATGTTCAAGAAAGAAAACAAAATTAAAATATCATGTATATTGTGATCCTGAGTTGTGTGTTTTTAAATATCATATACATGCACACTAAAAAATAAATTAAAATTAAAATATAACCTAGAAGGAAATACACAAAAGTATTAAATGATTATTTCTAGGTAGGATGAATTCTTTATATTTATTTTTTTCAAATTTCCATCCATGTGTATGTATTAATTTTTAATTATTCATTTTATAAGAAAGAGATGTAGGTTGGGAAATCTTGAAAGAGGGATCTATAGACATTTATCGGCAGGTGAGTGAGGTCAGATAGGGAGAGCAGTTGAAGGAAGAAGAGAAGAAGTGGGGGTAGGATCCTAGGGGCATCAGCATATAAGAGGCAGGCAGATAAAGGAGCAAAAAGGTTCAGGGAGAACCAGGAGAGGATGTTCTCATGGAAACCACACCGCACCAGCAAGGCTCCTGGCAGGGAGCCGGTGGCACACACGAGGCTAACTGAAGAGTTGAATGAAGGGACTCTCTTCAAAAGTATGACCAAGGTTAAGAGAACCAAAATAAGATAGTAAAACACCCCATGAGTAGCATCAATGGAAAGTCATGAGGGATGGGCCTGAAACGACAAGGAGTGAGAGCTGTTGCCAGAATTTAGGTGAACCTTTAACGATGGAGAGAAATCAGTCAGTGGGAGTAGTGATGTCAGACAGAGGAAGGCAGCCACTATCCTCCATTGCCTGGGAGGAAAGTATCCAGGATATTAAACTTCCTCATCTCATCTTCTTATCTCGGGCTGGTCCTTCCATTTGCCATAGTGCTGGGGTGTTATCCTGCATCTAGAAGGGTTCAGGAATCTGGAGAAGGGGCTGTATGTAAATTAATAAAGATACTAGAAATATAAATTTGGAATACATGGGGGATCCAGAGGAGATTTAGCTAGAGTAACCAAGTTCTCAGAATCACCGGACCCAGGGCTTTTATTCCCACATTTTGCCCTATAGCAAAGCAAATATACATATTTAAGGTAAGGTTTGGTAAACAGTAAGATTATCAGGTTGGGAGAACTGCCTTCAGCTGTTCAGCTGTTTGGCCAGCAGGCAATAATATATGCAGATCTTCAGGTTTGGGGAAATGCTTTCAGCTACTCCAGCAGGAAATAATATGTATCTTCAGCCCTGCTGAAGCCTCAAGGTTCCATCAACCTTTTGATGAACTTCTTGCATTTGTGACCTGCTGGAATTAGCCTCCAGCACCCCAGGAACAGAAAGAAGCCAGAGGGACAAGGAAATGATGTGGTGCAGTCCATAGGTGTGAGCCTTTGGGAGCACAAAGTAGAGGGGGAAGGGTGGAGGTTAGCTCTGGAGGGACAGACACAGACCACCCAGTACAAAAGGACAGACAGTTAAATAGAATGAAATGGACAATAGAAACATGGTACAGAGAAGTCACCAGAGGTGAATATTGAAGAATTTCCATTGGATTTGGCGATTAGGTGGCCACTGGCAACTTTAGAAGATCCTTGGAATCTGTGTAAGAAATGTAAGCATTGTAGGCTTAAGACAGAAGAAAAAGAGTATCAACTGAGAGTCTACTATGGAGGATAATTGCCTAGGAGAAAGGAAGCCAAATAGGACTTACTATTTTGTTGACATAAAATGATATATGCATATATATGTATACCTAGCTTTATAGTTAAATTTTTATAAATCTAATATTTAAATACAACTTTATTTTAAGTTGTTTAATAAAACATTAAATTTGTCCTTATTGATAAAACATGCAGTAAATGTACATAACTGAGCTTTTTAATAATTTTCCCTAATACATTTATGTTGGCTGTGCTTTTGTTAGGTTAGCATTTTAGGAATAACAATCAGACCAGTTCCCTCCTTTTTTTCTCTTCTCTCTTTAGGTGGCGGTGCATTAGTTCTTGGGCAAGAGCAAGACAAAAAAGGAGAGGGATTCAACCCAGCGGAGTCTTTTGTGGGCTCCATAAGCCAGCTCAACCTCTGGGACTATGTCCTGTCTCCACAGCAGGTCAATTCCATTTTCAGTGTATGACAGTAATGAGATACAAAGGTACAAAACTAGTAAAAATGTGAACAGCCTAATGATGCCCTATCTTATTGCAACCTCTGGGTTTTCAGACTTCGCCTCCAGTATCATTTGAGGCTATGATCGTAGACTAAGCCAGCTAGAGGTTATCGACAGTAACTTTCGATAAATCCTCTTTTCAGTTTCTTGGTGATGTTTTTAAATTGTTTTGGACATAATTATTTTATAAAACCTTGTTATTTCAGAGCTGGAAAAGATCATAGAGAATAATACTTCAAACCCCTCTCCTTAAAGTGTAGGAATTTAGGGGTGGCATAAAATTATACATAGAGAGTTACAGATGAGTGAGTAGTTAAAGCAGTCCAGTGGCCTGGGTTCAAATCCCTGTTTTACCACAAACTTGCTACGATGATTTTGAACATGTTACTCCCTCTCTCTAAGCTTTAGGGTGTGTGTGTGTGTGTGTGTGTGTTTTATCTATGAAGATAAACAGAACGGCATAGTGGAGGTTGGGATTTAACCTAATCCTGCATGCACTGTCATGGTGTTGTTTGTCACATGCTAAGGGCTTGATAAATGCTTGCTCTTATTATTAGTGGCAGAGCTTGTCTAAGCTTTTATTGCCTCAGCTTTAGATCAGAGATAGAAGACAGGACAATGGAGAGAGGGGACCTCTACAGCACCTTAACAAACTACAAAGCTTCAGACAAATTCTCTGCATAGAATTTCCAATTTCCAGCAATCATAAAATATTTGGGAAAGGGAAAGATGGAGGTGAAGAGGAGTGTGGGGGAGAGAATTTTCCTGTTGCCCAAAATCATATCTTACAAAAGCCTGCTTCCCTCCACCCCACCCCATCCAAAATCTGCAGATGTTTTAGCAGAACTACGTTAAGACATAATAACTCTGTCTCAGAGAAACAAGGAAGGTTTACCTAAAGATGTGTTTTTAAATCTTCAGGTGAAATCATTGGCTACCTCATGCCCAGAGGAGCTCACTAAAGGAAATGTGTTAGCCTGGCCTGACTTCCTATCGGGAATTGTGGGGAAAGTGAAGATCGATTCCAAGAGCATATTCTGTTCCGGTTAGAGTTTCCTTCTTCTGTAGACTCTGCTATCTCTTGACTACTTTGGGTTTCTAGCAAAAGGAAACACTTTGAAATTCTGTCAGTCAAAGAGTGTGTGCCCTTTAGTCTGTTGGTTAACAAATAGTTCATTTTTACCCAACTTCATCCAAAGGATTTTATTTAGCTACTAAATATATTCTGTGTAACAGGGTACAAATTAATTGTGGAATAAACTTGGACAAAGGTAGAATAAGATAAGGAAAATCGGATGAGAAGAGGGATATGGTCAGTATTTAACTGCCCAGCGAAGTCCTGTCCTCCCATTTGAGATGGGCGCTCTCTCGGATCTGCCCTTGCTAGCAGCCCTGCAGGGGCAGGTAGCACAGTGGATGTTATAACCTGCACATTTGATAGTCAAACTCGGAATGATCAAAACTGCACCCTAAAATTCAGTGTGTTTAAACAAATTTCTAAATATATTCTATATTCATAACTTATAAGAACATTTTAATTATTCCTAAAATATTTTCTTTAAAATATCTATATATCTATATCTATATATCTATCTATATCTACCTATAGATATAGATAAATAGATGTAGATAGATAGATAGATAGATAGATAGATAGATAGATAGATAGATAGATAGATATTTTCCCCCTGAAAGAGGGAAAGTTGTTTGTTGGCTCAAATATTTTTTTTTTTTGCTAATTTTGCTTGCCAGTGATTTTAATATCAGTAGAGTGGCTCTCAAATGTTGGAATAACATACGATTTTAAAACCTTGACCTGGCGATGCTCCACTGTTGTTGACAAGCTCTCTACCTGTGTTGTTTGCCCTCAGATTGCCCACCCTTAGAAGGAGCCATACCTCATCTGCGGACTGCATCAGTAGACTTAAAACCAGGCTCCAGAATCAGTCTGTCGTGTGATCCAGGCTTCCAGATGGTTGGGAACCCTGTGCAGTACTGTCTGAATCAAGGACAGTGGACACAACCATTCCCTCACTGTGAACGTGAGCTGCCTTTGTTGAAGGCATTTTAGTGCCTCTTGAAAAATACTGGAATCATAAGAACGCTTTTCAGGAATGCTGTGTAAAAGCTAGATACTTTACAGTAGCAAATATAGAAAATATTCATTGAGTGCTTCCTTTGTGCAATGAACCCTGTGTGCTGGGCACCAGAAGGGTGGTGGGCAATGAAGATCCAGAGAGGCCACCCAGCTGCAAACTGAGGCTGGCTGCTGCTAGTGCCGGGCTCGGGCCCCTTAGCAGGGGGTACAGGGCACCCCAAGGCCAGGTGTCGCTTGCATGGGGTTTGTGGACCTTTGAGAGATTTTAAGAAAGTCCGCAGCAAGAGTTAAGACAGGTCTCTTATCTGGAAATGCCATTGGGAGTGGCTTAGGTGGGCCCAAAATTTGGCTGGGTGAGTTGTCAGGGAATCACCTGGGAGGCGTTAGCTATGTTGATGGAGACTCAGAAAAGGTGCAGTCCTGCACCTGCAGGGGGGCGGTCTCAGCAAAGGAGCAATGAATGGCCTCTACCAGCACTTCTGTCTGGGAGAAAGCACCCCTCCAGCCCTCACCCTGAAGCCAAACAGTTTAGTTCTTCCTGTTTGTCCCTAGTGCTTTTGGAGTTACCGCCATAGTGGCTGGGCCTCGGAGGTAATGAGTGTGCAGGTCCATGTGTGGGCCCTTTAAGAGAAATGCCTGGGACTCAGGCAGCCCTCCATCTCACTCATCACAATCCCTCCTGGTTTTTATAGCCAGAAGTTATGGGACCTCTCTTCCTGGCACTAGAACTCTGGGCTGGGGGCCTAGTGTGGGGCTGGGGCCCTTTGCTTCTGAGGGGGACCTCTGTAGCCAAGATATCCCTCCCAATTATTAACCGCCACACATGGGTGTGGGACCAGTCCATTCTGCCTCTCTACCCCTCCTACCAGTCTCGATGTGGGTTTTTCTTTATATCTTTTGTTATAGGACTTCTGTTCAGCTAGACTTCAGATGGTTTTCAATGATGGTTGTGCTACCACCCCTAGAGCACTCTCCATCTAATGTGTGTGGGCAATGAAAAATTCATGCTTAACGCAACTATCTGTCAATAAATAAAATGTCCCTTAAGCATTTGTCCCTAATGTGGTTGTATTCTTCCTGGTCACATTATAGGCATTAGCTGTGGGTTGCCACCCTCTTTGGAGAATGGCTTTTATTCAGCGGAGGACTTCCATGCTGGCAGCACAGTGACCTACCAGTGCAACAATGGCTACTATTTGTTGGGTGATTCAAGGATGTTCTGTACCAATAATGGGAGCTGGAATGGCATTTCACCATCATGCATTGGTGAGATAAATCTTGACAATTACTGTGCTGATTTAGTCAAATTCTATGGGAGACAGTCATCCCAAACCCCTGAGACTCTCTCATGGTATTTCTTTGTTAACTTCATCTCATCCCAGTAAGCTCTGGGCAAACCGCAGTGACAAAGCAGCTGTCCATAGAGCTGCCAAAAAGTTTAAATTTTTACTAGGCTCCATATTAAGAGTATCTTGATGTTGTTGGTTTTTTTGTTGTTGTTCTTCTATTTACCCATCTACAAAATAAAGAAATAATAGCTTTTATTATATATCTGAATGTGATTATGATTTTATTTAAAATTTATATAGAGAATAGAGTGCTATACATTAAGTGATATGTAGTGATTTAAAAATAAAAACAAATGCTTGATACATAAGAAAAATTAACTTTGCTCTTTGTGATCTGTCTTCATTTTAGATGTTGACGAATGTGCACTTGGGTCCGATTGTAGCAAGTATGCTTCCTGCCTGAACACTAATGGGTCCTACACTTGCTTGTGTAACCCTCACTACATGGGAGATGGTAAACACTGTGCAGGTAACTAGTATATGTGTAATTGGCAAGTTTATTTAAATTTTTTATTCAAGTGTATATTTCCAATGTATATTATTTGAAAATAAGACAATATTTTCAACATCAAAGAGGAGATGGGGAAGATAAACCAAATTTAAAAAGACACATAAGTAACATCTAAAAGTGCTTTAAATTAGCACTGTGCCTCTCCCAACCTCCCAAGTTCTGAACAACAAAACTGAGAGCCAGCTATATCACCCGACTATTGAAGGAATGCCTACAGAGTAGAAAATAATAGAATGAGTTTAGAAGTATAACCAATGGCTTCCACTGCCTCAGTCAGAACAAGGAAGATGCATTATCACATCTTTGTCATTAGTATCTTTCCTCTGCCTCAGCCACACAAAATAATATCATTGGGGAAAAAATAGACATCTTGCCTTACCACATCTCTATATGTTGTGATAACTTTGATAATACCCATCTCTCCACCCATCAGTATTTTTCTACATTTATTATGAGAAAGCAACTATCAGCAAATAATAAAGAATAATTCTCAAAACCTGTCTCATAATTGCATTGACTTTTTGAGAGCATTTCATTTAAAGTCCTTAGCGTTTAAGTGCTCTTCAGAAAAATTGAATCAATATCTCTTCCCTTTTGGAGAATTCAAGTATTATAGTCACTTCTGTTACTCAGAGCTAGCCGCACATCTCCCCTTAACTTATTTCCCTTCCTAGAAGTGGTGACTGACTCCAAATTTGCAAGTGGTAGGGGCTCACCATCTGTAGTCTGTTTGAATAGTGAGGCTGGAGACTTCTCCTAAATGTGCTTTGGATGAGCTTGAGAGAACGTCAGTTACTCTGGAATGATGGGTATGAGGTTAGGGGAAGTCAAAGGGACTGAATCCTTGTTAAGCTATGCCCTGGCTCCACCACTACCTCCCAGTATATACCTGCCATTTCAGCCAGATAAATTTTTATATATTTTTTGCTGTTTCAAAATATTGTTTAATTGCCTATTAAATATATTTTCTGGTCTAATCATTCATCATATCTCTGGCCTTCATGTGCCTGCCTTCAAAAGCCTTTTCCTCAGGATCTAACTGGCACCTAGCCTGTAGTGGAATTATTTTGCTGTGAGGCCTTGGATGGTTGTGTGAAAGCCACTTACTGTTCCCCCAAAACTGCTTCTCTCTTTCAAGAACCAATAAAATGTAAGGCTCCGGGAAATCCAGAAAATGGCCACTCTTCTGGCGAGATTTACACAGTGGGTGCCGAAGTCACATTTTCTTGTGAGGAAGGATACCAGCTGATGGGCGCAAACAAAATCACATGTTCGGAGTCTGGAGAATGGAGCCATCTGATACCACATTGTGAAGGTATGTTGAGTAAATTGCCCACGTTTATGGTGTTGGGCAATCCTAGACATTTGCGGGCTAGAAATGTCAAGGATTGTATTGCGTCAATGTTCTTAGTATCTAAAACCCAACTGTTAGGCTTATGTGTAAACATGACAAGAAAACCTCGAGCTACCCTTGAACTTTCAGAGACTCTGCACACCCTCACTAAGAAAAGCAATGTTTTTGTGTTTCGTCCTCACAGCTGTTTCCTGCGGTGCACCAGCTGCTCCAGAAAACGGTGCCATTGATGGATCAGCATTTACCTACGGCAGTAAAGTGATATATAGGTAAGCGTCTAAGATTGAAACGACATTGTAGAAGTTGTTGGTGACTGCTGGCAGTGATATAATACTGGGAGAAAGGAGGAAGAATAGTGCCAGAGGAAGGTTTTGAATTAATATGGAATTAACCAGGTTGTGTGTAGTATGAAGAAATTGAATGCAATAATCTATCCAATGGTAGTCATATCTAGAATCCTTAAATCCCTAGATCACAATCTGTTACTGCCACCAGCACCTCCTTGAGAAGCTTTAAGAATGGATGCCATGTAAGAAAGCTCTGCAAGCTAATGAATATCTTTGGTTAAAAGGGGAGCTTTGGTCTGGCCAGTGTGGCTCACAGATTGAGTGTCAATCTGTGAACTAGGAGGTCATGGTTGATTCACGGTCATGCATGTGCCTGGGTTGTGGGCTCAGTCTCCAGTGTGAGGCGTGCAGGAAATAGCCAATCAATGATTCTCTCCCCCCCCCCTTCATCTCTGAAATCAATATAAATAAATAAATAAATACACAAGCTTTGGCTCCAAATCTAATATTTAAAATCTAATATTACAGGGGCTAATACTAGACCAGACCACTCTCAAACCAAGAATGTTCTATTTGCAGCTGCTAATCCATGACACAAACTGGAGGCAAGCCAAATCCTTAAATCTGTAGTCCTACTTATCACCCAGCAAGATCCCTGTGGGGAAGATGTACAGTACTGAACCATAAAAAAAATAATTTCAAAGCATTATTCAGTAGGAAAAAAGAACTCTTCCAATATGAATAAGTTCTCAATATTTTGGGGGAGCTTGAGCACAGATAAAATTATGGGAAGTAAAGCAAATTATATTCTGTCCTTTTCCTTTATCTCCTTTAGGTGTAATAAAGGATATACTCTGGAGGGTGATAAAGAGTCATCCTGTCTTGCTAGCGGTTCTTGGAGTCACTCTCCTCCTGTGTGTGAACCGATCAAGTGTTCTAACCCTGAAAACATAAACCATGGGAAATATGTTTTGAGCGGGCTTACCTACCTTTCTACTGCATCGTATTCCTGCGAGAGTGGATACACGTAAGTCCACAGATACCAGCCAAGCTTTCTACAATACCGTTACTCACCATTTACTCAGTAGGTTTCATTTGCATGTGACTGGCTGGTTTTCAATACAAGTTTCTCAAATGGGTATGATTTCTGAGGCCTAGCTTATAGTGAATGCTCAGGGAAATATTTCATCTGGAAACTCTAGTTCAATTGCTATAAGCATTTAGACATTAAACATGAAGGCAAAAAGTGTTGTGAAGTGTAGACAAGGCCTGGATTTTTTGGTAAGTGACTTACCGAGCTTATATCATCACCACATGGGATGTTATAAAAAGCATGTCAAGTTAAGGGCCTGGGTCCTTAATATTGTAAGAAGGTAATTTGAATAATAGGGTGTGTGTTGCGGGGGCGGGGGGGTGGCGCAGTGGAGTCCAGGGGCGCACAAACAGAGGGTACAGTGGGGAGAATCAGTCTGGGAATCAGAAACTTGGGCAACAGGATCTGAAGTGAAACAGATCAAGTGCACAGAACGTGGGGTGAGTAATACAGGCAATCAGAATCAGTTTGGCAAGCAAAGATGGATGAGCCATGCCACAGGAGGCGAGGTTTGCAAACTCTGAGGGAGACCAGGGGTCAGAGTCATGAGCAACACAATTCAGATCCCAGGCTCAGGGCCAGGATAGTGCCCTTTGACCTCAGTGACCCTGAGCATCTCAGTAGTCCTGGGTGTCTGTCTCCTAGCCAGCCTGCTAACCCCTTCTGATCTAGGTAACCTATTTACAAGGTCTGGAGGGCACTACAGCACCACCAATGAGCACATTTTATTTTGCACCAAGTCATGTTGTTTTAGCCCACTCATTGTTTTAAAGAGCCTACAGTCTGCTCAGGTTTCCCTTCCTTTTATATAAAGCAATAAAATATGAAGAAGTTTTAGATTTATGTATTTAGATTCCTCGGGGGTCCCCTGTTCTCCTCTAAGTCCTTCCTGTGTCCATGCCATAGCAGGAAATAAACAGGCAATGAAAGAGGTGCTGTCATTCTTTCTTGTAGCTTACAGGGCCCTTCCATCCTTGAATGCTTGGCATCCGGCAGCTGGGACAGAGCGCCACCTACCTGTCATCTTGTCTTCTGTGGAGAGCCTCCTGCCATCAAAGATGCTGTCATCACAGGCAGTAACTTCACTTTGGGGAGCACCGTCACTTACACCTGCAAAGAAGGGTGAGTAACCTTGTGCGGTAAGGAGCGTTGGGAGCCACTGAGGGCAGGGATGCTCCCGACTGTAGAGATGGGCTCCCCTGAACGTTAAATTACATTTCCTGTCAGCCAAAGCCAAGGAGAGCTTTATGCTCTTATTCCCTGATGGCAGAAAGGGAGCATAGTCTCCTGAGGGAACCATGTTTGCTTGGAATTAGAGTGATTTAGCAAACTGGGCCTGGAGTAATGGACATTGGGCAATGCGGTGGAAAATATCATCACACTTTAATTAAAGATGCAAAAAGCACAGCTAAATAAGCATTTATCCTCTGCAAACCAAAGGCAAGACTTTAAATCACAACAGAAAGATGACATGTCTTTAAGAAAAAAATACTCAATTTCAGGCTATTACATTTTTAAAGATCTCATTTTAATTCAGAGATGAATTTGAAAAACAAAAATAAAACAGGATGCAGATTACAAAGAGCTTTACCCTCAATGTCTCATTTGATCCTCACAAAAGCCCCGTGAGGTGCAGAGAAAGGAGAGGTCACTCTGGATGGGTGATCTGCTTAGCGTCTCAGACAGGCCAGGAAGAATTGAGGGGTAATTGAATCCCAGGTGACCCGACTTTTCCCCGCCGGCTTCCTCAATGAACATTTTCACCGTGAGTCGTGCTTTCACACTCCAGATTTCCCACCGTGGCTTTTCACACAGTGGGAAGCAGGAACCACAGGAAGTTGCCATTGCCTGGGTTTGTAAGTTCGGCTCTGGCATTCACTAACTGTGTGGCCTTGGGAAAATTGTGGAACCTGTCTGTGCTTTGATTTCCTACATCAAATGAGTTCATTAAAGGATCATAATTCTTATGGATAATTCAAGGAATAAAATGATATAATGCTTGGCCTAGCAAGAAAAAATTAATAAACTCAACAAAAATTGCCATTATGATGATGATTGGAGCACAACTGAGAGGGTACAGTTTCTGTACAATTATCGAAGTTGAAGTTCATTTCACTTGATAGACCGTCCCACAAATACAGGCCTGCCAGCAGGTGGTGACATTCTATTGCAAATTGCATAAATAGCAGACAGAAATCTCAAATCTTAACACCTTAAGTGAAAAGGAAAGCTTTAATATTAAACTACCAGTGCAGGAGTTAGCTTCTTATGGCTCCATCTCTCTCTGGCAGATTAAAAGCTCATTTAAAAACTGCTTCAGAATAAACCACATAGACTAATAAAATTTAGTCATTTTTGTGAAATGTTATCAAATATAATAACTAAATATTGACAGCGTCTTGTTTTTTTTCTCATTTAAAAAGTGAGGCATTGTCACCATATAAAACTAGAAAATAAAAAGGTTATTTTTAAAAATTACCTAAAGATAAATGTAGTGATATTTTATTATATTTCTTCCCAGAATTTTGTCTTTGCATATGTTTCCTAGTATTAAAGATTACACTGTATATAAAATTTACATTTTTCTCCTTTACAAATCTTACGTGTATTTTTGTCACTAATCATTCACTTATAACATTTCGTAAGAGTTCTGTATCTGCCTAATGTTATATCTATATATTATACAAAAGGGATTTATTAAAAGAAGAATTAAAGACAATAATGAAGATCATTACAGCAAGTCTGTACATTGGTAGAGGGTTTTTAATTTTTCAAAGGACTTTCGTGGGAACTATCTCATGTCTTCTGGCACATGTCAATAAGAATATCTCCATGGATGGAACTGGAGAGCTTTATGCTAAGTGAAATAAGCCAGTCAATGAAGGAAAAATACCACATGATCTCACTCATTCATGGATAATAAAGACCACTATAAACTTATGAACAATAATAGATACAGAGGCAGAGCTGCCTCAAACAGACTGTCAAACTGCAGCGGGAAGGCCGGGGAGGGTTGGGGGGCAGAAGTGGGGGGTAAGAGATCAACCAAAGGACTTATATGCATGCATATAAGCATAACCAATGGACATAAGACACTGGAGGGTAGGGGAGGCCAGGGGATTGTCAAGGGCAGGGGGGGGGGAATGGACACATATGTAATACCCTTTGTAATACTTTAAGCAATAAAACAAACAAACAAAAAAGAATATCTCTGGCCTAGACACCAAGACTTGGAGCTGTGGGATCATATGATATGCACATTTTTAACATTGCTAGATAGTGTTTGACGTTTATCAGTCGTTTTCTTTATAGTCTGTTTCTAGTGTGTGCCAAATTCAAGAAATTCTTCCTACCCTGAGATCATACTCAGCATCTCTTCCTTCTTCCTGATCAGTTCAAAGATCTTGGAAAACATTAATTTCTATCACGCTGCTCATCGTAAATGTCATATCATTATCTACATTTTATTTCCCCTTTTTCTTACAACTTTCCAAATTAGTCATTTTTAATATACTCAATGCTTACTTAGATCTACTCATGTGTTTATTAATCTCTTCATCACTATTGGAGCTTTGCTTTTTGTTTGTTTTGCAACCCATTCCTTCCTTTTGGACTTCGTGTTTCTAATTCCTAAAGCATTGTCCTTTATATTTTTCTTTGGGCAGGACACAGTGAATTATACAATCTTTGTCTGAAAATAAGAGTTTTATCCTTGCTCTTGAATTATAGTTTAGCTGGGTGTACAAGTCTACATTAATAGTATTTTTCCCACAAACATTTTGAAGATGTTCCATTGCCTTATCACTTCTAATTTTGCTATTGAGAATTCCATCACAGGATAATTTAGTGGTTCTCCCCTGAGGGCAATTTTGCCCTCCAGGAACATCTGGCAATGTCAGAAGACATTTTTGGTTGTCACAACTGGAGGAAAGGTGCTATTGGCATCTAGTGGATAGAGTCCAGGTATACTGCCAAATAGCCTACCAGGTAGAGGACAGCCCCCTACTCCCAGCAAAGAATTGTCTAGTCCAAAATGTTAATAGTGCTGAGAATGAAGAAACTCTTGTTGAATTGTTGTCCCTTTGGGTATTTTTTTTTAATTTATCTTTGTTGGTTTGGTGTTTCTCTATGATGTGACTAATGGTGCGTTTATCATTGTTCATCTTGTCCAGGACACATTGCACTTCTTACATCTGAGAATGGATGTCTTTCACCAATTTTAAAATAGTCTCATCCAGTTTCACAGCAAATATTCCTTCTTCTTTACTTTCTCTCTTCTCTCTTTTTGTCTTATTAGATTATACTTTGGACCTTTTCTTTCTATTTTCCATATTTATTGACCTATCACATTTTCCATCTCTTTATAAGCTTTTGTTGCATTTGGGTAATTTCCTCACATATTTCTTCCAGTTCACTAATGTTTCTTTCTACTATGTGTAATCTATTTTTGAATGTGCCCATTAATTTTCAGAAATTATTTTCTATACGTTTTAGAATTTCTATTTGTTTATTTTTCAAATATTTCTTGTTATATAGTCTCTTCTTTTTAAATAAGATTTTGTGTCTTTCTTTTAGTCCTTATTTCAAGGTTGTTGGTTCCATTCCTGGTCAGGGCATATACAAGAATCAACCAATGAATGCATAAATAAGTGGAGCAACAAATCTCTCTATCTCTTTTTCTTCTTTCCTCCCTCTTCCTCTGAAAAAAAATTATTTTTACAAAGATATTATCTCATCTAAAGCACTGGCTTTAGCTCCACTCTTGAAGCCACTCCATACATTTCTGTGCTCCTCTGAAAGGCAAACCATTCAAGTCGTGCCGGCTTGGCCCCAGGCTCTCCTACAGCTCGTTCATTGGAGCTCATCAGGAGGCTTCAGTGCGGGTCCCAGCCCCTCCACACATTTCCATGACTGGACAAGGAGGCTCCATCCACTCTGGCTCAGGTGCCAAACTTGCAGCCCTGGGAGACAGACATTCCGTTGGCAAAGACAGACATGTCAGCCAGCTCAATCTCAGATCCACACTTCTCTTCGTTAAATATTGCCTTGCAGAATTAGAAACCTTGAACTGGCCTAAAACAATTCTTTCTCCCCACCCAACATTTATGGGTTGCTAACAAACTGTTGGACGCCTAGGCTAAGGACAGAGTTTTGTGGCTTTCACCAACATGTGAAACTCCCACCTAGCTTACTTCTATGCATCGATACTCTTTAGGTCGTATGGTTAATAAACGACTTAAATAGCTTTCTTTTCTAGTGACATTTTGTCTGATAAAATCTAAGATTCTTGTCAAAAACCACTTCCAGTTAATCTGTGCCTACCACATCTACACTCATCAACTGTCACAATCTGTCAAAATACACACTTCTAGTGCTCACCGCTTCCTTTTCTGGGGGTTCATATGCTTTTCTAACCACTTGTAAGTTCTCGGATGCCCCAGCTATATCGCACTCCCATTTCTTTGCTCAGGTTACTTTTCTGCCTTGAATGATTCCTTTTCAACTTCTCTCTGACTCCACTCAAAAGCCTTTCATCTGTGAGGCCTTCCTCTTTTCAGTCTTAGGATAGAATCAATCACTTCTCCTTTAAACAGACTCTTGATGTGTGAAGAGGCCTACAATGCACCAGGTAATGGGAGGGGGAGTGGGGCGGGGGGAGTGGCACAGATGTGTAAACAGTAAATGTATTGGTGTTGCATCTGTGCACTAAGGAAGTAAGTCTAGCACATAGTATGATTGCTAAATTATGTAAGTGACTCTAGCACATAGTTTGGCCCTTAAATTATTTAATGACTAAATGTTGACTGAGAATCATAAAGAAAAGTCAAGATTGTAGGTCAGAAAAAGAAATAATATAAGACCTAAGAAGTCATGGGTAGTATCAAAAATGCATCCTTTAAATTCATTCATTCAAAATCTATGTATTTAGTGGTAATTTTCCCTTCCATTACAGAAGAGCTTTGCTGTGATTTTCCACTAGGGAGGAATGGTTGGTGGAGATTTTCCAGAAGATGAGGGATCAGAGGTCTAACAGAGTCCTGCCAAACTACAAAGCACAGTTCTTGTGTCCTCAAGAGGCTTTGAGGAATAAGGAAGGTTCTGGAGGCAGATGCTTCTGCCACAGAACAGCTGGTCCCGTTAACTAAAGGAAGCATTTTATAGATGGCATGATGGATCCTAATAAATCAGGGATGTCTCAGGTGATGTCTGTGCATTTTAGCCAATGACATATGCTAGCAACATCAAGGGACCCATGACAGTAATGATGCATGGTTCAAAGTGTGCAAGGGATATAAATTGTGCTATAAAACATCAGGAGCCTCTACAAATGGAATTTTTACCCAGAGCACATCCTACACAGAAGTAATAGAACCTGGGCACTCAGGCCTTGGATAATGGTTTTTTTTAAATAAAATTATGTTTTTAGCATATTGTTTTTGTATATCTCCTAGATCCTCTAAGACAAAGACCATCTAAAAATGCATTAGGCTCAGATTCTTATCCAAACGATGCTTTGGAACGATGCTTATCCAAAACAATGAATGCAGCAGACTCTAACTGGAGGCAGAGCACAGCTATTGGGGGTGTCAGAGTGTGTTCATTTTGAGACAGTAATATATGTGATCATAGGTAGGGTGGATGCACACACCTCTGCTGATGCTCTATCATTTTCCCTTGATCTCATAGATTTCATAAACCTTGCTTGCTAGGGTGAAGGAATTCCAACCTCTCTCTAGTAGTTAATTTCTTATTAAACCCAAAGGGACCTCAGGAGAATGTTTGCTAACTAATGACTTAAAAATCTTTCCTGAAAGGTGGGTCAAATAATTTGTAGTTGTAATAAGGCAATACAGTTTCCAAAGGATGCCCACAAGTTGTCTAACCATTTTAAAAGAGGAAAAGAGACAGAACAATGTCATGAAAAGGTATAAGTGTTGGAATCCAATAAACTAACTTCAAATCCTAACTGCTGCTTATAGCTGTGTGACTCTAGGCAGGTTTCTTAACCTGTCTACATAATCATTCATTCATCTATAAAATGAAGAAATTAATATGTCTAAACAGATTGAATTATGTACCCCATTATTTTGGTCTCCTCACCCCTTATTAATGTCAAAATGATAGACTGATTACCTTTCCATTCAGTAAGAGAGAGTGAATAAAAATAAGAATGACTCAGATATAATTATTCTAATACTGCATACCATACTATTTTGTTCTGCTTCATTGAGAGAGCACTTGAGAATAATTTAAGATTTTTGCAAGTATGTCATATATGGGTAACCATCCTGTACAAAAGACAGAGTTATTAAGCATAATTCATTCTGGTTGAATAGCAGAACCATATGTAGAACACAGCTTTCAATGATAACCACATGGTTAAGGAGACTAAAATTATAATCACTGTTTTAAAGTTCATTGAATATAAGTAAGTGTGTAACTGTGAGCTATTTGTAGGCTACATATGGCTCATAAGAGATTGTTTCAAAGACTAGTGATAAAATCAACCAACGAAAACCATCTAAAGACAGATGAAGTTCCAATTTTGAACTGAGTCAAACGGGTATAGCTTACTCATTTTATTTTTAAAGACGTGTGTCACAAGTTTTAGAGTTCCTTAAATCGCAATAATCTTCAATCCACTTCCCTTTCTGAAAGAGCATGAATATTAAAATCAAGATATATTTCTATATCCCAATTAAAAATCATGTGATCAATCAGCTGAATAAAAAATATTATTTTAAAGAATAAAAGTAGAGTTGCTATAGGAAAGATAATAAAAAACCAAATAAAGAGGCACAAATACCTTTTCTCAAATATTATCCTTACTGTTCCTTTCCCTCCCCCTCCCTCCCCCCATCTCATAGCTACACCCTCGCTGGACCTGACACCATTGAATGCCTGGCCAGTGGCAAGTGGAGTGGAAGTAACCAGCAGTGTCTGGCTGTCTCCTGTGACGAGCCCCCCCACGTGGACCACGCCTCTCCAGAGACTGCCCATCGGTTATTTGGAGACATTGCATTCTACTACTGTGCAGATGGCTACAGCCTAGCAGACAATTCCCAGCTGCTCTGCAATGCCCAGGGCAAGTGGGTTCCCCCAGAAGGTCAGGCCATGCCCCGGTGTATAGCTCACTTCTGTGAAAAACCCCCATCTGTTTCCTACAGCATCTTGGAATCTATAAGCAAAGCAAAATTTGCAGCAGGCTCGGTTGTGAGCTTCAAATGCATGGAAGGTTTCGTACTGAACACCTCAGCAAAGATTGAATGCATGAGAGGCGGGGAGTGGAACCCCTCCCCCATGTCCATCCAGTGCATCCCCGTGCGGTGCGGAGAACCACCGAGCATCATGAATGGCTATGCGAGTGGATCAAACTACAGTTTTGGGGCCATGGTGGCTTACAGCTGCAACAGGGGCTTCTACATCAAAGGGGAGAAGAAGAGCACCTGCGAAGCCACAGGACAGTGGAGTAGCCCCATACCTACATGCCACCCAGTGTCTTGCAGTGAGCCACCTAAGATTGAGAATGGCTTTCTGGAGGTAAGAGACTGATTAGCAAGTGGTCCATGGCTTTCTTCACTTTCAAGGCCAGCCAGTGTGACTAACCTGGAATTCAAAAGCAGGGCCAGCCCGGCCAGCATGGCTCAGTGATTGAGCATCGACCTATGAACCAGGGGGTCACAGTTCAATTCCTGGTCAGGCCACATGCCCGGGTTGCAGGCTCAATCTCCAGTGTGGGACATGCAAAAGGCAGCCAATCAATGATTCTCTCTCATCATTGATGTTTCTATCTCTCTCTCCCTCTCCCTTCCTCTCTGAAATCAAGAATATGGAATATAGAATAAATATAAATATATATATACTTTATTTTAAAAATCAGGGCCAGTGAACAGATTGTTGAAAAACAGAAGTAGCTAAATCTGTAGGTAGTGAATATTGGAGAAAAGGTCATAGAGATATGAATCCTTCTAACGTATTAGCTTTCTGCATTCTACTAGTATATACACATTTGAAGCACTTTATAGCAGTATCTCAACCCTAACTATTGTTAGAATAAACCAACTTTAATAGATTTTGCTTTATAGAAGTTATTCCAAGATGGATATGTACTTTATTTTATAGAAATAAGGTCTAAAGAAATCTATTATCATTTCTAGTTTTTAGACAAAAGATGGGATTAAGCCATCTATTCGCTATGATGCAGTTCTTGCAGGCTTGTTTTAGTGGGTTTAAAAGTAATTTTACTGTTATGGACAAAGGGTTACATTACACGCACACATGTCCTGCTTTCACACTAGTATGTGTCTTCTCATTAAGTCCATCCAGAAAGCAGGAAAATGTATTCCCTCAAAACAAGGGCCATTTTAAATAGACAATATTTAAACTGAACACCTTTTAAAGGCCAACACATACATAGTACCTGTTGTCCTTTATATTCAAAAGCAACAAAACAACAGGAAGAGCCATTTATTTAAGATATTTGCTCAAATGTATTAGATTTCCTTTGGAAGAGGATTATAGTATATGTAAGGAGGCTTTCTTTATTTATTCATTTAACAAATATTTCTGGAGCTCCTACTGGTGCCAGGTAAGCACTGGAAGTATAGTATTTAACAGTACAGGTTAGGTCTGTAATGGCCTGATGCTGACGCCTGTGAGGGGTGCCCAAGCAATAAATAAGTAAAAAGAACAAGTAATTATGTCCAAATACCAAGAAGTTCATTACAGCATGGAAGCTAGTCTTCACCTTTATCACTGACAAAGACCCATAGTAATCTCTTAAAGGTTTCATCACTAATTCATCTTTCATCCCACCTAAAACTGAACTGTTATTATACACTTACTTATTTGAATTTTGAGATCATGAATATTAAGTATTCTGTTTAAAACTTCAATAGTATTTTTAAATTTCCCTTGTTGGTGTTTTAGCAGCAGTTTTTTAAAAAGTATATTAAGAATGAGTATCAAACTCTGACAGTACTTTTACGACCATATGCATGAGAAATATTTCATTGGCTTTTTAAATTGTCTAATGAAATTAACAAATAAAGTATGTTTGATTGTGTGTTCACTCTTTCGTGATTAAAACAACGAACTATAGTGTTGCTTTGGTCAGCAAGATTTTTTGAACTTACCAAGTGACTTACAATTTTCAGTATTACTTTAAAATTTCACCCATCAATTTAGACACTTAGTACTTATCTTTTACTTATGGGCTCAGCACTGTGATAATCATTTCTGCAGTAGTGATGACCTAATTTGACTTACTACTGTCCTTTGAATTTATTTTAAAAATAGCATGTGGACCTACTGGAAAAAAAACATAAATCCTTATTTGCTTGTCTTAATTGATTCATTTTAAATTAGACATTTTAGTTTAGTTTGTTTTTACTATTCAGTGTATTTAGTTAATCATAAGATCTGTTATACAAACTGTACTTAATTGTTTCTCCCTGTCATGCAGCATGTCACTGGCAGGGTCTTTGAGAGTGAAGTGAGATATCGGTGTAACCCGGGATATAAGCTAATTGGAAGCCCTGTATTTGTCTGCCAAGCCAATCGCCACTGGCACAGTGAATCCCCTCTGTCGTGCATCCCTCTCAGCTGTGGAAAACCTCCCCCGATCCAGAATGGCTACATGAAAGGAGACAATTTTGAAGTGGGGTCCAAAGTTCAGTTTTTCTGTAATGAGGGTTATGAACTTATTGGAGATAACTCTTGGACATGCCAGAAATCTGGCAAATGGAACAAGAAGCCAAACCAAAAGTGTGTGCCCACCAAGTGCCCAGATCCACCCCTCCTGGAAAACCAGCTGGTGCTGAAAGAGTTGACTGCGGAGGTGGGAGTGGTGATGCTCTCCTGTAAAGAAGGGCATGTCCTCCAGGGCCCCTCTGTCCTGAAATGCCTACCATCCCAGCAATGGAATGATTCTTTTCCTGTTTGTAAGATGGTTCTTTGCCTCCCACCTCCCCTAATTGCCTTTGGTGTCCCTGCTCCTGGTTCTGCTCTTCATTTTGGAAGTACTGTCAACTATTCGTGTGTGGATGGGTTTTTCCTAAGAGGAGATCCTACCATCCTCTGCCAAGCTGACGGTACCTGGAGCTCTCCACTGCCAGAATGTGTCCCAGTGGAATGCCCCCAACCTGAGGAAATCCTCAATGGCATCATTGATGTGCATGGTCTTGCCTATCTCAGCACAGCTCTCTATACCTGCAGACCAGGCTTTGAGTTGGTGGGAAATACTACCATCCTTTGTGGAGAAAATGGTCACTGGCTTGGAGGCAAACCAACATGTAAACCCATTGAGTGTCCAAAGCCCAGGGAGATTTTAAATGGACAATTCTCTCACACAAACCTATACGCTGGACAAACCATTACATACTCTTGTGATCCAGGCTTCAGGCTCGAAGGTCCCAAGACCTTGACCTGTTTAGAGACAGGTGATTGGGATGTGGATGTCCCATCTTGCAGTGCCATCCACTGTGACCCCCCACAACCCATTGATAATGGCTTTGTAGAAGGTGCAGATTATAGCTATGGTTCCATGATCATCTACAGCTGCTTCCCTGGATTCCAGATGGCTGGTCATGCCATGCATACCTGTGAAGAGTCAGGATGGTCAAGCTCCAGCCCAACATGTGTACCCGTAGATTGTGGTCTCCCTCCTGAAATTGACTTTGGAGACTATACTAAGCTCAAGGATGGTCAGGGGTATTTTGACCAAGAGGAAGATATGATGGAAGTTCCATATCTGACTCCTCACCCTCATCATTATCTGGAAGTAGTGGCTAAAACCTGGGAAGACTCAACTCCTGCTCCACTTTCAGCAAGCTTTCTACATGGCACCATGGTCTCATACACCTGTAATCCAGGTTATGAACTTTTGGGGAAACCTGTGCTAATCTGCCAGGAAGATGGAACTTGGAACAGCAGTGCACCATCTTGCATTTCAATTGAATGTGACTTGCCTGTTGCTCCTGAAAATGGCTTTTTACATGTTACAGAGACCACCATGGGCAGTGCTGTCCAGTATAGCTGCAAACCCGGGTACATTCTGGTGGGCTCTGACATAAGACTTTGTCTACAGAATAAAGAGTGGAGTGGTGCTTCCCCACACTGTGAGGCCATTGCATGCAAAAAACCAAGTCCAGTTACAAATGGCTCCATCAGAGGAAACAACTACACATACCTGAGTGTGTTGTACTATGAATGTAATCCCGGGTATGTGTTGAATGGCACTGAGAGAAGAACGTGCCAAGAAAATAAAAATTGGGATGGGAATGAGCCAGCTTGCATTCCTGTGGACTGTCGTTCACCCCCAATCTTAGCCAATGGCCAGGTGAGAGGAGATGAGTACACATTCCAAAAAGAGGTTGAGTACACTTGCAATGTAGGGTTCTTACTTGAGGGAGCCAGGGGTCGTGTTTGTCTGGCCAATGGAAGTTGGAGTGGAACCACCCCCATCTGTGTGCCTGTCAACTGTGCCACCCCACCTCAGCTGGCAAATGGGGTGATGGATGGCCTGGAGTACGGCTTTGGGAAGGAAGTGGTGTTCCGCTGTCAGGAGGGCTACGTGTTGCACGGTGCTCCAAAACTCACCTGTCAATCAGATGGGAACTGGGATGCAGAGTTTCCTCTCTGTAAGCCGGTTAACTGTGGACCTCCTGAAGATCTTTCCCGTGGCTTCCCTAATGGCTTTTCCTTTTATCGTGGGGGGCATATACAGTATCAGTGCCTTTCCGGCTTTAAGCTCCATGGAAGTCCTTCAAGATGGTGTCTCTCCAATGGCTCCTGGAGCGGCAGCCCACCTTCCTGCCAGCCTTGCAGGTGTTTCACTCCAGTCATTCAAGGTGGGACTGTCAACAGAGCAGATGTGGGTTGTGGGAAGACAGCTCAGCTTCAGTGCTTTAAAGGCTTCAAGCTCCTGGGACCTTCTGAAGTCACCTGTGAAGCCGATGGCCAGTGGAGCTCTGACTTCCCCCGCTGTGAACACATGTCTTGTGGTTCTCCACCAACCATACCAAATGCATTCATCAGTGAGAGTGACTCTTTGGAAGAAAATGTGATAACTTACAGCTGCAGACCTGGGTATGTCATCCAGGGCAGTTCAGATCTGACTTGCACCGAGAAAGGGTTGTGGAGCCAGCCTCATCCAGTTTGTCAGCCCCTGTCCTGTGGACCCCCACCGTCTGTTGCCAATGCAGTGGCAATTGGAGAGGCGCACACCTATGAAAGTAAAGTGAAGCTCAGGTAAGATCACGACTCAAAGTTTCCAACGGATGAGGGCAAAAGAGTTGTAAAATGAAAAGTGATTGGTCAAAATCACTTACTAGAGATATGGATTGCTCCAAGTTTGACTCCTACTTGGCCTGTAATTTGTGAAATTTTAAAAAAAGCATATCCACATAATAAATGTTAGCTAATTAAATGATTTAATTCTAGAGCCAGATTCTCTAGGTAGAAATCTCAGCTTGCTTGTGTCAGTTTCATCATCTACAAAATGAGAATACAGAGAATGGCAGTACCTACTCATAGGGATGACTTGAGTATGAAATGAGTTAATATTTGTAGAGCACTTAGAACAGTGACTGGAATTTAATAAGTAAATATTATTTATGCTGAATAAATAAATGCAAAATTTTTAAATCATAGAGTTTTAGAGCCAGGTTGATTTGAATTTGAATAGCCATACTACTGTGACATTATAGCAGGGGTCCTCAAACTTTTTAAACAGGGGGCCAGTTCACTGTCCCTCAGACCGTTGGAGGGCCGGACTATAGTTTAAAAAAAAAACTATGAACAAATTCCTATGCACACTGCACATATTTTGAAGTAGAAAAACAAAACGGGAACAAATACAATATTTGTATTTGCATGTGGCCCGCGGGCCGTAGTTTGAGGACCCCTGCATTATAGTATCTAATAATCAGGATTAAACGAAGTATCCTATGTAAAGGACCTAAAACAGTGCTGGGCACAAAGTAAATACCCAATAAATATTAATTATGCTATATTCTTACTGATAGTTGAGTCTACTTTGGACTTTGTCTAGAATTTCTTTAACTATTAGCTGTTTTAGAATAAACATGAATTCAGTAGTGATATCATCTACAATGAAGGTCAATAATAACATTTCAAGCAACTTCAATCTTGGCTAATCCTTAATGTGGATAACAAAGGGTTTATCTGGTTATCATCTTGGTGTTTTTGCATGGCAATGCCTACACATGATGCTTGCATCAGTTTTGGTATAGCATGCAAAATACCTGCTGAGCCTTATAATAGCATCTTACACTCAAGAACAGTTCACCAAGGGCACTGTTCTCTCCTTAAGGCATTTATTTTTGCCTATCTGTTGCAGATGCCTGGAAGGTTATGTGATGGATACAGACATAGATACATTCACCTGTCAGAAAGATGGCCGTTGGTCCCCTGAGAGAATCTCCTGTAGTCCCAAAAAATGTTCTCTGCCAGCAAACATCACACGTGTACTTGTTCATGGGGATGATTTCAGTGTGAACCAGCAAGTTTCTGTGTCATGTGCAGAAGGCTACACCTATGAGGGAGTTAACATATCGACTTGTCAGGTAAGATCATCTGTCTTAATTAGAACGTGTAAGTGTAACTCATTGATATATATTCACACAAACAGTATCTTACTGTCCTAAAAAGAAAAAAAAAGATGCCCCATGTTTCCAATCATGTCAAAGGATTTGAGAAATCTTTTGATAGAAATATAATAAAATACATCTTTCCAATATTCCTGTTTTTAAACTAATGAAAATACCAAGGCAGGGTTCAATAAAAAGAGGCAAAGTTCAATAAAATATTAAAATATCTATAACAAGATATTCATGAAAAATTAGCCATATGGTTATATAGTCTACACATAGATATTCAAAAGAGTCTATGTATAGAAATGAGCCCTGATGATTCCAAATAGGTTTCCAGTTCTAGAAGAAAGATCGGAGGCTGTAGAAACAGACAGAAATTGGAGTCAGATTCTGATTCTGCTTCTTTTGAGTTGTGTGACTTTAAGAAAGTTACTTAAAATTTCTGGGCTTTAGTTTCTTTATTAGAAAAATGGATAGAGCCCTAGCTGATTTGGCTCAGTGGATAGAGCATCGGCCTGTGAACTGAAGTGTCCTAGGTTCAATTCTGGTCAAGGGCACATACCTCGGTTGCTGGCTCCTCCCTGGCTCAGGCCCTGGTTAGGGTGTATGCAGGGGGCAACCAGTTGATGTGTTTTTCCCACATCTATATTTCTCTCTATCTTTCCCTCTCTTCTACTTTCTAAAAATCAATGGAAAGATATCCTCAGGTGAGTATTAAAAAACAAAGAAAGAAAAATATATAGTAATTCATATCTTGTATGATCAGTATGAAAAGCTATATAGATAACGAGGGAAAGTGTCTAGCTCAGCACTGAAGGCAGCCAACTCCCTAGGGCCATGGTTGGCAAACCGTGGCTCACGAGCCACATGCGGCTCTTTGGCCCCTTGAGTGTGGCTCTTCCACAAAATACCACGTGCGGGCACGCACGTACAGTGCAATTGAAACTTCGTGGCCCATGCGCAGAAGTCGGTATTTTGTGGAAGAGCCACACTCAAGGGGCCAAAGAGCCGCATGTGGCTCACGAGCCGCGGTTTGCCGAGCTGCAGTTTGCCGACCACTGCCCTTAGGGTCCCTTCTCCTGGCTTCCTGAAGTTGTACCAAAGAAAGAAAAATCATTGATATGATCTTCCTTTGCTGGAGTTTGGGGTAGGGGGAGGAGGAATGCTGCATGGTATAGAGTGGCTTTTCCATTAAACATGGCTTTGAACTTCATCTCAAGTATTTTTAGGCTCTGTGACCTTGTTTTCTTTTTTACATATATCTGCCATTGAAAGGATTGCATTATTTAATGTAATAAAGTGTCTAGTATATGCCTGCCATATAGGAGGGACTTGAGAACTATTTCCTTCTCCTTCCAGTTTCCCATTTGTAAATCATGCATATTCAATGCTTTGTTGCTGCCAAGCCTAAAAGCAAACTTGCCGGGAATAGGAACATCAAAGTGGCCATGGTCTCAAAATTGGTAAAGTTCCAGATGTTCCCTCTTAGATTTAGAAATGAAGCAGTTTGAGGGGAAACTTTTTCAAAGACCCTGAGCCTTCTGAACCAAGCAAAGCCTCAGCACACTTACAGGAATCACTCAATGTCCTCCCATTGAGAGTGTGTGCACGAGGAGATGGCCTCTCACGTGCCCGAAGGACCCTGCCTTACAGGTGTCTGTGCTCGTTTTCCCAAGTCAGTAATTCATTTACTTTCTCCACACATAGCATGACCCCTAACCTTCAATCAGCTGAGTTTTGGCTTAGTTTTTGGTCTGAATAGACCCTTTCTGAATGTTTAAATGTATACATTGTATAAAATTATGTTCGATGCCTAAAATATTTTATTGTAATATAACAAAATGGTCCTATGGTTCATAAAACAAATGCATGAAAAGATCAATATGAATTCTGAAAAATGAATACTAAATAGGACTAGCTCCTCCTGAAATTAAGACAAATTACAGAATTACAAAACTCCTATCAGTGTGGTATTGGTGTAAATCTAGGTAAAAGGAAAAACGAACAGAAGAAAAGAAATGAGACAAAAGTAGATCATCACAAGGCAGTAGAGAAAGGAATAATTAGTAAACAAATTATTCTGATACAGT
This sequence comes from Myotis daubentonii, assembly GCF_963259705.1. Classification (NCBI taxonomy): domain Eukaryota; kingdom Metazoa; phylum Chordata; class Mammalia; order Chiroptera; family Vespertilionidae; genus Myotis; species Myotis daubentonii. Next base: position 63,541,819 of record NC_081850.1, on the reverse strand, counting down.
TAACTTACTGTTAGGGAGAAAATTAAAATGTACCAAAATAAATTCCAGATATAGCAAAAGAAAACAATATTGTCTCATTTTAAAAGTTACTAAAAAAATACCTAGAATGATTAACTCAGAAATATTGAAGCACTATATATAGTATAAAATTAGATACAATTTATATTTCCAACATTAGGGGAATGGTTGATTATGATGCAGGCATATATGTATACATAATTACTTCTTGCTGATAATGTAGAATAAAAGGCTTTGCCTCAAATCCTGTTTTAGACAATTATCCAACTCATGAACTATTTCCTCAAAGAAGACAAAACTATTAGCAAGAGAATAACAGTCTAAGGAAATATCTGTGCCTCCTTCACTTTACCTAAATAAAGGGCTGAGAAATGTTCATTCTAACCATGATGGTCGGGAAATAAAGCATATGGGTGTATGTGGATATACATATACTTTTTTAACTATATGACTCCAAAATATATAATAGAATGTTTTGAAGTATTCAAGTTGGAATGGAGAAATGGAAGCCATCTTCTTAAACTTTGAGTGGTATGCCTAAAATTTGCTGTTTCTCATACACTTTAAAATACAATGTAGAATTTTGTGGAATACAAGGGTGCATTGGTATGTCACAGAAACCACCCAGCCCTTTTGCATCATAATGAAAACATACTCCTTGCTGCTACTGGTTTTTAATGGATTTTATTAGGAAGAAAATGCTTAAGAAATGTCCAACATTGTTTAGTAATGACTATAAAAACTATATAATAATTAGTGTGTTTATTACGGCCACAGACAGTACGTGCAGAAGTAGGACCAGATTCTAGGTCCTTGTGACTATCATTTTGGAGATCATCCTGCTATGCAGTCAGTATTGACATATTTCCTCACCCATACAATTTAACTCCTAATATAACTCATAACTGTTATTTGTTACTTAGCTTGATGGCGCCTGGGAGCCACCATTTTCTGATGAATCGTGCAGTCCAGTTTCTTGCGGGAAACCTGAAAGTCCAGAATATGGATTTGTGATTGGCAGTATATACAGCCTTGGAAGCACGGTGATTTATCAGTGTGAGCCCGGCTATGAATTAGAGGTGAGCAAACAAACCATCTAACCAGAATTCACTTGTTTTTCCAGTCTACTTGGGAACATGTTAAGTATTAGCACTGATTTGTTTCACTGATTTTGGTCCTAAAATATTCCTTTATACTTTGTTGCCTTTTACACTAATGCTTTACAAGGAATACTTAAGGTGACTTACAATTCTAAAAAGCAAAGTAAGTCTTGAATTAAAAAAAAAATCAAAGCCATGTAAAGGGAGAAGTTAGTATGCCAACCATAAGACTGACACTAAGCCTGCGTTTCAGCCGTCTGTTGGTCATATTCTGCCAGCCGTCTGTTGGTCAGACTCTGCAACAGGCAGTCCATCTGTCACCCTGGGGAGGTGACCATAGGGATTTAAGTATGCAAGTGGGCTCAAACACCTAGACAGGTTCTTGATTGAGATGCCAGGTTTCCACATGGCAGATCTGGCCTGAAAAATCCTCACAGCAGTTCTAACCAAGGACTAGGTTAGGTCTCATGACCACTCCTGGTTTGTAATATTAAAACCCCATCAGCAGCACCTCCGTTTCCCTAATTACTTCGGTGGGAAGGCTGCAGTCAGTTTTGATGAAAGCATGGCGATATCATCCAACTTGGAAATTTAAGAAATCTGTCTTACATTACAGAATGGTGTCATCTGGTTTCTCAGGAAACTTCCTCCCTGTTCTTATTGTTGTCGTGGTATTTAAATGTAGGTTTTGCAGAACTATCCATTGCCAGTGGTCTGTTAAATTTGTGTAGTGCATTCCATTTTCTGACCACACAATCAAAGAATTGTCATAAGATAGGTCCATGAACACTGGAACTGAGCTTATATGGATCTTGTTCAAATTCTTCAAAAGATTGGAAAATTATAAGAAAGAAAAGATAATAATATAACAATTGGTTGCAATTGGAAAGTTGTTTTTGAAACCCAGTTCTTCATGGAGAGTATTCATTTTGCAATTTGTTAAGGAAAAAAGGTAGTATAAGATTTAAACAAATATGTAGAAAACTAGTTGGTCATTAAATTTGAGGAAGTAGGTAATTTGGGGGAATGTCCTGGTGTTAACTACAAAATTGAGAGAGGTGCTGTAGCAATTGTTCTCACTCCACGTTACATGTTAGAATTACCTGAGAAACTTTTTAAAAAATACATTAATATCCAGGTACTTGCAGAAATAACTGATTCCAGGTCTGGGACAAGAAGTGTAAAAGATTCGCTTAGAAAATCTTGTCAAATGAGACAGGAAAGAACCTATCAAAGGTATTTTTGTATTTTTAACAAAGGACTTGGCCTAGCCACAGTGGCTCAGTTTACAGAAACTGAGGAGCCACCTGAACAAGGGTCCCACAGGCAAAAAGGACACCACTTTAGCATCAATAGGGCAGTAACTTCAATGGACTGAAACACATCAAGTGTGTCGTGACCAGACCTACGATAATGCTAAATAAATGTATTGGTAATGAACAAACTCATTATTTTGAAAACAGACAACAAAAAGGGAAGAATGTTTTTCCATGCTACCCAGACTGCTAAATCACCAAATAGTAGATGAAGGGGAAGTTCCCCTTTAGGTAAGTATTCCAGGTAACAAATTATAGAATATAAATCCCAGAATTTGCAACTCATGCCAATTAATGGATTTAGGCCATTATCATCAAAGCTGTTCGTATTAGGGGAAAAAAATAGAGGCAGCCAGACATTTTGTGCCTCATGGTTGTATAGACACGCCATTATGTTTCTTAAGGTGTGGTTCAAGAGCCACTTACTTGAGAATCACCTGGGAAGTTATAAAAGGAGTGGATATTCATTGGACAAGGCCTTCTAAACCAAATAAGACCTGGGGATTTTTTTTAACATATATATATATTTTATTTTAGAGAGGAAGGGAGAGAGCAAGAAATATCAATGATGGAGAGAATCATTGATCGGCTGCTCCTGCACACCCCACACTGAGGATCGAGCCCACAACCTGGGAATCAAACTGTAACCTCCTGGATCCTAGGTCGACCCTCAACCATTGAGCCATGCTGGCCGAGTGGGATTTGTAATTTTAACAAGTAACCTATATACCAAAGGCCAGTAGAAGGGAAAGTGGTTAAGAAGAGGGACTTGGCCCAGCCGCAGTGGCTCCATGGTTGAGTGTAGACCTATGAACCAGGAAGTCACAGTTCGATTCCTAGTCAGGGCATGTGCCTAAGTTGTGGGTTTAATCCCCAGTGTGGGGTGTGCAGGAGGCAGCCAGTCAATGATTCTCTGTCATTATTGATGTTTCTATCTTTCTCTCCCTCTCCCTTCTACTCTGAAATCAATTAAAAAAAAAAACAAAAAAAAAAAACATAGGGACTTGGTCCTGGAAGACCTCTGTTACAGGTCTTCACTCTTGCTGGATGAAAATGCTGGGAACCAGCCAAACCTCTCTGAGCCTCTATTTCATCCTGTCTGTGGTAGAAATGCAATAACCACTTTTGCAAAGTTACTGCAAAGGCTGGAGATAAAAGAAATAAAGTGGTGAGCATGGCCCTTTGTGCATTGTCTGAGTTCGTTATAGGGTACTTATTATTATTACTTCCTGTATTTGTGTTATTACCAAAATCAGACAAAGCAATTGGGACAACTGATGTTAAATTATTTGACTATGTATATAAGTTGTCATTTATATGTAAGGTACACAACTCTTTGGAACTATCTAAACCTCAAAAATTTTATTACGCATCCAATCTTCTTGAAATACTGGATAATAAATGAAAATACAGAACTCAAAAATGGAGTAGTCATGTTATAAAACAATTGCTAATGAGCAATAAAGTGGTTGCTTTGATTCTAAAACTTAATATAACTAACCTAATTGTTGATTAAGCAGGTACATTAAAAAAATTTAATGCTCATCTAGATCTAAAATTCCAGCTACATTCATCAAAAGCAAGATATGAACAGAAACAGAGAGAGAAAGGAAAGAAGGAACAGTGTGATAAAATTTGCAGCTTACTGAGGAGGGAATCAGCAGATGGTGTTTGATTTTTTTACATCAATAGTTACAGAAAATAGATTTGCGTTTTTACTGGCATAAAAATCATCTTAGTCAAAACAGAATATTATTATTCAAATCATTAGAGGAAAGAGAACAAGGAAAAATATTACTGAGAAAAATACTAAACAATTAAAATTAACTACTTGAATATAGTCTACTCTGGAAGAGCCCACATCAGTGGGGAGTTAACTGGCTTTTATGACTTGGCATATACTCCCTCAAAATTAATTTAAAAAAATAATTCACAAGCTAGAATAATATATTTCCCTGTGCATACATAAGTATATAAGCCTAGAAAAAGTATAGCAAATATGAATGGTGTTTATCTCTGGATGAAGAATCCTGGAAAACCTTCTATTTTTCTTGTATGTTCCAAACCTTCTATAATGAACACGTATTGGTTTTTCAATAAGAAGAAAATAATGAATACATCATTTAGGAAACATTTAACTTTATAGAATGAATTATTTTCTTGGAAAATCAGTGTCATTACATCAAAGTCGATGGAATTTTAACAGGTAAAGATGTGTCAGTAATTAATCTGAAAGCTTAGAGAAAATATTTTGAATAGATAAATAAGGGTGAAAGGTATCAGTGAATCCAGATAAAAACCAAAGTAGAGGTGATAGATTCTTTTCAGACATCTTGCTAATGTAGGACACAATTTTAAGACAACGAGATGTCCAAAGGACTATGAGCAATGAAAAAGCATGTGACAGAATTCATATGCTGAAGTTCATATATTCGACTTAGAGTCAAACCCCTTAATACCTTACTTAGAACCTGATCTTTTTTTTTAATATATTTTATTGATTTTTTCACAGAGAGGAAGGGAGAGAGATAGAGAGTTAGAAACATCAATGAGAGAGAAACATCGATCAGCTGCCTCCTGCACACCTCCTACCGGGGATGTGCCCGCAACCAAGGTACATGCCCTTGACCAGAATCGAACCTGGGACTCTTCAGTCCACAGACCAATGCTCTATCCACTGAGCCAAACCGGTTTTGACAGAACCTGATCTTTTTTTAACTCATAATGTTTCAGAATTTTATTTACTGTATCTTGTATATTATTCCAGAGATTAGGAATTTAAAGCATGAAAAGAATTATCATTAGAAACGTTGATGATTACCATCCTATATAATAAAAGCCTAATATGCAAATCGACCGAAGGGTGAAATGACTGGGGGAATGACTGGTCACTATGACATGCACTGACCACCAGGGGGCAGATGCTCAGCGCAGGAGCTGCCCGCTGGTGGTAAGTGCTCTCGCACAGGGGGAGTGCCACTCATCCAGAAGCTGGGCTCATGGCTGGTAAGTGCATCGGCAGTGGCAGGAGCCTCTTCTGCCTCTGTGGCAGCAGCAGCGCTAAGGAGCAGCGAGCTGAGCAGTAAGGAGCAGTGAGCAGGCGGGTGGTAAGGAGCGAGGGGTCCTGGACTGTGAGAGGGCGCAGGCCAGGCTGAAAGACCTCCCCCCAACCCCCACCCAGTGCACGAATTTCATGCACCGGGCCTCTAGTCCTATATAATAAAAGGCTAATATGCAAATCAACCGAACAGTGGAAAAACCGGTCACTATGACACGCACTGACCACCAGGGGGCAGACGCTCAATGTAGGAGCTCATGACTGGCGAGTGCAGCTGTTGTGGCAGAAGCCTCTCCCGGACTGTGAGAGGGCGCAGGAGGGCTGAGGGACCCTTGCCCCTGAGTGCAGGAATTTCATGCACTGGGCCTCTAGTAAAAGATAAACAAGAAAGAAGAAGCAAAGACTAATAAAAATTGTAACAGAAATCAAAGAATAATGATATATAAGCCTATAATAGCTATAGGGGGCAAACAGTCTGTATACTCCCTAAGGGTAATAGGATATTGAAAAATATACAAAAAGTATATTTAATATAATAATTATAAATAATTTTTCAAGTAAATTATATTCATTTTACTCTATTTCACAAGGCAGGAAAGTAAATTTTGGAAAGCTTTTACCCAAAGTATTTAAAAAATTTTTATTTTTTGTTAATCCTCACCCAAGGATATTTTTCTGATTTTTAGGAAGAGTGGAAGAGAGAGGGAAACGTGAGAGAAATATATCGATTGGTTGCCTCCTGCATGATCCCTGACCAGGGCCTGGGCTGGGGAGGAGCCTGCAACCAAGGTACATGCCCTTGACTGGAATTGAACCTGGGACCCTTTAGTCTGCAGGCCAGCGCTCTATCCACTGAGCAAACCAGCTAAGGCGAAAATATTTAAAATTTTAAATGCTTGTGCCCTTATTAGGGTAAATTTATATAGGATAAATTGTTGAAAAATTCAATCCTTGTACCAATAAGATATCTTGGCATGTGTCATGTTCAAAGATACAAAAAGAAACCAACAACACACAATTTCATTCTTTGCTGTACCACTCAAGTATTTTCAAAATAATTTTAAAATATACTCGTCAAATATACCTCCTTGACACTTCAAACACATTCTTCAGTCTTTACTATTGGTTATAACTAGTCGTCATTTAAAGAGAAAGTGAAACAAAGCTTGCACCTTAATTACACTAGTCAGCCAGGATATGAATTTTGAAGTAATTTGATGAAAACATTATAACAACTCTAAATCTACCTCTTAAATTAGGTCTACTTAATGAGTTTATTAAGCATTTCAATGCCAAGATAGTCAAGTTCACAGCTATGATTACTTTGCATTCCCTTATTATCTTTCCATTGTACAGTTATGACCATGTTGATAACTTTTTTTCATTGATTCACAGGGGAACATTGAACGTTTCTGTCAGGAGAACAGACAGTGGAGTGGAGAGGTAGCAACGTGCAAAAGTAAGTCAAATGGCACTTAGAGTCCCAAAAATGATATAGGAGATACAGAATAACAATGAGACAACAATGTCTTTACAAAGCAGTTTTGTAATTTAAAAAATTGACCTCGGACTTTTGCTGAAGGACATCAAATTAATAAAAGGGTCAAAAACTATAGTTGATGCCCTGACTGGTTTGGCTCAGTGGATAGAGCGTTGGCCTGTGGACTGAAGGGTCCCAGGTTCGATTCTGGTCAAGGGCATGTACCTTGGTTGCGGGCACATCCCCAGTGGGGAGTGTGCAGGAGGCAGCTGATAGATGTTTCTCTCTCATCGATGTTTCTAACTCTCTATCCCGCTCCCTTCCTCTCTGTAAAAAATCAATAAAATATATTTTTTAAAAAAAGAAAAAAAAAACTATAGTTGAGATCGTTGATTATGTTGGAATAGAGCACAAGATGAATAACTCTGGAATAGTTAATTATTGAATTTATTTGCATTTTGTGTTTTTCCCCCAGATAATTATAAATTAGAAAGTTTAGATCTGTTGGTGTTTGGTGACAGTACTGACCAATATTGACATCTTCCTAAAGTGATGTTGGCACATATGTTAAATAATTAAATATTCACATTTTTCATGGAATTTTACATTAACTCATTTTATGGGAAGAGTCAAGTGTATTTAGCAACAAAGACCCATATGATTCCTCTGCCAAAGGCAGTGTATTTAGATACAATAATTACAAATCAATCAATGTGAAAAGCTTTTAAATATTTTTTCTCTTAACAATCCTGGGGGAGTCATCAAATTTTCACACTGGAAGGGGCCTCTTAACCAATCTAGTCTAAGCAACCTTTCAGGTGATCTAGCTTAACTAGGCTGGACTACATAAATATGATTAAGATTTATTCATCTTGCTCAATGAGTACGTGGGGCTAGGAGAGGTGAAGTGACCTGCCCAGTGTCATAAATTAATTTGGTGGCAGAGCTGTGACTGGAACTTGAGGTACTTAAATCTTTGTTCACTGTCATTTCAAACATATCTTCTGGGGTAGATTAATCAATTGATTTCATTATATATAAATCTTAAGTCTTTTAGGAAATATTATATGGCTGAAATTCAGTAGAGGTTATATGATTTTTTTGTTCTCAAAAAGTTATATAAATATTATATAGAAAAATATTTTTTTTAAATATTGAGTAACATCTCAAGTCACAGAATGGCATTTTTGTCTCAATTGTTTATGATCAAAAAGTGTGTGCATGTATAAGGGAGGGGAATAGGGAGTGGAAAGGAAATGGGTATTCCTGCATAGGAAATGTGAAGAAGTTGTTTCAGTTTGCAGCAGGTTTAAGTCAAACTACAATGACAATGGTTAGTCTAGTTTCTCTCTCTGAAATGCAAGATAATGATAAAAATCTCTACTTGAATCCTATTTTTTTCTGTTTTTCCTCTTTCTAACTTTAAGTCAGATTATATAAGTTATTTGCAAAAAAAATGGCTGAAATAAGCAAAAAAAAATAATAATAGTTTTAATCCCACCACTCATGCTGGGGCTGACCAGCAGACCCTGACTGACGGATGAATGATTACTCTAACACATGGTTCTGTGAAAGAGAGGGCTAAGGGACTGTCTGGCTAGAGAAACCAGATAGCCCCTTTCACCTGTGTCCTTAGGCTTTTATTGTATCAACAGCTTGAACTAATATTAACTATTAGTTACTATCAATAGGGTAAGCATCCTTGAGAAGACATATGCAGTGTCCTTTAGGCAAAGACGTCTAAAGATTAAACAAAGATTCCAGTAAACACCTGGGGGCTCAGACTTGTTTGGAAAACTCAAGGCAGGGTGGTTATCTTCAGCCAACTCCCCCTAGAGGTCCCGACCTTTCACAGTTTCCTCCTTACAGATTTTCCAACCAAGTCCCCTGCTTCCCCACACACTCAAGGTTAAAAACTATTGCTATTTTGATATACTGTATTGTGTGCTTTTTCCCTAGGCATATAAAAAACACAAAATATTTTTTGGAGGAAATAGTGCTCACACTGAGCATCCCAATTTGAAAGATCCTCATATAATATTTATTAAATTATTAAATAGATTGATATCTGTAGCCATCAGATTTCAGGGAAGCCTGTTCAAATGCATAGGATACCCTAGACCAGTGGTCGGCAAACTGCAGCTCGGCAAACTGCGGCTTGCGAGCCACAACGGCTCTTTGGCCCCTTGATTATGGCTCTTCCACAAAATACCGACTTCTGTGCACTGTACGTGCATGCTCGCACGTGGTATTTTGAGGAAGAGTCACACTCAAGGGGCCAAAGAGCCGCATGTGGCTCGTGAGCCACGGCTTGCCAACCACTGCCCTAGACGGTACTCTTCAAAGAGTGGCCCATGGGACCAACAGTATCAATGCCTGGGATCTTGCTAGAAGATCCCACTGAATCACAATTAGCATTTGAATGAGATCCTTAGGTGATTCCTGTGCACATTGCAATTTGAAAAGCAGTGACTTGGACCTATGGTTATTAGCCTTCTGCACGTTGAAATATTCTTGGAACTTTGGAGAATCCTTTGCCCAGTCTGCATCCTGTACCATTTAGGTCAGAGTCTCAGAGGGTAGGATCCAATATCAATATGTTTTTGAAGCTTCCTAGTGATTCTTGGGTACTGACCTAGTTCAAGTTCATGGTCCAAGGACTAACCAGGCTGAAAGAAGCCCAAAGAAGTCAGTTAGCATCTATATAATCAGTGGCTCTTAATTTTGAGTCAGCATGAGAATCGTTTGGGGAACTTTTTAAGATATATTAAAAGCAAGACCACAACAGAGATTCCAATTCATTTGGTCTGGGACAGGCCCCTCAGCATAAAGCTTCCCCAGGACCCCTGTGTGCAGCCCAAATTGAGACGCACTGGTCTAGACCACTTCCCCTACCTTCACCAAGATCATCAAATTAAGACTCAATCCCCATTTCTTAAGACTCTAGAAAGAATGATCCTGCTATCCTCCTAGCACATTCCTGCTTAATAACAGTTCTCACATGTGCAAAGCCATGCTTTGTAACTGCTCTAAAACTAACCATCCGTTTATGGAGTCTATATCCTTAGAAGCCATATAAAATGCTCCTTATCTGAATTTTTGGTCAGGCTCATGATTCCTTGTGCTTTATACTTTCCTATTATATTTTACCTTCTAATAATTTTTATCTTTTATCTCTCTTTAGAAGCAGTATGACCTTGGTCAAATTATTTCACCTCTCTGAATCTCACTTTTCTTCAACTGTGAAATGACATCATCTCAGAGTTGTGACTAAGGGTGTAAATGTAGCCAACAAACAAACAAAAAGGACACTCAGTTACTTTTAAACTTCAGATTTAAAATGCCTTTTAATATAAATATGTCCCATGCAATATTTGAGGCATGCTTATTCTAAAAATTTATTTGTTGTTTATCTGATATTCAAATTTAACTGACAGTCTGTATTTTATTTCTAGTTGTAAGAAATACATTTGATAATGTCTGGAAAGCTCTTGGCCATGGAAACAACTTAATAAATGAGAATTCCTTCACTCATCCACATCCCCAGCCAGCATTATACATAACTACAGCTAGAGTCAATGGGGCAAAATAGCAATCTTTAATTGCCTGCATGTATTAATATAAAACTTATGCATGCTGGGGTATTTGCTTATTCAATGCCCCTGTCAATGTGCCTCACACCTGAGTAGGCTATAACATTTTATATGGTGCATTGGGTACCTTTAGCAATTATAGCAAAAGAAGGAAAGAGAATTGGGAGATGCATTTGATCTGAAGCTTTTCTTTTTTCTTTTTAGAGATCAGTTGTGAAGCTCCACTTGAGTTCCTGAACGGGAAAACTGAGGTGGAAAATACCACCATTGGCCCCAGCGTGGTGTATTCCTGCAACAGAGGCTACAGTCTGGAAGGGTCGCCCAAGGCCTATTGCACTGAAAATGGAACCTGGAGCCACCCAGTTCCTCACTGCAAACGTGTGTGTTAACTTATGATCAGAAAGGTTTTAATCAGATTCGGTTTCTCGATGAGTTCCCCAAATGTCTAAATCATAGTGGGAACTCGGTGATAAGAGAGATTGGCCCAGAGAAAGCAATCTGTGCATACCCAAGCCACATACTCTGCGGTGTCTTAAAACCTGCTTGTTTTTTCTAACATGTCTCCTCTGCAAAGCAGCTTTTATCAGGTTCCTTGACTGGTTACAAGTGTAAGGCACTAAGAGAAAAATGCAACTTAATGAAAAAGATTTGACAGAAATGTATGTATAGTGAATTTGGTTGAGGATGTGAAAGGGGTGAAGAAAAAAAATCTGCTGTGGAATATGAATAAAGTATATATAAGCATCTTATCTAATAAAAGAGAAATATGCAAATTGACCATACCTCCACTACATTCACAAGCCATGCCCATAAGCCACGCCCATAAGCCAATCAGAGCGACTATATGCAAATTAACCCAACCAAAATGGCGGCCGGCAGCCACAGAGCTGGAGCAAGCAGGAGGCTTGATTGCCCTGGTGATGGAGGAAGCCAAGCTTCCCGCCTGCCCTGGCTGGCTGTGACCTCCGCTCAAAGCAACAAAGTTTCAATTATAGAAGATAAATAAATCCCAGATACCTGCTTCCAGCCAGCCTCCACTGGGAGCTTGGGTGGCTGGGGGACTTGGCCAGCCTGCAAACAGCCATCATCCCCTCACCCAGACTGGCCAGGCACCCCAGTGGGGACCCCTTACCCTGAAGAAGCTGTGGCCAGCCTGCAAACAGCCATCATCCCCTCACCCAGTCTGGCCAGGCACCCCAGTGGGGACCCCCACCCTGAAGGGGCTGTGGCCAGCCTGCAAACAGCCATCAGCCACTCACCCAGGCTGGCCAGGCATCCCAGCAGGACCCCCCCTCCCTGAAGGGGGTGTGGCCAGCCTGAAAATGGCCCTCAGCTCCTTACCCAGGCTGGCCAGGTACCCCAACAGGACCCCCACCCTGATCTGGGACACCCTTCAGGGCAAACCAGCTGGCCCCCACCCATGCACCAGGCCTCTATCCTATATAATAAAAGGGTAATATGCAAATTGACCCTAACAGCAGAAAGACTGGGAATTACTGGTCACTATGACACACACTGACCACCAGGGGGCAGACGCTCAATGCAGAAGATGCCCCCTGGTGGTCATTGTGCTCCCACCAGGCTGGTGGCTCTGCTCAGCCACAAGCCAGGCTGATGGCTGCCAGTACAGCAGTGGTGGTGGGAGCCTCTCCCGCCTCCTCAGCAGCGCTAAAGATGTCTGACTGCAGCTTAGGCCTGCTCCCCGCTGGCAAGTGGACAACCCCCGAGGGCTCCTGGGCTGCCAGAGGGATGTCTGACTGCCAGCTTAGGCCCAATCCCCTGGGTAGCGAGCCTAAGCCAGCAGTGGTCATCCCCCAAGGGGTCCCAGACTGTGAGAGGGCACAAGCCAGGCTGATGGACCACCCTGAGTGCACAAATTTTTGTGCACCAGGACTCTAGTTAGTACATAAAGATAATCTATCAACACTAATAAAAGAGAAAAATGGTAATTGGCGTACGATGATACCCTTTTCATTGGCTAATCAGGGCTATATGCAAATTAACTGCCAACTAAGATTGGCAGTTAACTGCCAACAAGATGGCGGTTAATTTGCATATGTAGGCACAATGCAGGGAGGCGAAAGGGAAAGCAGGAAGAAGCCCCCTGCCACTGACAGTGATCAGAAACCCAGGGGGGAGCTAAGAACTGGGGGGCAGGGCAAAGGCGGCCCCCCAGCCATGATCGGAGAATCAGGCGCCTTTTCCACCCTGGCCAGTGATAGCAGGAAGTAGGGGTGGAGCCAGCGATGGGAGCTGGGCACGGTCGAAGCTGGCAGTCCCAGGAGCTAGGGGCCCCTTGCCTGGGCCTAAAGCTGAGCCCACGATCGCGGGGCCGCTGCAGCTGTGAGTCCCCGCTGCCCGGGCCGAACGCCTAGGCCAGAGGCACCAGGCCTGGGCTGGGGGCAGAACCAGTGATGGGGGGAAATGAGGGTCCCCTGCACAGGCCTGATGTCAGGCCTGGGCAAGGGGCCGATCCTGCAATTGGAGGGTGATGGGGGTCAACGCCTGAGGGTTCCCAGTATGTGAGAGGGGGCAGGCTGGGCTGAGGGACACCCCTCCCACACACACACCCAGTGCACGAATTTCGTGCACTGGGCCCCTAGTATATAAAAGGCTAAGTGACCATCTGGCCGCTAGGTATGACTCACACTGACCACCAGGGGGCAGACGCTCCATGTAGGAGCTGCCAAATGACAGCAACTTTGCAGAGTGCCCTCTCTCACTCCGGGACTCCTTGGGGGATGTTGGAGAGCCGGTTTCAGCCCGATCCCCACAGGCCAGGCTGAGGGACCACACCAATTGGAGGGACCCTGCTCACTCCGCAAATGCCCTGCGAGCCACAGTGCTGCCCCAGGTGTGGCTGGCTGGCTGGGAAGGGACCCTGGGAGGTTGGCTCCAGGGCGTGTCTGGCCGATCTCGCCCAGTCCCACCCCACCAACCACCTTCTAATTAATTTCCTTTCAATGTGCACAAATCTGTGCACCCGGCCACTAGTTAGTTATAACCACTGGAATGAAAACAATATTCATGAGCAAGGTATAAATTGAGAGAGTTCTGGTTAAAGTGCTGTAATACAGTGACTGAGCCTTTAAGATTCATCTGGCAATTACCTCCCTCACAAAGACTTCCTTTGTGCCCATGGAGGGAAAAGAAAGCACTGAAATGGCTTGAAATATGCGTTGATATGTGTGTCACACATTTGCAGTAGGAAATTGTTCCACTATCATTTCCCATTTTTCCTGTAGACCTGGAAAAATAAATCAATTTTTGTCAATAAGCCTTGCAAACTCTACAGTTTCAGTTCTGATACCATTAATAGCAAGGTCTAAAGTCAGATTCATTCACTTCGATGTGTCTGATGACCCTCTGGTTCATCCTTCTGAAGGATGTTCAGTAAAAGGAAGTAGAGTGACCATGAGAAGCATTTACTCTATGCCTTAATATTCTCCAGATAGTAAGAGAATGTTTGATGCACTCCTTGCTTTCTAGCATGCCTTTGTTTCCCCATGGCGGATCAGAACCAGTCTAAAAAATGTTGTGGGCCATAATCAAACACTATTTAACTTGCCCTCTTAGAGGTGTAGGACCATGTGTTAGTGGTTGGATACTTGGTGTTTTCAGATCTTATCTAAATAATTTATTCTCCCAAATAATTTCATGGGAATGCCAAACGAGTCTGTGTCTATTGTTTGAAGCTCTATATTTTTAAGCTTCTTAGAGGGCTCATCCTGTGTCTTCAAAGAAATAAATTAAGAAAAGAGGGGAAATAGCAGTAAGCATTTTCTTTTCTTTTTAACAGCAAACCCATGCCCTCTCCCTTTTGTCATTCCTGAGAACGCTCTGCTCTCTGAAAAGGAGTTTTATGTGGACCAGAATGTGTCCATCAAGTGTAGAGAAGGCTTCCTGCTTCAGGGCCAGGCCGTCATTACCTGCAACCCCGACGAGACGTGGACACAGACAAGTGCCAAGTGTGAAAGTAAGTGGACAGGTGGAGTCCAGTTAAATACATTGGTTCAGGATGTTTTCTCATCTTTGTGAGACTATTTTTAATCAAGTAACTTGATTGTAGATATTTAGGTCTCTGACTAATCAGCTTCTTATTGATAGTTTTAAAAATTCTTTTAAAAGACCTTTGAATTCCAAACATTGAAAGAAAAGTTTCCAGAACTAGGCTAAAACCTACCTGACTAGGATCCACTGCAGATTTTTGAAATGTGCTCTTCTAAGATTAAATCTTCTATTGTTAAATCTAAAACACAGTTTCTCTCCACATTGTCAGAGTTCCCAAACTATCCCTTAATCAGCTCTGAATGCTTTGCAATACAAACATTATTCCACCGTGGTTCTCAAGCTTGAGCCTGCATGAGGACCACCTAGAAGGTTTCTTAAAAACCTTGCTGCTCCCCTGCCCCTCAGAGGCCTAGAGTTTCTGATCTAGTAGGTCTGGGATGAGGCCTGAAATTTGCATTTCTAGCAAGTTCCCAGGTGGTACTGATGGTGATACTGCCAGTGCCGTAACCACAATTTGAGAATCTCTGGGTGGGCACCCCCTTGATATGTAATAGGCCGTCTGGCAGCACCTCCTGCTGCCTCATGATAATTGTTGACATTTTCTACACTTAAAACATCCCCCCTGCCCAACTTCCTGCCCTCCAGCCTTCCTTGTACTCCAAGGTACTCCCTCTATAGCAATCAATGAACAACTATTCATTGAATCTACCCAGATGCAAGGCACTGGGCTACATGATACAGGAATCGATTATGCCTGCAATGGTCTCCATCTTCAGGACACTTGCACTCCAGTTAGTGAGATAAGAAATGCATGTATGAGGGCCTTGAGAATCTGGAACCAGAGAAGAGCTTGACTTGAATTCTATCCTCAAAACTTTCTAACTCCAAGCTTATTTATGCTAGTACCCTAACTTCCCTGAACGTTAGGGCTCTTATGTAAAGTGAATAGTACCAATACCTATCTTATATATTAGTTTCGAAGGATCAGTGAACTGATATACATTAGCAATATCTCCTTATACCAGTAGCCCAAGTCCTTGAACTTTCAACTGGCAGCCCTCCTGCAGCATTAGCATGTTTACTTTACCCCAGGAAACCGTGTATTGCAGGCGGCCTCCTCCCGCCCACATATCCTCACGTTGATCTTGGCTCCTTGAGACTTACCACTCAGGGCACTGAAGGAACTAGCAGGAGAGACCTGCGCTTGTTCCCATGCTCCGTCAGTGTATGCTCAGTTGTTCCTCAGTGTTCTTGAGAGGACCAGGGGTTGACTTGGTGAGAAGGAGACCATTCCCACTATTGTTTGTTATCCTCAGTCTCTCTTTTGTACTTTCTATTAGACTGGAAGTCTTTGGCTTAGAACAAAATATCTTGCCTGAAGAACCTGAACAGCCACTTTCCTCATTCTTTTTTTTTTTACAGTTCACTAAAATTACAAGATATTTTTATTGGATTGTTTGTTTTCTTACTGATTTTTTTAGAGTTCTTTATATATTCTTTTTTTCTTTTTTTAAATTTCTTTATTGATTAAGGTATTTTACCTCCTCCTGTTACATATTCTTACAAATCAGGGATTAAAATTTTAATGTGCATGAGAATCACCCAGGGAAAGTATGTAAGATGCAGACTCCTATCCTAGGAACCCCTGAAATTTGCATTTTTAATAAGGAGCCAAGATGATTCCCGTATAGGGGATCTGAAATCCATGCTTGATAACCACTTGTATAAACCACCCATCATCTCTCCATGATCGTGCAACATGCTGCTCCCCAGCCTGAACGCTCTTTCCCCCGACCCACTCGAGCTTTGTGGCCTCATCCAAAAACCACTCTCACTATGAATTACACCCTGACAATCCTAAGCGCAAAGTTACATTCCAATCAGTAATAGTCATTTATATTACATTACTAATTTATATCCCATTTCACTAATTCAATTTAGTTACTCTTTTTTTTTTCTAAAGCATAGTATCCAGGGCTCTACTTCTGCTCTTTCTAAGTTGTATTGCAGTATTCTTTGTCATTCCTGTCTTGTCTGAGATAAGGGACAGCATTATCATCATTTATTTTTTTCCAGTTTCTGATACACAGTAGGTATTAATACATATTTGTTATCCTACTGATTAAATTAACATTTGTGCTCACCTTGGAAGAAAAAGAAAATTTTAAAGGATGATGTACATTGAACATCCCCTC
The DNA here is from genome assembly GCF_963259705.1 of Myotis daubentonii. Classification (NCBI taxonomy): domain Eukaryota; kingdom Metazoa; phylum Chordata; class Mammalia; order Chiroptera; family Vespertilionidae; genus Myotis; species Myotis daubentonii. The sequence continues at coordinate 63,525,048 of NC_081850.1, read as the reverse complement.
TGAAAAATTTTGAATTGTATCCTGACCACTAAGTGACCTTTAAATTTTTTGTTGTTGTTAATCCTCACCTGAGGATATTTTTTTATTGATTTTTAGAGAGAGTGGAAAGGAGAGGGAGAGACAGAGAGAAACATCAATGTGAGAGAGACACATCAGTTGGTTGCCTCCTTCATGGGCTCCCAACCAGGGCCGGGTACATGCCCTTGACCTGAATTGAAACCGGGACCTTTCAGTCAGCGGGCTGTCGCTCCGTCCACTGAGCCAAACTGGCTAGGGCAATGGTCGGCAAACTCATTAGTCAACAGAGCCAAATATCAACAGTACAACGATTGAAATTTCTTTTGAGAGCCACATTTTTTGAACTTAAACTATATAGGTAGGTACATTGTATTAACTTAATTAGGGTACTCCTAAGCTGGCCTTTGCTAAAAACGTCCTCAATCTTATTGAGGTACGTTCACTGAGGTCGACCCCTTCCAACTATCCCATCCACACTCGTCTATCTGAAACAAGTATACAAGACGAGTGTGAATGGAAGAGTTGGAAGGGGTCGACCTCAGCAAGTGTACCTCAAAACAGTGTACCTCCCCTGCGCTGCGTATCCTGCGGCCCGCCTACGCTGCATCTCCCGTCGCCCGACCAACACCCCTGACTTCTTCTAACACCACTTCTTTAAAATAGACTCTCCCAGGCCGAAAACCGACTTCTGCGCATGGGCCACGAAGTTTTAATCGCAGTGTACATGCACGCCCGCACGTGGTATTTTATGGAAGAGCCACACTCAAGGGGCCAAAGAGCTGCATGTGGCTCACGAGCCGCGGTTTGCCAACCACTGGGCTACAGCACTAAGTCACCTTTTGGAAGCCAGTTCGTGAAGATTCATTTAAGTTAGACTTATGCAAAATCTAACACATTCCAAAAGTAGAGAAGCCACTGTTTTATAGACTTGAAAAAAAGGAAAGTAATATGAAACCTTGAATGTCAGAAACCTCATCAAGGTGTGTAAAATCAGTATTTATAGGCCAGAGACAATATTCATTCATTTGCTCATTTTTCAAATATGTACAGAGCATCCATTGCATGCCTGGCACTGTTGTAGGCACTAATAAAGCAGCCTGATGGAATATGCAGTACTGCAGCCCTACCGGTTTGGCTCAGTGAATAGAGCTTCTGCCTGTGGACTGAAGGGTCCCGGGTTTGATTCCAGTCAAGGTCGCATGCCCAAGTTGTGAGCTCGATTCCCAGTAGGGGGCGTACAGGAGGCAGCTGATCAATGATTCTCTCATCATTGATGTTGAGATATCTGTCTTTCCCTCCCCCTTCCTCTCTGAAATCAATAAAAATACATATATTTTTTAAAAGAATATATAATGCTTCAGTTAGTGCTTTTTCTTCTAAAATAGTGGACTGCAAGTAATCCTCCTGCTCCTTCTCTTCTAATTAGATAAGCAACCTGCAATGAAGTTCTCTTGCAGCCACATCTTAGGCAAATTCCCAGAGCTCCTGCAGACGTCCTGCCTTGAGTATAATAACACAGCTCAGCTTCAACATTTAAGTCAGAAGACAAAACTTTTGATCTTGCACATCTAATTTTGCTAGACAGCAGCAAATGATACTTTTAGTTCCTCATATCACTTAGATATTTATAGATGAAATGGTAGCCTTTATGTTTTGGGGGTTTTTGTGTGTTTGTTTGTTTGTTTGTTTTTGTTTGTTTATTGCTCCTTAAGTTAATTCAGTCTTAGAAATGAGACTGTGTTCTTCTCCATCCACTGGCTGGATCAGTAGCACAAGCCTCATTGGTGTTTTGTTTTCCTGTAGAAATCTCATGCGGTCCACCAAGTCATGTACCAAATGCAATTGCTCGAGGCGTACATTATCAGTATGGGGACATGATCACCTACTCGTGTTACAGTGGATACATGTTGGAAGGTTCCCTAAGGAGTGTTTGCCTAGAGAGTGGAAACTGGACATCACCTCCTACTTGCAGGGGTAAGGAAACATTTGGATGGTTATTCTTAGGGAAACCATAGGGAAATATATATGGAAGTCTGATGTGGGCCGCAACCAGGCTCGGGCACTATGTGACCTTTTGGAAGCCAGTTCGTGATGATTCATTTAAGTTAGAGTTACGCCAAATCTAACGCATCCCAAAAGTAGAGAGCATGCTGTTTTATTTTTCTTTGTCTTTAAATTTTAACATTTGTGTCATTTTATTTTTTTACTTTATTGGTTTGAGTTTTGAAAGCTTGCACACAGAACTCTAGCCCAGCACAGTGTCCCTTCCTGAGTTAATCATGGATCCTCAGGCACGTCTTCTCTCCAAATCTCGGGAGTATTCTCAGCTGCTAAGGGAAGCAGTGTCATGTCTGGGTCCTGGGTGCACCTCTTGGCCTCTCAAGTATTTCAGCACAGATTCCGGTTCTACCCACCTATCCTAGGCAGGCCCCAAGTCCCATAGGAGATGGGGCAGCCCACCTAATGGGCAGAGTATAAAACAGGAGGTTCCAGGCAGCCTCAGGGAAACAGAGCTCTCACCCCATCTGGCCATACTCGGGTGGGTGACCAGCACTCCGTGTTCACATGAGCACTTCTGTCTCTTTACTTGCTGTATGGAATTTTCAAACCCAAGGACGAATTTTGTGTGTGCTTTCAATAAAATCTTGGGGGAATAAAAGATTCTATGCTTGTAATTTTGCAAAATAAAAAGAGGTAAATAACAAGGCATTCAAGCATGTCCTTCTAAAATGTATACTTTTCTAATAATTTTATTTACAAATCATAATTGTTCCATTCATTCTAGAAACATTTACTAAAAGTCAGGAACTATGCTAGTGAACAAGATACACATATCCAAGGAACTAAAAAAATAATAATCAAGTTGTTGGAGCGGTTGTCCACATGGCCCCATGGACAATGATCAGATTTGGATTTGGTGTGAAAGCCAAAGTCTTTCATAACTTGTGGGGGCAGGGAGAATTGAAGTAGTCCATGATGAATGGCATGAGCCTCAAAAATGTTTAGGGTTATTACAGGAGAAAGAAAATTAATTTTCTGAAAGCAACAGTGAGATATGACATCATCAGCACATGGGATGTAAGAGAAAGTGCAACCTTCTTTTAAGAGGGCTGCTGAGGAGGTGGCATCTTCAGGGAATAGTCCAGATTTTAGTTAACATGAAAAGTCAAAATAAGGGTTTTGTGTTCGTTTGCTCTTGTTTCTTCTTTTGTCTTAAGATACTATGAGGTGGTGGCAGCACCAAAGAGCTCCTGGCCACCAAAGGCCACCTTTGGAAGGGCATTTGCACATCTTGTAAAGGGACATTCCTTTACATAAGCCACCTTGTCCCCCTCACCCTGAATCTCCAAATTACTAAAACCCTGATAGCCGTGTTGTGGCCCTTCTGAGCCCCTCAGGTTCATCCCCAACCAAATCTTGAGATTCTATTTTGTTTCTCTTCCTTAAAGCTTAAGTCAAGGATATAGTATGCAATATACATGAGTAATTCTATTTTCTGACAACCACCCTTCCATAATTCCCTCGATTTATGACCATCTGCTTCTTTTACAGCCGTCTGTCGATTCCCGTGTCAGAATGGAGGTATCTGCCAACGCCCAAATGCTTGCTCCTGTCCAGACGGCTGGATGGGGCGCCTCTGTGAAGAACGTGAGTCTTTCTTCAAACCTTACTTGGAGTTCTGATAATTTTCCTGGAAGCTGCCAACTCAGAGTTACTAGGAACTGGCTCTGCTGGTGGCAGGGATGTATTTGCTTACCCTGCAGCAGGCCAGACAGAGCAGCTAGAGCTGATCGGAATATGTTAATCACTTTCAGGAGATCTAGAATATTAGACTATGAAAATATACTCATCAACATCCATCATCTCCACATTCTCCTGCACAAATTTCTAAGGATCATCTGGAAAGGAGCTAATCATCAGGGTTTCCCAGACTCTGTCTTCCTTCATCTCTAGTCTTTTTATATATTCTGCCACTCGTAGCTACAGCTGTAAATTCATGGCGTTGCCTAACATTGTACTTTGCAGCTCACCAGTCACTCTTTTTCATTAAGGGCAGTTCTTCCCAATTAAGGAAATTTGGCATTCCCACATCTACACAATGGTTGGTAAATTAATACAGAATATTTATTCTCAAAGTAATAGATTTTAATTTGAACGTCCAGGATACCATGAATAAGTGGTTTTAAACATTTTTTAATGTCTAGTCCACATTTTGTTTTCCTATCTTAAAAAATACATGTTAGGAAAACATGATTTCATTTTTCGTTGGGAGTAGTATATGTAAATAACATTAAAAGTCATTAATGAGATGGTCATTGGTCTACATCAGGTTTTTCTAAGACCAGACATTTTATGAGATTCTAAAACTTTTTTAAGTGTAACTATTTCAACTAATCTAGAAAGGAAAATATAAGATGGAAATAAATTCAGGTCATTAACAACTCACCATAGCAAGTATTCTCACAGTGATGAAGAAAGGAGAGAAATTACATTTTTCTTCCTCTTCTCCCCAGTCATTCCTTCCCACTTAAGGCTTCCATACTTGACCTGCTGTAATGGCAGGAGTCCAAAGACTCAGGAAACATTTACCCTGGGTGCCCTAACAACAGACCTTGCTTATCTCATTGAGCATGCACCCGCCCTCATGGCTTTAATGTGCTCACAGATCACCTGGGAGATGTTGTTAAATGCAGATTCTGATTCAGTAGCTGAGTTGGGACCTGAGATTCTGCATTTCCAGCCAATTCCTAGGTAATGCCAATACTTTTGGTTTGAGAACCACACTTGGAATAGCAAACTAATAGACAATCTCACTCCTTTTAAACAGACTACACCTCTTTGAAGAGCTCAATAGGAGGAATGTTTACTGTGGAGGGTATAGGAGAGGCCTGATTCAATCACCATCAGGCCTCGGCTCCAAGGAAATAAAGAGCAAGTTTTCCCATCACTGCCAATGTGTTGCCAACAGCCTGTAGGATAGTCTGTCTGACTCCCATTTTCACATTTAATTCAAGACAAGAAGAGTGCCTCGTGGCAGCCAAACCCTCTTAGAGCATTTTATGTAATTTGTAATGGAAATGTGAAACTGCAATAAATGGGGAACATTCTGCTTATTCTGTGAAGGGAAAGCAAAGCACTTAGCAGATATTGATTACAGTGGGTCTTCTCCAAAGGAGCGCATTTGGCATCAGTCATGACTGCAGGCTAAGGGGCCAGAGTTACTTTCCTAATTGTGTTTCCCCAGTGATACTGATTAATAAACACAACACATATGGGAAGTTCTCTCGTGGGTCATACAAGGTTTTACTCCTCCTGGATCATGTTTTTTGAACACGTGAACATATCTTAGTGTGTGTATTTTCATCAAATCGTTTTCAATCTCCTCTCTAGCAATATGCATTCTTCCCTGTCTGAATGGCGGTCGCTGTGTGGCCCCTTACCAGTGCGACTGCCCACCTGGCTGGACGGGGTCCCGCTGTCATACAGGTAGGTGTCCTATCATGGTTTGTTGTCTTGGTGACTTAGCTCCTTGAAGTCCTAGAGGACATTGATGAGTAGGACTCAGATTCCGAGGTGGCAGTGAAAGAAAGGGTATCAGGGTTTCTCAAGAATTCCTCAAATGGCCCCTCGAATGGTGAATCCGAGTGCCTCAAAGTTACCTTTCAGAGTCATGTGCCAGAGAAGAGCAGCTAAGTTGACTGAGTTGTCAGGCATCTTAGTGTCAGAGGTTCAGAAAAATATTTATTTTGAGTGCCAAGTTCAAAATGCTGGATCATGTCTAGTGAGCAGCAGAAGCCACTGAAGGGTTTTAAGTGGGAAAATCACAATCAGATTTTCTTTTAGAAAAATGATTTTGGCAGCAGTGTGGATAATGGCAGAAAGCATGACTTACAAGGAGACCAGTTAGGAAGTTATCAAAGCAGAATTGACAAGCAGTAATAAAGTCTGGAGAAGTGACAACCCAAATAGATTTGAAAGAAGTTTGGAAGGTGAATCAACACTACTCAGTTATAAGTTTCATTGTGGGAGTAAAGGTCTGAGAAGAGTCAACACTGATATTTCCAGTTTGGGTCTCTGATGGTGCCATTTACTGAGACAGAGACCCCAAGAGGAGCAGGTTTGAGGTTTAGATAAGGAGTTAAGTATTGACTCACTTTGAGGGGCCTGTGGAACATACAAGGGAGAGGTCTGATAGGCAGGTGGCTGATTGCTCCCAGAAGATACATCTATATTGAAGTTAGAAATTTGTGGGTTATCATTGGAAAAAAATTCATGGGGAAAAAGAATAAGACTATGCAGAAGACACATGGCATGAGAAGGTGGCTCAGAAGGGACATGGGAGCTCCCATGTTAAAGGGAAGGAGGAAGATGTTAAGCTTTTAGACAAGGAAGAGAAAGTAAGTGCTTAGTACAGTCAGGCACCATTAAATCATCATGCTCCTGAAAAGGAGTAATATTTTTTATATTGGTACACAGAATCTATGGAGAGTTGGTTTTAAATTATTCGGCTTCATTTTTACTATTTTTAAGCCTGCTTCGTTTCATACTTTCCTTTTACTGTATTGCACAGATGTGCATTCTGTTTGCCTACTCTTGCTCGTCACTCACCAAGACGGCTCCCCAAGGACATAGACTAATGTTTTATTTCTTGTCCTCTCTCTTCCACCCAAGTGCCTGGTACTGGCTGGCATTCTACATACCCCCCCCCATATTGTATGCATGAATGATTAAAGAAGAACATCTATTTATATCTCACCAAAGATGAACTGTTCATCTGGGGAAGCTTACCTTCCCAATCTATCATGAGGCTGAAATTGAAACTGAAATGTTTCTCATTTCTCTCAACAGGCATTTCATTTCCTCCCTGTAGGATGTTCTCCTTTCTCTCTGATATGTTAAACCTGCTGGTGTTGGGTCTTTATCAGTTTTTAGCAGCCTGGGGTTCTTTAACAAACAGACTCATGCAAGTGAAGAGTTTGGTGATGAGACTATGAATTTTTAAGGAAGATTTCTTTATAGTAAATCTTTGAGTGTTCATTCAGGGTTTCATCTGTGGCTAATTTTTAACTCTACTCCAGGTTCCATCATTCTAATTAAGGCCAGTAAAAGTCATGAAATATGTTTCCTAGCCAACACAAGGGCTTTTGAGTCATCTGTTATTTTAGACAAGCTCTTGCCTGATTTATTATCATGAGTTGATGTCTGATGTAATGACTGAATCATAGGGTTCAGTGCTAGCTCCCTCAAGGGATTTACAGTCTAATTGAGCATATGAAAAGTTCACAGTTCAAAACAGTATGTGCCAAATTAGTTACATAAATAAAAATATTAAAGAAGAGAAAAAACAGTGGACTTGAAGTTATTGGCAAAGATTTCAATACATAGGTAGAACTTAACCTGGAACTTAAATATGAAAATGACTAGCTTGGAAGGAAAAAGGGAGGTGGAGCTGCAGAAGGACATGAGGTCAAGCGAAGGGGCAGAAATGCACAATGCAAACAGTCTGAGGAGTGTTGGTGGCTGGAGACGAAAACAGAGTCAAATCTTACTTACATGCTTTCATGGACTTCTTCAGGATTGCTAAGTGCTGATTAAATAAATGCATGCATTTTTTATCCCAGCTGTTTGCCAGTCTCCCTGCTTAAATGGTGGAAAATGCGTAAGACCAAACCGATGCCATTGTCTCTCAGCTTGGACTGGACATGACTGTTCCAGGTAAGACAACCAAAGACTAATGTTTGTCAATAACATAAAGAGATAAAAATTCAGGTTCAGTTGTTCAAGAACCAGAAGGTATCTCTAGTGTGAGGGTGAGCATTTTATATCCAAAAATGTCCATTGTGAGATACACTCTCTAAATTTGAACTAAAGCCAACGCAAAGAAATATTAATTAAGGATTGACAAATCAAACAATGATGCCTCAAAAGTAAATAATCTTGTACTCATTTTGGCCGCACATATACCAAAATTGGAATAATACAGGGCAGATTAGCTTGACCCCTACACAAGGATGACTTAAATTCGTGAAGCATTGCATATTTTTCCAAAAAAAAAAAAAGGGTTAAACAAGTCAACTGCCTTCTTGAATAGAAGATTGTATTTTTTTACACTTAAGGGTGTAAAGTAAATAATAAACTCAATACATTTATTGACCTTCATTTGCATTCCTGGTTACAACAAAAATAAATGTAATTGGCTACAAAAATGTTATGTAAATATATGTTCTGTCAATTGGTTTCTAATATCTAATTAGATAAATATAATTGAGAAAAGATCATAAAAATAAGTCAAAGGGGAAATCGTTTAAAAAATAAGGTTTCTAAAAAAATTGTTGATTGGCATACATACAAAATTACATTATTTCAAGTGTACAACATAATGATTTGATATCTGTATATATATTGTGAAATGATCCCAACAATAAATCTAGTTAACATCTATCACCATGCATAGTTACAAAATGGTTTTTTTTGTTTCATGAGAACTGTTAAGATAAAAAGATTTATTGTCTTAACTTTCAAATATGCAATACAATATTATTAACTATAGTTGCCATGCTGTACATTACATCCCCATGACTTATTTGTTTTACAACAGGATGTTTGTTCCTTTTGATTTCTTATTCCATTCACCAACCTTCCACTCCTTCAGTCCACCTCTTGCAGCCACTAATCTGTTTTCTGTATATGAGTTTGGTTTTGATTTTTTGGTTTGTTTTAGATTCCACACTTAAGTGAAGTGATACAGTATTTGTTTTTCTCTGACTTATTTCAGATAGCATAATGCCCTCAAGATCCATCATTGTTGTTGAAAATGGCAATATTTTCTTCTCTTTTATGGCTGAATAATATTCCAGAAGTGGAATTACTAGATTTTATGGTAGTTCTATTTTTATTTTTTTGAGGACTCTCTCTACTGTTTTTCATAGTAGCTACACCAATTTACATTCCCACCAACAATGCACAAGGTTCCCTTTTCTCCACTTGTTATTTTGGTCTTTTTTATAATAGCCATTCTAACATGTGTGAGGTGATACCTTATTGTGGTTTTAACTTACATTTCTCTAATGATTAGTAATTTGAGCATCTTTTCATGTGTATTGGCCATCTCTATGTCCTCTTTGGGAAAAATGTCTATTCAGATCCTCTGCCCATTTTTTAATTGGATTGTTTGATTTTTGGTTGTTGAGTTGTATGAGTTCTTTATATATTTTGGAAATTAACTCTTTATCAGATACATGATTTGCAAACATTTTCTCCCACTCAGTAGGTGGCCTTTTCTTTTTTTTTTTATAGTTTCCTTTGCTGTGCATAAACTTTTTAGTTTGATGTAGTACCACTTGTTGATTTGTCTTGGGTTGCCTTTGCTTTTGGTATCAAATCCAAAAAATCATTGCCAAGATCAATGTCAAGGAGCTAACTGCCCATATTTTCTTTAATTTATTTTGAGTTAATTTTTTGTATGATATAACATAGTTTCATTCCTTTACACATGCCATCCAGTTTTTCCCAATAGCATTTATTGAAGAGACTATCCTTTCCCCGTCGTAGATTCTGGCTCCTTTGTCATAAGTTAATTGACTATGTGTGCCTGGGTTTATTTCTGGCTTCTCTCTCCTGTGCATTGATCTATGTATCTGCTTCTATGGCAATGCTATACTGTTTTGATTACTATAGCTTTGTAATATCATTTGAAATCAGAAACATAATGCTTCCAGCGGTTGTTCTTTCTTGACTGTTTTAAACCTCAGGAAATATCAACTAAATTGTCATCATACCATGGATATTTTCAATATAAAAATGTTGCAATGTTGGAGTAGTACCAGCTCTATTTTATGACTTTCAAAATGCACTATTGCATTACATCATTTAGATTTGTATAATGTACAGTTACTTCAATCTTATAGGAGTCATTGAAAACAAAGAGCATATTCATTTTTAAAAATGGGAAATTTAGTTGATTGAAAACAACTCTTCTTTTTCATTTCCTTTTATTTTATTTTGATTGGAATGTCAAAGTCAACTTTCAAGGACAATAATCTATTTAAATAAAAACTTAATTAACAAAAAAAATCCATCTTGTGCCAATGAATGTCCTCATATCATCTCAAGCATATGCCATCTCTGCAGAGAGGAAGAATAAACTGAACCCTAAAGAGCAAGCTTGGATTGTACAAGTCTATATAGAAGCTTCCAAGATAAAGACGATACTTTCATTGAGAGTAGAGTTGAATGATACAAAAAAATGAGAGTCAAACTGAAATCGATTTCTGGGGAAAGTAAGAGGAGAGAGAAAATAAAAGGAATAAGAATTACAGTGACTCGAAAAGGAACAGGAACTATTTATAACATTCTTATAATTTTAGACTTTCTATTTCAATTCTTTCAAATAAGAAAAGGAAGCCTGCATTTATGTAGTTTCCTAACATCAAAATATTCCCAAAGGAGTCTTTTTTGACAAGGGGAAGGGAGGTTTTTAGCCTATGTGAAAATACTGTCTAATAAAGAGAACAAAATTACATTTTTGTGCAAACGTTTGATAAAGGAATCAAAAAATATATGGCAAATTAAGCTGGGAAGTGCATCCCACATTCAAGGACTGGGCAGTCCCCCCCCCCCTCCGCCCCTCATTATACTGTGAGCCATTTTTCTAGAAGATCCATATTAGTTAGGACTCTCTAATTGCAACTCTAACTAGCTTAAGCAAAGAAAGGAATTTGTTATCACAATTGAGGGGCCTTGTGTGGAACCCGATTACATGGATGGCTGAACCTCAGGAGGATCCAACTGAGGACTTGAAAGCCACCTGAAGCTTCTCCACCTCCTGCCTCTCCTTCTCTCTCCAGCATCTACTCCCTCCCTCCTCTCGCTGCAGAGTGGTTTTCTCTGCTGTTCAGTTCCCATGAAAGGACAGAACTGTTTGCAGCCCCTTGCATTCACACGTCATACTACTGTATCCACTGAAACAGTGTTCTGACCCAGTTTAAAAATCCAGAACTGCCTAGTCCAGGTGGATTCAGGGGCCAACCATGAATCAGTCAGTCAACTGTGGTCCTAGGTCGGGCTATGTCGTACTAACATGAAGAGTCTTCTTGTCAAAACTTTTACCTTACCTTTGGGTAAAGGGGAGAGGAGGCTGGCAGTTCCCAGAGGAAAGAAGATGGAATATAAGTCCCTGAAATGGGAAGGGGAGGAAGCTTTTCTGAGAAATTAGAACAATAAATGTTTACAAATCATTTTTTATTTTCTCTCTCTCCATGAGATCGAGTAGGCAAAAGATTGTATCCCTCATGCTTAGCACAGGCACAAAAATTAATGCTCAACAAATGTTTGTTGACAGATGGAGCGATTTCTGGGCATCTGTGACAGCCAGCGAAGAAATGCCCTGTAGCATTAATTAAATACCTCAACCAGTTACCTTCTCTACCAATGAATAAGACTCACCGGGTATGGTTCCCAGGTAGTTCAATCCTTAAAAAGGGGATTGTGTTTCCCCGATCTCTGTGTGCTTCTTCGTAAAATTGATCCTAAACAAATACCACAAATAAAAATTATAGACTGTGAAAGCTATAAGAGACCTTTCACGAAGTCCAAACCCCTCAGTTTACAGATGAGAGGATTATCAGACAGGAAACTAGAGACAAAGCCAAGGCTAAAACCGGGTCTGCTGATTCTCGGATTTTTTCATGAGTTAGCACATGATCTTCATGCCCTTTAGTTGTCTCAAGGAATGACTCCCATCCGTACAAACAGGCGCCATGGATAATGCCCAGGTATCCGAGACTTTCAATCCTGTTCAAATTGACCACAAAGGGGCTATTACCTCTTCAGTTCAGTCTTTTCTGTTGAATCTCTCCTCTTTTTTTTTTTTTGTTCCAGGAAAAGGAGGACTGGGTTTTAACCTCTGCACAACCAAGGCGCTCTCCCCTAAGAACAGGGTCATCTCTTCCTGGTAGCCCTGGGCATCCCAGAACTAACGCAAAGAAATTCCAACACGGTGCTGGGTCTCGTTTGTGTAGTACACATGTTATTTGGGGTTTACCTTTTTATTTTGTGTTATATTTTGTTCCTTCTTGTGACGTACTTTCTTACATGTTTCCATTTTTAAATATGCCTGTATTTTCTATATAAAAATATATTAAATAGATGCTGCTCCACTCACAAAATGTACATACTCTGCTGTCTATTGGGGAAGTACCTGGTACACATTTTTATTCGGTTACTGAAAATGATGTTTCAATTAAAAATATATTTTGCTACTAAATAATATTTTGCTGGATAGTGGCCATTTTGTGAGGTGGCCACGAAACAATGACAAGGATTAGTGATTTGCATCTATGCTACTGGATCACATGTAGTATACCAAGAGATTACAGTAAAGGAGCCACCTTCATTCTATTTCCATCTTCTTTGCAATATGTGTAACCATGAAGGTTTCCTTTTATTTAATCAGAGAATAGCTGTTGGATCTACTACCCTTCACGTGAAATGCTTTCCTGGTGCTGACAACAGCCTGGCTGATTCCTCTCCCAACATTTGGAAAGCCATAGGAATCAATTTAGTAGATGCGGCGGGGGGCGGGGGTGCGGGATGGGGGGCGGGGGACACATCATGACCATGGCACACACAATACAGTGCTCCCCTTCCTTCTCACATATGGCATAAAAAATGCAAGAACTGGAAGAGTAACAGAGAGCCCTTTCTGGATCACAGTTCCACAGTTGCTTTGGAAGAAAGGCAATAGCAATAGGAGGACAGGAAAGAGGAGGGAAAAGGCAAACAGGACAAGTTCACCTGAGCTCTGCTCCTGGTCCCACCTGCAACAATGAACTGAGGCTACCCAGGCAGAGCTGAGCTTCCCCTCAGCCCCCACTGCGCCACCTAACTCCATCCCTGTACTTCTACCAGCATAAAGATTTCCCCACGCTTCTGGAAAATACAGCCAAATACTAGATTTTGTTTAAAATAGGAAAATCACAATTTTGTTTAAAATAGGACAACTTGTCTCCAACCTCTGGGAGAACGACTTCCACATAGGCACAGGGTGCATTGTAACACTGTGAAGACATGAATGATGCAAAAGATCTTTATTGTCCTCTTAGTTCTCTCCATTGCCCTGAACTTCCCACAGCTATTGACTCCTCCTGACATTCACTCTCTTGGCCAGTCTTATATGCTTATGAGTATATCTTTTATTTATTTACTAGTGTCCCAGTGCACAGATTCATGCACATTAAAAGGAAATTTATTAGAAGAACTATTTTAATATCGCTATTCACCCTTTCTCTATAATAGAAGTGTCAGCCAAATTCATGATCGACAATGACAGATGGAAACACACGAGTGCGATTGGCACCAGCAAGAGCTTTATATGTATCACGCATGCACAAGTCAACTTAGCCTTTTATAGATATAGAATAAACTTGCTTAATTAAACCTGCTTAGCTAAACTTTTTCCAGACCAATGAAGCACCCCAACTTCTCCTTCAGGTAATTGTCAGCAACACAGCGGTAAATATCAACATGAAGCAGATTATAATTGTAGATCACACAGGGAGAACAAAGGGTAAAATATTTAACTGCAGCAGTGTTTGACTATATTCTGCGCAGTGAGAAAACCTGAAGTCATTTTCAAGGTCCACCATTTCTTCTTTTCATTTGGGTCAAGTTTCTAAACTTTCTAAATCTCTGATGTCTTGCTAATGAAAAGAAAATAGGATTCTACCGAGTCTCCTATCTACCTACTCCAGGACTTCTGTGAGGATCAAATGAGATGAGGCACGTGAAAAAGCTTCATAGACATTTGGTTAAAGTGTAAATGTTTCCACCTGACTATAAAGCAAGTCATGTTCCTGGGCTGAAGAAACTGCAAGGAGGCTAGTCACTAGGGAGAGAAAGCCAGGCGTTACTATGTGACATCATTACCCTACACCCACAGCCACCATTTCCAGGCTGGGCTGGGCTGTGGGCTGTATTTTGCACCATGGCAACGTTGGCTGTGATTTGGTGGGATATCTCTGTGTGGTGGTGGGGGGGGGGCCTGTGTCCCACTTGGGGAAAGCCAAGTGTTGCTTTGTTGGCACCAGGTCCGTGCTGCCATTTCTCTATAAATGGCCAGTGTGCATCATGGCAGCTCCTGCATTGAGTGTCTGCCCCCTGATGGTCAGTGCACATCATAGCAACCAGTTGGATGGGTGAAGGGACACTTAGTATATTAGCCTTTTATATACGTAGACTAGAGGCCTGGTGCACAAAAATTTGTGTACTCGGGGGAGTCCCTCAGCCCAGCCTGTGCCCTCTTGCAGTTTGGGACCCCTCGGGGGATGACCACCTGCTGGCTTAGGGCCGCTCTCTGGAGGATTGGACCTAAGCTGGCAGTCAGACATCCTTAGCGCTGCTGAGGAGGCAGGAGAAGCTCCCACCACCACTGCTGTACTGGCAGCCATCAGCCTGGCTCGTGGCTGAGCAGAGCTCCCCCTGTGGGAGCACAATGACCACCAGGGGGCAGCTCCTACATTGAGCGTCTGCCCCCTGGTGGTCAGTGTGTGTCATAGTGACCAGTCATTCCCAGTTGTTCTGCTGTTAGGGTCAATTTGCATTACCCTTTTATTATATAGGATAGAAGCCTGGTGCATGGGTGGGAGCTGGCTGGTTTGCCCTGAAGGGTGTCCCAGATCAGGGTGGGGGTCCCGCTGGGGTGCCTGGCCAGCCTGGGTGAGGGGTTGAGGGCTGTTTTCAGACTGACCACACCCCCTTCAGAGTGGGGGTCCCTGTTGGAGTGCCTGTCCAGCCTGGGTGAGGGGCTGATGGCTGTTTGCAGGCTGGCCAAGCCCCCCAGCAGGGACCCTCACCCCATGAGGGTGTGGCCAGCCTGAGTGAGGGGCTGATGGCTGTTTGCAGGCTGGCCACGGCCCCCAGCCACCCAAGCTCCCAGTGGAGGCTGGCTGGAAGCAGGTATCTGGTATGTATTTATCTTCTATAATTGAAACTTTGTTGCCTTGAGCAGAGGCCACAGCTGGCCAGGGCAGGCGGGAAGCTTGGCTTCCTCCTTGGCTTCCTCCGTTGCCAGGGTAACCAAGCCTCCTGCTTGCTCCAGCTCCATGGCTGCCGGCCGCCATCTTGGTTAGGATAATTTGCATATAATCGCTCTGATTGGCTGATGGGCATGGCTTGGGGCATAGCAGAGGTGCAGTCAATTTTCATGTTTCTCTTAGATTAGATTAGATATCAACTTCTAAATTATGTTGCACTTTTTCATTTATAATCATAAAACTATAAAACATATCTCAAAATCCAAGTAATAGAAAAATGGAACCAGAAAATTTATTCTCTCATCATTGGTATTTCTATCTCTCTCCCTTTCTCTTCCTCTCTGAAATCAATATATTTATATATATAAACGTCAATGTGAGAGTAGATCATCAATTGGTTGTCTCTTGCATGCCCCTTTCAGAGAGCAAGCCTGCAACTCAGGCATGTGCACTGACCAGGAATCAAATCGGTAATCTTTTGGTGCATGGGATGATGCCCAACCAACTGAACCACACTGGCCAGGGCTTGATTTTAACATCATTCTGTGAGTTCTAGCCAAAGCCATAATATATAAATTTATAAAGTAAATAAAGGGTATAAAATGAAAAAGTTGAGAGTAACAATTTTCATTTTGGCAGAAGATATGATGATATACCTTATAACGTGAAAATCCATTAGAAACACTGAGCTCAGGAAACTGGGTGGTTACATGATAAATATTCCAAAACAAAGAGCTTTCCTGCATGTCATACTAATAAAATCCTAATCTGCAAATTGACCGGATAGCAGAACAACTGGCCTCTATGATGCACGCTGACCACCAGGGAACAGATGCTTAATGCAGGAGCTGCCCCCTGGTGGTCAGTGCACTCCCACAAGGGAAACGCTGCTCAGCCAGAAGCTGGGCTCATGGCTGGCAAGTGCTTTGGTGGTGGCGGGAGCCTCTCCCGCCTCCGAGACAGCACTAAGGAGCAGTGCTGCTCAGCCAGAAGCCAGACTCATGGCTCGCAAGTAAAGTGGGTGGTAAGAAGCAAGGGGTCCCAGGCTGTGAGAGGGATGTCTGACTGCCAGCTTAGGCCTGCTCCCCCCAGGCAAGCGGACATACCCCAAGGAATCCCAGACTGTGAGAGGGCGCAGGCCTGGCTGAGGGACCCCCCCTCCCCCCCCCAGTGCATGAAATTTCATGCACCAGGCCTCTAGTTTATAAATAAAAGTATAGTGAAAAAGATCTTATTCACAATAATAATACAGGTATGTATTATATAAATAAGATGTATGTATTCACAAGGAAGAACACTATAAAATTACTCTATAAATCTATAAACATTTATAAATGCTCAAATAAGAAGCATTCCATTTCCTGGATGAGAAAACATGTCTTAAACATATTGATTTTCCCCAAATAAAATAGTACTAATGTAATTCCAATTACACTTGCCATATTGGATTTTTTTGCGGGGGCGGGGGGGGGGGAGAAGGTAGTAGCATGACCAAATTATGTATTTAGTATTTGTTAAGAGTAAAAAAAATTATAATATTTTAAAGAAAAATAATGCAAAGGGCCATCTGTACTAAAAAATAAAAAAAGTTGCAGTAATTAAAGTAGTACATGCTGGGTCAAGAATCACAAAAGCAGCACTGTGATAGTCTATACCTATAATTTCAAATATTCTATTTAAAAACTCATAAGTGATCAAGAAAACATCAATAATCAATGGTATTTCCTTATATTAGAGAAATTTTGAGTGACTGGCATTAGACAATTGGTAAAAATTTGAAAAGCTTTTATATTATCATGTAAAAAATAAATTTAAGGTTCATTGGGGAGTTAAGCATAAATACTAAAATAAGAATATGTATTTTTAGACTTTTTCTCAAGAATTTGAAGACTTAAAAACCTAAACCTAGAAGTTAAGAGAAATCATAGTAGAAATGATGAGCAAATTTCATAGCAAAAGTACATAGAAAGTCTGGATGTCATTCAAAAAATCATAATCAAAATGTAAAGATACATTTTTATTACAGACCAAGGAATAATTTTTATTATAATGTCTGTGTTATATAAATTGAAAAACACTTATGGAACTCAAGAACACAGGTATCTCACCAAAGAAATATAATAAATTCATATGTATGAGAGGAAATGTCAACCTCACCGGTATGCAAATTCAAATAGTGAGAAACCATTTTGTTTATCAGATTAGACATGACTTATTTTTAACATTGAAAACATTGCTGGCAAATGTGGAATTAAATAGGAAATTTTATACTTTGTCAGTGAGAGTATAAGTTGGTATAATAATTTTAGAAAGCACTTTAACAGTATGTATCTGAAAAATATTTTATATATGTTGAGCTAACATAAAGCAAGTTTTAGGCATAATAAAGTTCACCGTGGCATTATTATTGGTGAAAATATAGACATACATGAAAAGTCGGACAGTAAAGAATTCTAAACTATTCTCCCTTAGCCCCAGCCAGTTTGGCTCAGTGGATAGAGCATCAGCCCGAGAACTGAAGGGTCCCAGGTTCAGTTCCCAACAAGGACTTGCCTGACAAGGGATCCTCGGCAGGAGATTCCTGGGTGTTAAGTTTTGTGAAAGGAGCCAAGTTACTCTGAAGAGACTCACATATATCTAGGCTGTTTGGGTGTCTGTACGAGACTGCTGTCCCCTTCTCTTCAGAGGGAATGCTGATCACAACCACTCCTCATAGAAACCATTTCTAGTGTTCGCTCCACCCTCCGCTCCACCCTCCCAAGCCCTGACCTGTCTATTACCCACCCATCCTCGCCCTTCTGAATCATGAAGATTCCTCCTTTCACTGTGTCCACTGGACCTTTCACTCTTCCAGCCAAGTGCTCAAGCTAGTTTATGCTCCTGGAAGCTAAAAGTGTATCTGATCAGCAAGTGGAATAAAGAGTGCAAACTTGACAAACTAGAAAAACCTGAACGAATGGATTACAGTGAAGACCATAAAAAAAGCAGCAAAAACTACTTGTGTGCATTTCTATGTTATACCATATTCTTTCAAAGACTATGGATCTTTTATTGAGAATCTATAAACTATATAGTCAAAGGGGAAATAGTTCCAAACTCTTTTTTGTGCACCTTACAATTTGTATTCTGTCCCTGTAATTTAAAATGTACTTTCTCCTACATTGTCTCATAAAGTTGTGAGAATTGGAAGTTATGTGGATGCCTAACATGTAGAAATAGCTAAACAAATGTCGATGTTCCTCTCTCTGCTCATCCCTTCCCCAACCCGTCGCCACTAACTCCTCAGAGCCCCCACTTTACGTTTAAGAAACCGACATACAGCCCCAGCGGGTTTGGCCCAGTGGATAGTGTCGGCCTGCGGACTAAAGGGTCCCAGGTTCGATTCCGGTCAAGGGCACATACCTTGGTTGCAGGTTTCTGGCCCTGGTTGTGGTGAAGGCAGGTGGCAACCAATCAGTGTGTCTCTCTCACATCAGTGTTTCTCTCTGTCTCTCCCTCTCCCTTCAACTCTCTTTAAAAGTCAATGGAAAAATATCCTCAGGTGAGAATTAACAAAAACAAACAACAACAAAAAAAAACCCTGAGGTACAAAGAAACAATACCTACAAGATCCAGAAATTACTTTCCTGACACCTGAAGTCCAAGGCTAAGGTTCCAGTCTTATTGTCAGCCACAGCACACTTTCTAGAGCTCAAACCCTAGCGAGAATGTGGCGGCATTTTCAACCCCAGGCAAGCTTTATAACTATGGTAGTTTATTATTACAGGCTATGTTTCTGATGTTTGCAAGAGAAAATGTTTCTAATCACAAGGCAGCTTTGTTTTTTATAAGAGTCCCACCAAATAACTTCAGGCTACGTTTTAAGGACAGCCCAAATGTTCCATAAGTCATAATTGCAGCATTGAGAGGACCTCATGCTGAATGCCTTTAAGTTCTCTGAATATCCACATTCGTCTTGAGGTCTTTATACAAGCCTTTTCCTTTTCCCATGTCACTTTCCTCTACCCCAGTTCTCACCTAACCCCACCATCGTGATACCCTCCCCACACTTTTCTTTCTACCATGTGTTCTTGAGCTCTCAGATGATGCTGACTTTATTCTAAGCCCACCTTCTCGTCTCCACCCAAAGACCAGCTTATGTAAAACACAGGGTAGGTGATCTCTGCCCTTTCTCATTCCAAGATTCCTTCTAGTCCAGCAATGCCGATGAGTAGAACAGGCAAACCAATATGGATATTCAACTACATGATGAATATACTCTGTGTGTGAGTGTGGTGTATTGAGATTCCGAAGGAGAAGCAATAGGTTAGATATATCCAGCAGCTCTCAACACACACACACACACACACACACACACACACACTCATACACACACCTTTTTATCTTTATCAAAATAGTTTATCACCTTGACCTTAACACATTGCGGACCAGTAGTTTTATTGCTAGCTTTACCCAGTGGCCAGATGTTTCTATTGAACGAGTACAAAAAACGTTTTACATAAATGTTAAAGGCATGCTTTACTAGTAAAATTAAATACCCATTACATTTTTGAAGTTATTTATTACATGTTCTTACAAGCTAATATCTTTTTAAAGTATGATACTTTGTAAAACACTGTGTAATATGAAGCGAGAATTCTCATGATCCATCCACAGTGTGTGAAGCCATGTCCAGCTTGCTACACTTGAACCTTAAGTAGACCCAAAAATACAGAATGGAACGGTATGTGCCCTGTACCCGGGGACTCCCCTGCCTGCTCTTTTGGTATGTTGTATGAAAGCTCTTTTCCCCCCACCAATCTTTTATTTCATTCTTTCCTTAGTATTATTTGAGCACCTACTATATGCCAAGTATCACCAAAGACATCTTGATAAATAAGATATAACCTTGTCTTCAAGGAAGAGGGACAGAGGTGAATGACAACCATCTGTTATGGGCCAAACTCAGAACTGCAGTGGAGAGGCAACTACCGGCAGGGGGGAATCAGAACAGGAAACAGAAGTCTCCTGGGTAGGAGGGGGAAAGGCATCAAGTTTGGCAGTATATAGAGAAGGAGTCGAGTTTGTAAATTAAAGTATGCTATATGTCAGGAGGTAAAATTAGGAGAGAAACCAGGTAGAACTCTTTGAGACATTTTATAAATTTTTAACTATAAGAGAGGGAACAAGGAACTGTAGAAATCTGTAGAGTTCAGTGTCCCATTCTTGTTTGTACTGTGTGCACTTCACTCCGGGTTGTCTTGGTCTTCAAATTCTAAGGACTTCAAATTAAATCTTCAAATTATAGAGACTGTATTAAAATATAAAGCACATTAAATAAACATAGTCTGAAGCAGAACTTCTAGTTTGCTTTACCTTGGGGAAGTTCTTGGGTGTGGTTTAGGAGGGATATGATAGTTGACCAGAAGTTTAACTAGACCTGAAGCTCAGCTAGCTGAGAAATGCAGCTAGACCAGATCACAGAGACAGGTCCTGCCTTGAGGTCTTAGCTAGAGTTGCCTGACCATATCCTGAGATATAATAGTATCTAGGTAGCAGTTAAAGTTAGACTTAAACATAAACCATAATATTCAACAGAGTTAGTATCTTCAGTATGTGTCATTCATCCAAAACATATTTTTTCTATTTTAATATCTCTGAAATGGGAGTACATTCTACAGTGTCATGGCATGTAGAATTGTCAGTTTAATGATATATCTTACTGTCATAGTATCTCAGATTTTATAAGAAATGATCAAATGAAATCTTCACTGTCTGGAATTGTATCCATACAGTATTTAACATATGAAAATGTATAAGCTTAGGTGCATTCTAGAGGTTTTTCCTAGATCTGTGAAAAGCCTTCTTGAATCTCTGTGTTCTAAACCCTGCTGTTTCTAATTTAAAAGAACATCAAGATAAAGAAAAAAAAAACCATGAGTTATTTCAAACCCTAAACTTTGATTTCAGTGGAGCTCTTCCTAAGCATCATTGTTTGGGTTTGTATGAGTCACTGTGGAGTGCCCCCTAGATCCCAATCCTCCTCCCAACTCTGTTTGGTTTTCTGAATCAGTGAGTGGAGACCATGGGAAAACAGAGTTGGCAAAATCTAGTTTTTTCTCCTTAAGATGCCTCTTAAAGCAATTATTCCCATCCACACACTTATACTACCTTCTCCACCCATTATCAGCCTGGTCATCAAGTTCCCTGGTGATTCACAGAAACATGCACTGCAGGGCCTGTCTTTTTGGCAGCATATCTGGACTGCACCCCTAAATGCTGATTTTGTCTCTGGGTTGTTGATATGATCATTTTTCTCCTTTTCCTGGTGTTCTGACATTCCGCTTCATATTTCTCTCTCCAGGAAGTGTGCCTTTGCCCAAATCGGCTTCTGTAGTAACAATCGCAACTAGCCAGTCCTCTTGACAGCTCTCCGCAATGTTGATGCCACCAGAATGGAAAAGGACCTTAGGAAAGAGAAGAGTTTGGCGGGCCAGTGGCTCTTTTGATATTCAGATTTTAAACATAAAGCTCAGGGTGGACGGACATACCCAGAGTGACGCTGTTAGGAATAGAGTAACGAAGAGAAGGTTGGCCACTTCCCCCAGCCCTTCCTCTTTCCTCAGTGTAGAGCCTCTCCAACTACAGTCTCAAGAAGAGCAGATAAAGTGCAACACTAGACAGCTATAGTCATGTTTGTAATCTTTCTGGATTGCCATAAAGTAATATGAGAACGTACTGAACATCACGAGAGTGGTGGCTTCATGGGTGCAGCAATGTGGTGGAAAATGGAGCTCGAAAGTTCATTTGTATATGACTTTAGTTAACATCAAGAAAGAATAGTTGTCCACATCAAAGAATGGAGGGTATGTGGAAAGGGTAAAAGCATGTCCCATGCTACATCCTTGGCATCTTCATGCAACCAGGCACTAGATTCCTCATCTTTGGCCACTTAAATGCCTCTCCATTTGAGGATCTTTCCTGGCTGGATTTATTTATCATCCATTCTTTAGAGTAAAATGATATGACGTTGACTTGGGGATGTATTGCCCGCCCTATGCCATTGAACATGTTGACTACACTCCCTCTTGAGCAAAAGCATACATGACGGGGGCGGGGGAGAGATTTAATAATTTTGTCTCAAATAAAGGTAATAAAATAAAAAGGTAATGGACATAGTGGTAGGAGGTGAGGATGCCTCTTAGTCTAGTTGTCTGGTCCCTTTGCTCTCTGTAACAGTGGAAGACCCATGCCCGACCTCATAATGTCCCCACATAGAAGTTCCCTGATAGAGTGGAGAAAAACCCAATCTCAATCTTCCCTTCTCTCTTCTCCTCACTCTCTTTTAACATTTTTTTTCCTCCAGACAGCTTTTAGCCCAAGTAATTCTCAAACTTGAGCATGCAGCACAATCCCTTGGAGGGCTTGTTAAGACATATACAGCTGGGCTTCACCCTTAGACATTCTGATTCAGTAGGTCCAGGGTGGGGCCTGAGAATTTGAACGTCTCCCAACTCCCAGGCAACGCTGATACATCATGTCCCAGGCCCTCTGTCCCACAGACAGCGCCCTGGTATGTGTAAGGCAGTGCTTGTCAAACCTAAGAATCACCTGGGAATCCTGGAATACAGATTCATACTCACCGGATCTGGGGTGGAGCCTGAAGTTCTGCATTTCTATCAAGCTCCCAGGTAATGCCCAAGTCCATGTGACCTTAGATAGTAAGGTCTTAGAGAACTAAAGAGAGTGCCCCCTTCTCGTCCACATAATCAAAGTCCTACTTATAAATCCACTACCCTCCTGTGTACAATTTCCTTCTCATCCCCCTCCTTTCATTTATTGTTCTGTTGTTGCTGTTGTTCCTGTAGCTTCTTTCTTTATTTTAAATTTTATTAAATGTATTGGAGGACATTGGTAAATAAAATCATACAGATTTCAGGTCTACAGTTCTATCATCTGTATATTGCAGTGTGTGCTCACCACTCAAAGTCAGGTCTCCTTCTATCACCATATATTTGATCCCCTTCACCCTCTTCTACCTGCCCCCATCCCCTTTTCTCCTGGTAACCACCACACAGTTTTCTGTGCCCTCCCTTCCTCCCCTCCCCTCCCCTCCCCTCCCCTCCCTCCCTCCCTCCCTCCCTCCCTCCCTTCCTTCCTTCCTTCCTTCCTTCCTTCCTTCCTTCCTTCCTTCCTTCCTTCCTTCCTTCCTTCCTTCCTTCCTTCCCTTTTCAATAATTCCCAAATGGTACTTCAGAGCATACTGAGTATTAAGACTAATAATGGACACAATTCTCTTCCATCACACAAAGCACTTTTAAAAAGCCCCTCTCATCTTTCTTTCATATATATCCTTGTCCAACTCCATCTCACCATGAAACTAAAGCCTAAACCTATATACACAAAACAACATACGACCAGGGAGTTTGGTAAGAAAGAATAAACTGACATTCTTCCTTAGGATAAGACTAATCGTCACCTGAGTTTTGCATTAAGTAATTCCCTATCTACTTCTGTGGTACTTAATATCTCTGAGTGTCTCTAAGTTCTGAGGTGGTTTACAATTAAGTATATGGGTGACTTATTTATTTTATAGTTTTGTAAAAAAATTTTCACTTTGCCATCTTTTGGGCTTTCCTTCTCCCTTTTCCTCTGACGGGCTTTCTTTTCATCCTTTCTCTTCCTTTCTCCCTTTGTTTCTTTCCCTCCCACTCTGTTTTTTCTTGTTATTTTTTTTTCAAGATTTAAGATTCCCAACCCACTTAGGATTCCACCCTGGAATTTAAAAAAAAAACAAAACACCCAACCACTCAACCAGCCTGACTTCTCAAAAAGAGACTCCACCCAGATTGTCTTGGAGTGAATGAGTCCCACGGTGAAGTCAGAAATGAATCTAGGAAAGTACATGTGGGTGCATGTCAGGGAATAAAGAAGGCAGGCAAGTGCCAAGGGAAAGCCTGGATTTTTTTTTTTTTCTGAAAAATACGTGACCAGGGGCTTTCTTCCAGGGCTAGAGATTTGCCCTGCGCCCTGTAAAATATGAAAAGCTGTTCATTTCCGTGAATGTGGTCATTTTCAGGCTTTTCATAGTGCCTCGTTTGCTTAGGAACAGACGGGCTTCCGGGAGGCGTCAGCTTGTTCTGTCCCTGCCCTTGGGCAAGCTGCTCAGCAGCGAGTTCTGTGGAAAAGTCAACCAGCGCCGAAAAGCGAAGTACTGCCCAGCCTTGCTCCCCCTCCAGGCCCGCAGGGATGGGGCAGGTGTTTGTCTGTCTGTCAGACAGTAGCTGTGTCTGGGAGTCAATTCTGTACTGTGTTCTTTCCAAATGCAGTGAAGTTCAAGAAGAGCTATTTTTTTTTTAATGAAAGGGAGGGTAGTCATGGTCAGTGTCTTCTTGGTGCAGAAGCAAAAGCAAGTCACTCTGAATCCAATTCATCCCGGGCTTGGAGGCTCTTCTAACAGACCCGCATGTTTTAGCTGTTCCGCCCTGTGTCACAGGTGGCCCAGACTTGGATTCTGAGTGAATTCTAGAGGGTAAGTTATATGACCTTGTTCACCTCCATGGACTCATCGGTAGAGTGGGCAACGCCTTCACTAACTGGGTCCGTGTAAGTTGACGGAAACGGAAGTGATGCCCAGAAACAAGCCCCTACTTCTTAACAGCGGCTGTTACCTGAGGGCTGGGAGATGCTCAGTGCGTGTGAACACCACCTTTCCTTCTTGGGTGAAAAGGAGAGGGAGGAAAGGGGGAAGGGCACGATAAATCTTCCACATGTGACATCAATAGGATTCCTGGCTGTGATGGTACAAGCAACAAAAGCAGGGGTCTCAAACTCAAAAGCCCCTAGAAGCCAAGTCATATGAACAAGAACAGCATCACAGAGGCAAAGAAGAAAGAACAGAGCAGAAAGTGGACAAACGCCTGAGAAATACTTCAACTACTTGTTATTATAGTAAAAGTAAAGTAGCTGCACATCCACAACAAAAAATATTCCATCTTGCACCTCCACCTTGAGTTCTGGAAGTAAGAAGGGGACAGTGGTGTTGGGGGTCAACTGGATAGATCGTGCCCACTCTCTCTCCACCTTGCAGTTGCCATGCAAAACAGGACTTGAGGCCCAGTGTGGCCAGCCCTTACAACTTCTTTCAAGATGAGTAGGAGGCTTAGTTTATTCCTAAAATATTGCCCTTTATAAACGTCGGCCAACACTGTGGTATGGCCAGCATAGCGTGGTCCCAAAGGCCTGTGGACAGTTCAGTGGCAACCTGCTCTTCCTTTCTAGAGTTCAGCCAGCACAGAAGGGAGCCCGGTGAATTGCTGTTCACTTTCTATTCTCTAAGAGGGAAGAGAGTGGCAACTTGGGAAGTCAGCATGGGATGCACGCTTGCCTTTGCTGGCATGGGCGGGAAACTGTAGCCACTTGACTAGACTTCACATCTGTTCGTTCTCGCCATATCCCTGTGAGGTGAGCATGATCCCGTTTCACAGACTAGGAGGTAGAAGCTTAGATAAGTAATAATTTGCTCAAGATCTCACACAGATTTGAAACTGGGTTATTTTACCCAAGTTTAGCGCCTTTCAAATACCATGACGTGGGAAAATAACATTCGTTGAGTCCAAGGCTCATTTTTCTTCCATGTTCTGCCTTGATAAATGTTAGGCAGTGGAGGAGGCTTAGAAGCAAGTTTCAATTACTGGAATGCCAGTTGGTAAGTGGGTATTTCAGAGCATTTGTGAATATTTTGAGCCTGGACATATTGGAGTCCAGAAATTAACTTCCTGAATCCCAAAGTTAGATATTGCTCTACTATGTGAGAACTTTATGTGAAACATTTTTAAACACCAATGATGTTAAGTCATAGTCCTTGCAAGTAGACCCAAGTGGAGAAATTTCTATATTATATCTGATGGTGGATCAAAATATTCCAACAATACAGATTCCCTTTAGGTCTGCTCGCTGCTTTATAAAATGCTGGCCTTAAACAAAGATCCGGTTCCCACGTGTTTTATAATAGCTGCCCACCAGCATCATCTTGTTGGTATCCAGGTGGAGAAAGAGAAAATTTTAGTAACCCTGTCATAAGGGCTAGGAACTGCTTTCTGGCCTGAAGATAGGCTTGCTGGTTGGGTTAAGGTAATCAGGGTCCGAGTGTGAGTTTTGGCCTATGTTAATCCCATACCACTGCATAGCTGCTGCCATAAAATGGAGGGGCATAAATTTGCCCACTGAAAAGTTAGTATATTTTTGGTGGAAAGTGGAAGAAATGGGTGCAGGGTGTAGATATTCACTACAAAGCCAACCTGGTCTATGGCTATACAAGAAATAGTCATGCTTTATCTTTTATCTAATGCATACAAAGCGGAAAGGCGGGGAACCCTTCCTGGGAGACCTGGCTGGTGGTACGGGAGACCACAAAGAAGGATCTTGCTTCAGATAGAAATCTGCTATTTCTCACTTTGTTGTTATTCTTGTTGCTCCAAAGAAGGTTTGGGGAACATTGGCCATGGTCATATTTGGGAGGTTTTCTGACACTAAATTCTGAAAATGACAAATCATCATGTGCAGGGTTCAGCAAACTGCTGCTGCTTTTGTAAGCTAAGAATATGCAACAAAGCCCAGGTGGTGTTGCTCAGTGGTTGAGCACCGACCTATGAACCAGGAGATCATGGTTCAATTCCCAGTCAGAGCATATGCCCGGGTTGTGGGCTCGATCCCCACTGTGGAGTGTGCAGGAGGCAGCCCATCAATGATTCTCTCTCATCACTGATGTTTCTATCTCTCTCTCTCCCTCTCCCTTCCTCTCTGAAACCAATAAAAATACATATTTTTTTAAAAAAGGAATTTGCAACAAACACTGCATGTGGTCTATAAACCCTCAACTATACCAGGGCCTTTCCAGAAAAAGTGTGCCAGCCCCTAAGCCAGTGCACCAAAGTGAAGCTTTGCCTCTTAAATAATTAGAGCAAAATCACAAAGTTTAGGGAATCTATGACTCATAAAACCAAATTTACAGGAAATTTATCATAGAATTAAGACTTTAATGTTTACCTCAACTGCAAAATAATCTCTTCAAAATCCTGATAGTAACGTTCACCCATCTACTAATACCTTGCTTATTTTTCATTTGGTGGGTGCAGGCCTGGGGAGAGAGGGGTGCATGGAAATGGGTTTCAAGAGGTCAAAAATAGACATACTGAGTCTGCAGTTGGCTGATTCTTGGCTGACCACGGTTCGACTAATAGTCATGGCATAAAAACAACATTAGTTCCAAGTCTGCCAGAGTTCTAGTTCTGAGATGTCATGTTTAATGATGTCATAGAGAAGTTACCCCTGTGTTCCAAGTACGGTCCTATAATGCTAAGACACAGCTACAGTGAGCCAACTGAACCAACTGGGGAGCTTCATCAGCAATTCCGTGGTGTGACTCACGATGCAGTGCATTAAAGACGAGGCAAGTACTTATTTGGCTTCATTGAATATTTCGATAGAGACCATCTTGAAACAGATTTTTATCAACTTTAATAATTATTTCTGCCCAGCTGGCGTGGCTCAGTGGTTGAGCATCAACCTATAAAGCAGGAGGTCATGGTTCGATTCCCAGTCAGGGCACATGCCCAGGTTGCAGGCTCAATCCCCAGTGTGGGGCATACAGGAGGCAGCCAATCAGTAATTTTCTCTCATCATTGATGTTTCTATCTCTCCCTCTCCCTCCCTCTCTGAAATCAATAAAAACATATTTTTTACAAACAAATTATTTCCTCCACCCAGTACCTTTGTTGCTTTGTGGCAAGGGGAGATTTTGAAATGCTTGCTCTTTATGCTGTTTCTTGAAGGTGGCACAACCTAAAGAATAGCCAAGGGACAAATCAATCCACAAGGACTTTGTTCCTCCCTACTGCTCATTTCTTGCTGTGACTCTGGCTGGATCCAGGCCAGCTCCTAACATATCCCATTCTGATCCCACAGATTCTACCTTAGCTGTACCTGGAAAATTCTCTAGAAGTAAAAGAGCTCACGTACTTCTCTTATTCTGGGAAAGAGAACAGGAGAGACATTGCTATGGAGTGGGATAGGAAAAATGATGGCCAATAGTTTCAACAATTCCTTAGGTGGTATTTTAGAAGGCCACTTTGTATCCATTGCCCAATGTTGGTTATCACAACAAATCTAAATGCAGGTTAGGGAGAACTCTTTCTTTATAAAGAAAAGAAATTGCCTCTAAAAGAGAATCTAAGGTCCTACATCTTTCAGGGGTGGAGTGGGCATTAGAATCCAGATTTCATTTTGGGGGTGGGGGGTCAAGAGCTAGACAGAAGGGGGAGGGCATAGAGCCTGGTTCACCAGCTCCCTCAGATTTAGAGTTTTGACATTTTCCCCAAACGCAGCTGTGCAGAAGGTTATAAAAATTTGACCAAGCTGAAAGGAAGCATTGCCATGGAACTTTGATGTAAGCAAATGTTTTAAAACAGTACACATTTGCCCGGCCAGCGTGGCTCAGTGGTTGAGCATTGATCTATGAACCAGGAGGTCATAGTTTGATTCCCAGTCAGGGGACATTTGTTGATTTGATTGTTTATCTTCCTATTATTAAGTTTCATGAGTTCCTTGTAAATGTTGGAGATTAAACCCGTATCGGTGATATCATTGGCAAATATGTTCTCTCATGCAGTGGGTCTTCTTGTTGTTTTGTTGATGGTTTCCTTTGCTGTGCAAAAGCTTTTTATTTACATGATCTCACTCATTTGTGGAATATAGAGAACAACATGGTCTGATGAACGGGGACAGATCCAAAGACAGAGAGAGAGCAATCAGACTATTAATCCCCAGAGGGAAGGTAGGGGAGGGTGGGGGTAGGGGGAGGAGATCAGCCAAAGGACTTGTATGCATGCATATAGGCCAAACCAATGGACATGGACAACAGGGGGATGAGAGCATGAGTTGTGGGGGGGGGGGGGGAATGAGGGTTAATGGGGGGGGGGATGAGGACACATTTGTGATACCTTAACTAATAAAGAATTTAAAGATAAAAAAAAGAAAAGCTAATACAAGTGAACAAAACAAACAAACAAAAAAACACAACAATGATCACTCCCCCCAAACAAAATAAGCGGTTCAAGTTGTTAGATTAGTTTTTCTTTTAAATTTCACTATTAATGCATGTTTAGGTCCTTGTTTAAAAAATCAAATATGGCTCAGTGGATAGAGCATCAGCCTGCAAACTGAAGTGTCCTGGGTTCCATTTCAGTCAGGGCACATACCTCGGTTGCAGGCTCCATCCTCAGCCCTGGTCAAGCTCATGAGGAGGCAATCAATCAATGTGTCTCTCTCACATTGATGTTTCTCTCTCTCCTCCTCTTCCTCCCTTCCACTTTCTCTAAAAATCAATGGGGGAAAAAATCCTCTGGTAAGAATTGACAATAAAAAAATCAAATATAGATGTTCACCTTGAACCATGCAACCTCACCCTTCACTCCTCATCTCTCGCTGGCCCATCTCAGTTTCTCCCCAGAGGTAAACAACCATTACCAACAACAATCCTAATTTGGGGAGGGGGGGGGGTGTAGATCACTATATGTACTAGTACTTAAAAGATAAATATATATGACCTCTGGGATATTTAGGAAAGGTTGGGCCACCTAGAGAACAATGATGTGGGGAACTTGGTTAAGGTTTTTAAGAACTAACCTGTCATTTTATACTTTGTAAAACTTTATGAGTCTCAGTGATTATGCACATTTCCTCATTTATGTTCTGGTCTCAGAATGAATTCAAAACACTTTTGAAATCTGCCGGCTGCAAACTTGTGGTGATTGAATTTTCAGCAAAATGGTGTGGTCCTTGCAAAAAGATTTGTCCTATTGTTCATGTAAGTATCATCAGCCTCTATTTTACAATTTTAGAAGGAATTTAATATGCACAAATTCAAAATCCCCAAATATTGTTCCCAGAAAATCTTAAGTTTGGCTGAGCCATTATGAACTTATAGTACACACCCCAGAAGATTAAGACTATTTGTCTATGGATAATTCTCCAAGGAACATCGTATGTGCAAAAGGAGACAATTGTACAAGTGAATGGATTATTCATATTAATGGCATTTTACCAAAGTTCCTGAGTTTAGGACTTCTCAGTATTGGATTAGATTCCAGATAAACATGATACTTTTTAAAATTATAACATAAAAGAATAAACTACCCCCAATCCTTCAACCCTATTATCAAAACATATATCCTTTACATCATATTCCTTTTGTATCTTTGATCTACCTTATAAAGTACTCTAGTAAAATATTCTACTTAGTAAAATATATATATATATATATATAAATACACACACACACACACACACACATACTAGAGGCCCAGTGCACAAATTGGTGCACATAGAAAGGAAATTAATTAGAAGAAATATTTAACACATTGCAGATGAATCACAAGAATTCTCGTGTTTTCGTATTACACAGTGTTTTACAAAGTATCATACTTTAAAAAGATATTAGCTTTTTACATGTTTGAACATGTAATAAACAACTTCAAAATGCAATGAGTATTTAATTTTAAAGCATGCCTTTAACATTTATTTAAAACATTTTTTCGTACTCGTTCAATAGAAACTTATCTAGCCACTGGGTAAAGCTAGCAATAAAACTACTGGTTCTTCAATGTGTTGATATCACTATTTGCCCTTTCTCTATAATAGAAGTGTCAACCAAATTCACAATTGACAATGACAGATGGAAACATACGTGTGCAATTGGTTCCAGCAAGAGCTTTATATGTATCATGCATGCACGAGTCAATTTAGCCTTTTATAGAGAGAGAATAAACTTGCTTAATTAGACCTGCTTTCTGATTTAGCTAAACATTTTCCAGCCCAGTGAAGCACCCCAACTTCGTTTTCAGGTCATTGTCAGCAACACAGCAGTAAATATCAACGCAAAGCAGGTTATTATTATAGATCACACAGGGAGAACAAAGGGTGAAATATTTACCTGCAGCAGTGTTTGACTGTATTCTGCTCCGTGAGAAAACCTGAAGTCATTTTCAAGGTCCACCATTTCTTCTTTTCAGTCAGGTCAAATTTCTAAGCTTTCTAAATCTCCGTTCACTGGCTAATGAAAAGAAAATAGGATTCCACCGAGTCTCCTATCTACTTACTCCAGGACTTCTGTGAGGATCAAATGAGATGAGGCATGGGAAAACGCTTCACAGACATTTGGTTAAAGTGTAAAATGTTTCTACCTGGCTATAAAGCAAGTCAAGTTCCTGGGCTGAAGAAACTGCAAGGAGGCTAGTCGCTAGGGAGAGGAAGCCAGGCATTGCTACATGATGTCATTACCCGTCACCTGCAGCCACTGTTTCCAGGACAGGCTGGGCTGTGGGCCGCATTTTGCACCATGGGGCCTTGGCAGTGTTGGCTGCAATTTGGTGGGGTGTCGTTCTGGGAGGTGGTGGGGCCTGTTTCCCACTCGGGGGAAGCCGAGTGTTGCTTTGTGGGCGCCAGATCCACAGTGCTGTTTCTCTGTAAATGGCCAGTGCGCGTCACAGCAGCTCCTGCGTTGGGCATCTGCCCCACAGTGGTTGGTGCATGTCATAGCGACCAGTCGGATGGACACTTAGCATATTAGCCTTTTATATATATTCAGATCTTTTTTCCACATGCACACTGGTTCAGGTTTTTGTAGTCTTTAGATTATAATTTAATGTTTATACAACGTTTTATCTATTTAATTTTCCTATTGCTTCGTTTAAAAGTTTTCACCATTTTATTACTTATTTTCAGTAAACCATTCTGCATTTCTCCTTAAGTGCAGAAGTTTTACATTTACAGTCAAGTTGGTGAAATCTATTCCTTCAAATATAAAGTTTTGATTATGCTACATAAGTGAAAATACTCTGGTTTATATCCAAGGAGGTTTCTAACATTTCTACTTTTCTGACTTAAACTCTTGAATTTACCTGAATTAATTCTATCCACAGCCACAACCTTTGACATTTAATTTATAATACTTAGATCCAAATAGAGAACTTTGCTACATGACATATGAACATCCATTCTATGCCTAAAATTCATGGAATATCCAGATGGAACATTTTAATATGTGACATGCCCCTCTATTATGACTCTCAAATTTTTGGAGAATCCCCAAAGTTCAGCTTCAAGAGTCTAATTATACTCTCATGTTACTGAGTAAAGGCTGATCAAATTCCAACAGTCAACCAGAAGCATTTTCATAAAGTACAATGAAATCTAAGGATTGGTAACCTCTCCCTTCATACCTTAGGGCCCTAAGAGCAGTAACAGCTTTGCTGCTATAACGGGCTCCCACAGCCACTCCTACAATCATTCTTAACTTTATTGTTAATTATTGTTAACCCTGTGGAGATAAACTCCCTGAATTATCCTAATTTGAATGTGTCATCTGTTTTCTCTTGAGATCCAATTAATGCAAACATAGTTTTTAAATACAGTTTGGTTCATCCACAGTATGAAATACTATTCAGATGTTGGAAAGAATCAAGTAGACTCATACGTTTAGAAGACAGCATAGTATTAAATAAAAAGAGTACAATATAGGAAGATTTATATGGTATGGTCCCATTTATGTAAAACAAACACACATATATGCATGTGTAACTATATGTGTGTGTGTGTGTGTGTGTGTGTATATATATATATATATATATATATATATATATATATATATACACATATATATTTGGGAGAAGTTCAAGCTTTTGTTTTTCTTGTACTGTTTTAACTTTTGCAAGAGAATATATTCATGTATGGGGTATAATTTTTTTTAAACTCATAGCACATAAGGGTTTTGGAGAAAAGGCTTTATTTCCTCTAGTTCACTTTATCAGTCAGACATCAAAGCAGGAAACAGAAACCAAATTAGACAGAAAGGGATTTAAATACAAGGAATTTCATGCTTATAAAATAGCTGAAAGACTGGATGAATGGGCTCTGGACTGGCACTCCATTAGCAACTCTTTCACAACACCACAGACCCACCTACAGGGATCTGAACTTTGCCATTATCAGAAGTGAGGGAAGATGGGAACCACTACAGGAAGAAAAGAAAAAAACAACAACAAAAAAACATCAGCAGAGCTGCAATCAGGGAGCCAGAACCAGAATCAGGAAGCTACTGCTGCCATAGCTGCCTCTGGACATCCAGGAAACAGATGTGTGACACGGGATCCCTGAGTCAGCCGACTGCTGCTGCCTTCAGCACAACTACCATCCCATACTCACAGTCTTGCTTTTTAGCAGGAACATCCAAAAACAAACAGAAAGTACCTCTGTCTCACGTCTGCCTTCCAAGTCTCACCTGCATACATCTCATTGGTAAAACCAATTTGCTCCCCGAATGCTAGCTGCAAGAGAGTCCAAGAAATCTTTACCTTTTACCTTTATAGGCCCTGACAGAAGATGGAATGGAAGTTAGCTAGCTAAACCATTACTCAAGGAGGAGGAAGGATTCAAGACATTTTAGACACAGAAAAACTACAAGTTTCCAACCCATAGCATCTTTGCTAAAGGATGCATTGAAACAAGAATAAGGTGAATTATAAGAAAATGTGCTTTTTAAAAAGTGATTTAAAACTTTAAGTCTTCAGTAAATTCCACCGTTCCATATGATGACTAAGAGCAGGGATTGCAAATTCTTTCTGTAAAACTCTAGAAAATCAGTATTTTCAGGTTTGCAGGCCATATGGTCTCTGTCATAATTACTCAGCTTTGCTGTTGTAGCACAAAAGCAGCCAATGGCAATATACAAATGAATGGACAGGCTGTATTTCAATAAAATTGTATTTATAAGACCAGATGGAGAGCTGGCTTTGGTTTACAGGGCACAGTTTGCTAACCCTTGGCTGAGCGAATCATCGGGCATATAATTCAGAGCACTTCTGGAGAAGGAAAGGTTACAAATTTGTTGAGAAATTGCATCGTGTGATCATGGGAAGGCAAGTAGTCTGTGAGGCAAACCTACAGTGTGCACAGTGGAAGTGGCATCAAATGAGTTTCAGAAAGGAACCTGAGGCCGGATCAAAAAAGGACCTTGTGTAATAACCTAAGTTGCTGCTCTGTCATAAGAATTTTAAGAAGGGTTTTCCATGATCAAATGTGGGTTTTAGAAAATACTTTTGGCAGTGTTATTTAAGAATGAGTTGGGAAGACTGAAGTCAGGTAACCCAAGGTGAACAACAATCTAAATTTTGGAGATTTGGTGGTTTCTGGAGAAAAACAGGGAAGATCAAAGTCAGGAGACATTTTAGAATTAAGACCAAAAGCAAACAGATTATATATGAGGAAGAACAGAGCAGAAGGCAGAGTTGTTGTTGGAGGCAGGGCGGGAGTGGTCCTCGGTGGATGGAGTGGGGATAGGAAGGAAGACAGTGCCCATAAGGGAACTCCAGCCTAGCAAGGGACCATATCTGTACCATGTCTTCTGGCTGCTACTTGATACAAAAATGATAACTGCCAGTCCTTGTACATTTCCTGACAGATTTGGGAGGCTCTGAAAACTTCATAAATAGAACTGATCCTGGGAATTAGGTGACCACTTAGGTCAAACCCATTCCCATGACTCCTATAAGGGAACATCCATATATCACCAAACTTGACAAGTGCAAGTCAATTGCCCTGGAGTTCTTGGGTGACACCATTTTCCCGCCAGGTATGGAGATGCTGTCAATCTAAGTCAACATCTCTCTCTTTTTTTTTTTTTAAATCTGAAATGTACTCTAAAACTCCAGAGGCCTTTATGTGTATTCTCTAAATGTTTTCCCCCAATTTCACCATCTTTTAATGAGCCTCAGAAGAAGGAACTCCTACTTTGGTCACAATCCATGGATAAAAAATTGGAAAGAGTCCTTCAACAGAACTGTGCACAAATCCAATACTCACCCCACACCATGCTTCTTCCTTCTTCCCTCTTCCCCATGGGCACAGCCCTCAGCGGCAGCCCCATCTCTGACTGACTCCACTTGGCCAAGCTCAGCATACCTTACACCACCATCAGAGACAAGTCCCATCTGAAATAGGTCACTAAATATGCTTGTAATATGATATTAAAGCAAACAAATCAATGTGCAATTAGGTGTCCTTAGTGTATGAACACAGCCAGCTGGAAAAACCACACCGGAGTTGACATTTACAGGCTGTTGCTGCTGCTGCTGCGTCCACTATCCGCAGACCCGTCACTAATGCCATTGTTACCACCACTGCCAAAAATACTTCCAGAACACAACAGAAGCAGAAGAGCATTGTTTCTTCCTGTCTCTCACCTTCCAGGCCCGGCTGGTGTGGCTCAGTGGTTGAGGACCGGCCTATGAGCTAGGAGGTCACGGTTCAATTCCCAGTCAGGGCACATGTCCCAGTGGTAGGCTCGAACCCCAGTAGGGGGCATGCAGGAGACAGCCAATCAATGATTCTCTCTCATCATTGATGTTTCTATCTCTCCCTTCCTCTCCAAAATCAATAAAAATATATTTACAAAAAAAGAAAAAGCCTGGCAAGAAGAGAAAGTAAAGGCAGAGTTTGAGTATTTGGTTCAGAGATCTGTAGTTTTCAGATCACAGAAGATAGAATCTCTCCCATCCCCACCCCCACGCCCCTAGGAAAAAGCTACCAGCTCTCCCTCCATCCCACAGGGTATCTGGGTCTACCACATACATTTCATTATTTATTTGCTTTGTGTCCTTTTCCAACTTTGAAACTCTGGTCTTCAGTTTGGTTTTTTAGACTCTGGTTCTACCATGGACCTTCGCCTTTGGCACCATCTGACTTTTGACTTTGGTGCTTCAAATTCTAGGCAGCAGTGTAGGGCCAGAATGATGCCTAGCTGTCGGAAACAACCTTTTTGTTCATTTCTTGGTTTTGCCAGAAGATACCTCTAATGTGTAGTTTAATATTAACACTAAGCTAACAGGAAATTTTTATTCTTTTATTTTTCAAGGCAATGTCTATGCATTACCAAAATGTAGTGTTTGCGAATGTGGATGTCGACGATTCTCGGGTAAGAGTCTGAAATCCTTTCGCATAATGTCCAATTGTAATGTCCTTACAATTTAAAGTCAAGTAGAATTTCACAATTCTTTCTGATAAACTTTTGAAAACTCCCTCATAATGCTCTTGTATGTTTTGTATAGCTTAAAAAACAAACAAAAAGCCAGCAAAAATGTGGCTGTCCTGCCGCCCCTCCCCCCTCTCATACTAAAGCAGACGCCACTAATGAGTCCCAACATTCTCTGGACTCTGCTGGAAACCTGCTCAGCGGAGTGGCTGGAGGCAGGCAACACCAGGTGGCTGGAGTTGGGCTCAAGACAAAAAGTGATTTTGCCCCTGTAATAGATTATTATTAATCAATTTCTAACTCAATGCATTATACACATTTTATTTTATTTTTTTTATTGATTTCAGTTGAGGAGAGGAAAGGGAGAGAGAAATAGAAACATCAATGAGAGAGAACCATTGATTGGCTGCCTCCTGCACGCCCCCTACTGGGGATTGACCTGCAACCTGGGCATGTGCCCTAACCACGTGGTTCATAGGTCCAGGCTCAGTCACTGAGCCATGCCAGCTGGGCAGCATTACACACATTTTAATATATTTTACTTTTATCTTTTTGTATCTTTTTTTTGTGGGGAGTTTTTTTAAACATCCCAAGAAATTCTAGGAAATCCTTCCCTTATGTCCTCAGAGCCTTCCTTTCTCAACCTACTCCCTTCCAAAATAATGAGCCATGGGTCTTCAATCAAAATGTGACTTCTTAATGCACACAGTGTGCCTACAGAATTATTCTTCCTAACATTTGTTCATTTATAATGAGGAAAAGTAACATTCACTAGTGACCTATGCATACCTTAGGTTGAATTTGAGCTTCAGAATAACGAAAAATCTGTTATTCACCCATTCTGCCCTTTAATATGTATTCTATTCTTGTGGGTAAATATCTAGGAGTGGAATTGCTGGGTCATATGGTTACTCTGTGTTGAACTTTTTAAGGAATTGACAAACCATTTATAGCCCCACCAGCACCATCTGAGCATTCTGATTTCTGCACATCCTCACTAATGCATTATTGCTTGCCTTTTTTTTTATTGTAGCTCTTTGTCTTCTAAGGTTAACCAAAAGGCACAATTTTCTTTCCAGATAGAAATTTACTTATTAGTTGTTGTCATGGAAATTATAATTTAATGTGTGTGTGTGTGTGCGTGTGTGTGTGCGTGCGTGTGTGTGTGTGTGTGTGTGTTGTAGGCAGCAGGGGAGAGATTTAGTGCCATGAAGTGCTAAGAATTTCATAGAGAAAAGCCCAATTCTGTTGATCCTGTGGGTGGCCAGTTTTCTTTCAACTCTAAACAAGATAAATAAAAACTGGCATTGAAAGCAGATTATAATAGTGTAACACAACTGAAATTTTTACATTTGTCTTGGGTTTTTGCTCCAGAATTTTTACATAGATGGTCAGTGAAGGTTTAAAAAAAGTAAAAGAAACATGTAAGTCATACTTAAAATGGTAGACCATCACATCACCACATGTCTCAAGTGTGAGTTACAGATGCCGTTACTCTTCCTTTCTTCCTTTTAGTTTTTGTGTTTGCAATATTCTCCCTCTACCCTGGGTTCCACTGGAGCTCTCTGCAGTCTTCTGTAAACTCTCGGAATAGAGCTCATATGGTCATTCAATCCATTCTGTTTTGGCTTCCATCTCTCACCTCTCTAGACCTCTGGGTGAGAAAGCTCAGGAATGCTGGGCACAGTCATTTTCTATTGTAACGTTCCTGGAAGCTGTGATATGTTAGAAAAGTTGTTGGTAGGAGAATCTATAAATGTCGGCTGTCCCTGAGCTTTCAGACCGGTCTCCTGAGAAGTCACCAAATTCCATGCTTGGGAAAGACAGAGGACACCACAGTTGTGACTCCATGCCCTTTCTTTTCTTTCCCAGGACTTGGCCCAAACTTGTAACGTCAGAGTAATACCCACATTTCAGTTGTTCAAGCAAACCAAAAAGGTATGTTTCCATGGTAACTGACAAAGTTGCAAGAGATTATAGAACTATCAGAGTCTAAAAAAGATGAAACAACTGCATTTATTTTTAACACTTAGCAATGTATAAGTTCAGTGTGTGAACTTTACATATTGGCAATGAGTTGAAAATGCCTGAATTATAGTAGATCTCCCTATTCAGACCCTATGACATGTCCAAATTCATAAGAAATACCCACTGTTATCGCTATCTGAGGCAGAATCCTTCAAAAGGAACCTCACAAAAAAGGACATGATGAAATTGTCATGCAAATGTATACAAGTTTTTACCAACAGTTGGAGAAATGTTAAGCAAAAACAATCACAAGGCTATAAACTCCTTTGGTGGACCAGGCGGTTCTGGATTCAGGTTTCCATGGTCCAAACACCAGAGCTACTACTTTCTAGCAGCTCACTTAACAACCTCTTTGTATCTTCGTTTCCCTGGCTGTAAAAACATGAACCATCCTAAGTTTTCCCCCTCATGGCGTGGTTATGAGAATTGAATACATTAACATGAGTAAAGTTTTTAGACCCATCCTGACACACTTTAAGCGCTCGGTCCATTATCCCATGAAGATATTAATGGAATGAAATGTCTGAAATACTTGGTGTGTGATAACCCTGGTAATTTTCAATAGAAACATATGGCTGAGAGCACTGATAATTGTGCATACCTTATGCAACACTGTTCGGAGAAGCAAACATTTAATTGCCTTTCACACCATCATTCCATTGTTGGGAACTTTTGCTTCAGATATACTGCAAGGAAAGATAAACAGCTGTGTGTATAGTAATTGTAACATTATTGCTAAGAAAATATGGAAGGAAGCTAAATGCCTTTTTTTAGTAGAATGGCTAAGTAATTTATGATATATCTACTCTATGAAATGGTATCAATTAAAAAGTGTTATGAAGAATATATGTACAGTAAAAAATCATGCTTAAACTTTATAAAGATCATGTCTGCAATATGAAGAATAAAAGCACTTGATATGCTAAACTAGCTGTAGAATTTTATACTCAGCTTCTATTTGTTTGTATGTATTTACTGTACATAATCAGTCCAGTAGATTTAAATAATGTTTCCAAAAAAAATAAGACTGCCTATTCCCTCTCTTGAGCTTTTACTTGAAAATTGAAGCTATTTGACATATGCATTCGTAACCACCCCCACCTACATCTCATATTATTTGTGTCTTCCCCTCTTTTATCTCAAAAATGAGGATGCTTTCTACTTCCTAAATCCATTCGTCCACCACATCTTGACTGAATTCTTTGTATTCTGGTCCAGGCCTCCATTCACTGGCAAAGAGCCACTGTCCATTCGCCCTTGTATTTTTGATGTAGATTGTACCAACAGCCTTATGGCAATTCCTCTGAGATCGCAGACTTTGGAGAATATCTGCCTCCCTTAAAAATGTAATCTGCTCCCTTGCATTCCGTCAGAAGACTTAGGGAATCCCTTGGGTTTCTGTTTTTCCATTGCTGCCAAGGCCTCCCGCATTACCTCCGATACTCAAATACCATGGCCTCCCTTAGCCAGTTTTCTGGCATTCTCTACACAGCATCATTCTTTCAAGGTTTCGTTCTTCTGTCTTGCTTTTGATTCTAGCTCATTTCAAATACCTTCAAGGTATATAGAATATAAACAAAAGAAAACATTAGAAAGCTAAAGCAAATTCAGCTATGTAACAATGACCTAGGGCCATGGTGTACAATGGGCATTTCTTGGTGCTGGAAGTTTCCATCCAGAGGTTGAACAAATGCCTGGTGGGAATGCCCTATACACAACAGCTGTCATTGTCTCTCAGTTTTAGGGCACAGTTACAAGCCTCCTGCAGGTAATAAATCAGGTGGGTGTGTTCCCGCCTGGTGTGCTCCTTAGTGTTCCAGTAAGAGTAATTGTGGTTTTAAAGAAGTCCGTTCCTGTGGTGTCCTCCAGGTGGGGCATCCAAAACCTTGGCTGGTTTTTGTAACCAGAACTTTATACTGTATTTTATTGTAAGTATTTCATAAATTCGGTTTGCAAACCCTCTTTAAAAGCCTATAAACTCTCTCCAGCAAAATGCACATAAACCAGAATGTGCATAGAATTCTAGGGTATTCGATGAGCCTCTGAAGCTGACCAATAGACCCCCTTGGTTAATGGCTTCGGTTCCAGAGCAAAGTTGGTGAATGTCCACGGAGTAGGGGAAGGTAGAATAACAAAGTCTTAGCAAGTCTTGGCCAACTGCGTGGATATGGGCCACTGTCAGCGGTCGGTTCCTCCTTTCGTTCTTTGATAGAATGAAATGCACTTCAGTCCTCTCCTGAGAATGATGAGATATGGAGAGGTAGATGCTAGTAAATGAATTATTCGCAAAACAATAATTCAGAAGAATTGAGCTCTGTAGTAAGTGGGAGGAAATGTTTGCCTTTATGCTTCTGAAGCACAGGGCCCTTGCGGAGGTGGTGGAAGTCACTTCTAGCAAATACCCTCCTTGAAGCAGGGAGAGAGGTGAAAAGAATTCCAAGTAGGCAGCAACATTGTGCGTTAAAAAGAGGACAGCGTTGGAAGCAGGGGTCACACACTCGGTGTCCTCAAGGGTCAGGCAGGGACCATAGGGGAGGCAGTAGGAAGTGAGGAGTATGGTGGTCCCTGGAAAATCACCTCCCAAATACTGCTGTCACTGTTCAAGTTCATAGAAAGTTGAGCTTGACCTGCCCTCTAAAAAGAGTATCTGCAGATACTCATTTCTGCCATCTCTGGAGTCAGACAGCTGTCAGTGGACCCCCAGGCCTGCCTCTTAATAGCGTGTGACCTTGGGACGATGCTTTAACCACCTTGAGGTTCAGTGTCCTGCTCTGGAAAATAGGACTGTATCATGTGTCTTTGAATGATTGTCATGAAAATGTACAGAAAGTGCCCCAGCACTGGACTTGGTACAAAACATAGCTGCTAGCAGATCCCCAGGATCTCCCTGTGCACCTGTCTTCCTGAAAAATGTAGAAATAAATAGAAATTTGGAAATAACTTTTATGAGAAATCTCTAAAGCTCTTTGAATAACTATAATAAGCTAAGTCTTCTTAGCATTGCGGAGTTACCGACCCAGTGACATCCAAGTTGTTAAGGATTGTTTTAGACACGGCCGGGTTCTGCGTGAGAAGGGAAAAGAGAACTCTCACGTGGTCTTCAAGGTCCCAAAGGGTGCAGATCCCTAAAAGGGGTTGCATATCAGCCCCATAAGCAGCTGATCCACAGGCATAGGTTAATTGACTGGAGGAGGCAAGAACTGAGTAAGATGGAGGGAAAGTCAGAGAAGTGCAGCAACCATTCTTCACCAGTTTAGCAACCTTTGGCGCCATTGCCAAAGGTGCTACTCTCTGCTTTAGCAACTGAAAGGCAGTAATGACTTTGTACCTCTTTTCTCCAGGGCAGGGATTATTAGGCTGAGGCCAGTGAGGCAGGATATTGCAAGTGTAGGGGAGAATCCTGTCTTCATTTGAATTTTTGATGTTGTTTATCATGGATTTTTGCATTAACTTTTAATATTATTAAAATACTAGAGGCTCGATGCACGAAATTCATGCAAGAGTAGGCCTTCCTTCCCCCTGCCTGCCGCACTAGCTTCCCTCTGGCACCCGGGACCCAGGCTTCCCTCGCAGCCCTGGCTTTGTCTGGAAGGATGTCTTGTCTAATTAGCATATTATGCTTTTATTATTATAGATGTGTTAAACTATTCCTTCCCTTGAATCCTGAGTTTCTGGCACCCCTTGAATTTTATACCCTAGTCTCAGTCCCATTCTTCTCTGAATTTTAAATTGTTGAAAAATGGGAGTATTCTACTGGGTGATTCTCCAGAAAGACTTACAAGACTCAATAGCAGGTTGTACTCATAGATGAGATTTATCACAGCAAAGAATACAGAGTAAAAGCAGCATGAAAAAGACATGCATTGATGGAGTCCAGAAAGGTTCAGCATAGACTTCTGATGTTCTTTCTTGTCCAAGGATATAGGGGTAATCTCTCCAGCAATGGACTTTAGGGACATGTGCAGAATGTTGCTACTTTAGGGGTGCCCTTTGGAATCTCAGGGTCTGAGGACTTTATGTGGGGACTAGTCACATGGATATATCATGCTAGGCAACCATTGCTACACAACTAGCCATGACAGTGGAAACTTGGGACCCCCAAAACAAAACCAGGCACACATCATCAATATTGATGTTTACACAAAGCAACTTGATAAGCTATCATGTCCCAGTCCTTCGCTCCAGGTATCTACACTAATAAAAGAGAAAGATGCAAATTGACCATACTTTTGCGACGCCCACCAGCCAATCAGGAGTGAGTATACAAATTAACCCAACAAAGATGGCGGGTTAACTTGCATATGCAGACGCCTAGTATCCTGGGGTGGGGCGGGAAGCTTGCATCATCACCATGATGACAACACAGGCGGCCCACACCACCGCAGCCACTCCAGGTCTCTGGGCAGCGTGGGAAGGTGAAAAGGCGGCTCCAGGCCAGAGCAAAGGCAGAAAGGTGGCTCCGGCTGGAGTGAAGGCAGTGCCAGCAGCCAGGGGAAGGAAGGCCCATTCTTGCACAAAGCTTGGTGCATCAGGCCTCTAGTTTATAATAAAGTCATCAATCACTAACACAAGGAACACTCAGAGGGCCACTTGGAGGAAGAGGAGGGGTGAAAGTCCTGTCACTGTTCTCTCGGAGACATGCAAGGATTAAGCCCCCAGATCTGCTGCATTAACTCTTTTCTTTCACGGAATCA
This sequence comes from Myotis daubentonii, assembly GCF_963259705.1. Classification (NCBI taxonomy): domain Eukaryota; kingdom Metazoa; phylum Chordata; class Mammalia; order Chiroptera; family Vespertilionidae; genus Myotis; species Myotis daubentonii. Next base: position 63,482,212 of record NC_081850.1, on the reverse strand, counting down.
TGTGGAACATCAAATATCATCTCTGTTATAAGTAGCAATAGTGCCAAACTGCACTAACTGAAGGGTATGGCTTGGACCCAAGTCAACAGATTTCCTACTATCCCTTGAAAACTAGACCTTGAGGTGATCCACCTATGGGAGAATTGGGGGAGCAGAAGAGAAACTTACCCACCAGGGGAAGAAGATATTGCTGCTTTTCACAACTATTGATCCTCAAAAGTGAGGCCCGAGGGCGTTAGCCTTCCAGACCTATCTGTGGAAAACAGACCTTAGACCCCCTTTACATGTGCTTTCCAGAAGAACAGTGGGGGGAGAGCAGCCCTGGCCCTTAAGCAGAACACCCCCAAAAGGAAGGAGTTAGACACAAGCTCCTTCCTTTGTCAGGGTTTAATTGATAAGCTCACCTTGAACTTGGGGAGAACTCAGGAAGGGGATATACAACTTGGAGGAAAGTCAGGAAAGGGGAAAACAAGCACATTTTCCCAGCACTTCAGAGTTGTGCAGATTTTCCAGTGGAAACATGAGAACAGAGTATATGCCGTTGAAAGAAATGGCTCCCAAACCATGCTTACGTTCCACCCCATACTTCCAGCGATGGGCAGCATGGCATCTCCTCCGGCCAGAGTCCAAAATTGCTTTTCCTATTCTAGTGTGGCTTGAAATGAATTCCCACCTTAGACTCATGTCCCCCTTCCCCTTTAAGAGAAAGCCACATGCACTGAGTCACTGTACTGAGCCACACTGTACTGTGTTTTATGAGTTTCAAGGGAGCTTCCTGTGTGTCCTCAACAGCTTCCGCTGATGGGGGAGAATACGGGTAGGCCAGCTACGGCCCGAAGGCCAACTCTAACCCTCCACCAGTTTTTGTAAATAACATGTTACTGGAACACAACCATGCCCATTTGTTTAATCATTGTCTGTGGCTACTTTCGAACCACATAGCAGATTTGAATAGTTTTGACAGAGACCATATGGCCTGCAAAGCCTAAAAGAGGTATTATCAGCCCCTTTACCAAAAAAGTTTGTCCATCTCTGACATAGAAGGAGAAAAGCACTTCAGTCGTTATTTATGCCACCAAGGCTCTAAGAGATATTTATAGGCAGAGTTTCGAGATTAGCTACAACAAAATGAAATAGGTTCATATTTAACTAAAATCTCACTATTGAGAAAAGGTGCAGTATAGATTAGAAGAAAAAAAGATAATAGATCACTTTTACATGCTCTGCTCTTAAATTCACATCCATAGAAATTCAAGCTGTTTAAAACAGACTGTTCCAAGAAGGCCCTGGCTTCTTGGTTTGCTTTGGCTCAACTCCAAACACCTTAACTAAGCTGCTTCCATGTGCAAGGTCTGGCTGGCTGTTGTGAAAGTCAAAGGGGAAGTGGACAAACACCTGGGGGAGGAAGGGGTCTGGGTGGAGTCAGAGAAATGGCCAAGGTAGGAACAAACAGTAATTAATACTGTCCACCTTGGAATACAAGGTGAAGGGACTCTTAAAAGTTCTCCGGTTAGACATATCCTTCCCAGCTTGTTAATAAGACTTGCTGCCTTAGTACATAAACCATTTGTGAAAAAAAAGAACAACGTGTCATTACAGATTACAAACTTGTATTGTACATACAAACATTTCTACAGCTCTCCCCGCACAATGTCTTGTGTGGGCCGGTTGGTTGGGCTTTTTTGTTTGTGTTGTTATTGTTGCTGTTGCTTTGAGGATTCTGTTGTTGTCGTCATTGTTTTGAACTCAGTACAGATGGCTGAAAAATACTCGAATTTTCATACAACTAGTCCAGATATAACTTGAGTAGTCACTCAACCACGCTGCATATCAATGGGCCATGGCATTTTATTATAATTATTCTATGAGGGCATCAGTAGTCAGACTCCTTCATTTGTCCATCTGTTAAGAAGGGACCACTGACTCTAGCCTCTGCATTTTCCTAGTAACAGTAATAAATGTTTTGTAGAAGATTTGATGTTTTTGAGGGAAAAAACAAAAACCTGCCTCTGGTCGAAGCTGGTGATGGGCAAATGGAGAAGTTTGTTTCATTGGTCTATTTTTATGTATATTTGAAAATGACCAAGTAAGTTTTTGTTTTTTTTAACTGACAGTTGCACATAGGTGTTTCTGTTGTGCATGGACAGCCATCCCATGTCCCAATGGTCTCTGCGAACTGAGCTTATAAATGTGGTTAGCAGTCACCATGAGGGTGCCAGCAGCACAAGGAAAACGCAGACATGGAGAAGAGAGAAGCAAACGTGCTCCCTAGTGCTTCAGAGTAGAGGGTGCCTCTGAGAGACACAGCCAAATAGTCAGGTTAAAATGAGAAAACATTTGGGCAGAAAGAATATGCTAGTTGCCATGTATATATTATCTCTTTAAAAAAAAAAATAGAGCTACCTATGAAATAAGCTCTTCTCAGTAATCTGCTCCTCCTTCATTAACTGCATTCATTAAGCTCCTGTATGCAGAGTCCGTGCTAGACATAGAGACACAAATGCAACATTTGCCTTTGGCATACTGGGCCGAGGAAGAATAAACTAGGTCACAGTGTGAGAAGTGTGTGCCTTCTAGTGCCTGAAACATAGCACTACCCAGAGTCTCAGACCTATACTTTAGTCCCCAGAAATCAGCTTTGCTCCATTCACTTCAGGCCTAAAACCGTTCACAGAGTGCCAAGATGTAAAGTTCTGGACTAGATACTGAACCTATGGAGGAAAAAATAAGGTACAGTTCCCATCCTTGGACTAATGGGGAAGGAAGATAACAAAATCATTTTTTTACCAGTGGAATGCCAGGGTACTCTGAGCTCACAGAGAAAGACTTCAGGGCAGGCTTCATGAGTTAAATCTTGAAGGATGGTTAAGATCAGCAAATGAGTCCGGCTGGTGTGGCTCAGTGGTTGAGCATCGACCCATGAACCAAGAGGTCACCCATTAGATTCCCAGTCAGGGCACAGGCCGGTGTTGGGGACTTGATCCCCAGTAGGGCGCGTACAGGAGGCAGCCGATCAATGTTTCTCTCTCTGTATCCCACTCCCTTCCTCTCTCTCTAAAAAATCAATAAAAAACATATTTTTTAAAAAAGATTAGCAAGTGAGAAAAACAGGAAGAAACAGTTATGAAATAGCATGAGTATGTGTCGGGAGTTGTTTGATGATAGTATAATGATGGTAAAGAATAACTAAATTATCACTAGAATATGAGCTCCATGAGGGAATTTTGTCTGTTTTGTCTGGCTTGCAGTAGGGACCGATTAAGTATTTGTTAAATGAATTCATCTAGGAAGTGTTGCTAGAGTTCAGAGCTGATGGTAGGGAGTGGCATTCAATGCAGACATGATAAAATCAAGGAATCCGTGGTAAGAAGCTGGGATTTGATGATGATAGAGAAACACTGAAGAATTTTACAAAGAAGGATAGCATGACTGGAATTGTGTTTTATGAGCTTCAAGGGGGATGAAGGGACCTAAGAGGGAGGTGTCTGGGCTGGTAAAGTTCTGTATCTCCATCTGGACCTGGTTGTGCAGATGCATTCTCTTCTGTAATAATTCTCCAAGCTGTATGCTGACAATTTGTGTAGTTGTCTGAGTGGATATGAATTTTTTAAACGTGACCTTGGTTTCTGGGCTCAGGTAACAGCTGGGGTGGGGGGGACGGGGGGGGGGTGATGGTGCCTGTACTAAGTTCAGTGTATCTAGAAGAAAGGGGTCAAATTCCACAGTGACCACGGCTCTTATTGCACTTGTGGCTGCCCTTGGTGGCTGTCCTGGTGTCACAGCGCAGGCCTGTCATAACTCCATGGTCATGGAAAACACCCCTCCCTGGAACTTCCCTTCAGGTATTCTTATCCCTCCCTCCCCCTCCTCCTGAGCTGGTGCCATCCCTGCAGGAGGGCAGTCTCCTCTAAGAAAAGAGCCCTTCTTTATCCGCCCTAAACTCTCTTGGTCTCCATGATGCCCTTTGGCGGTAGGCGAGGTCCTAAGATTAGCAGGCATAATCAGATCCACTGAAGTTATTTCCATAAAGACACCAAAACTAGCTTCTTCTGGACTGCGAGGGGCCCAGGGGGCTGTCTAGCATTACAGGGAGGTGGTCATTGGCAACAGACACACCTTGGGAAGGTCCCCTCCCTTCCTTGCCTGTGTCTCTCTTCTGCTCAGCTGTTACATAGCCTTCACTGGAGTCAAACTACTCCTGCAGCAGAGGGGTAGGGACAGGAATCTACGGCAGAAGCCACGACAGGAGGGCTGCAGACCCAGGATGTCTGCTTCCAGCTCCCCTGGGGAAAGACGGAATGAGACTGTGGTGGAACCCCGAAACCTCTCACACCCTGCATTCCACCCCAGTGTCGCTGAGAGGCAGACGATGGCACTCTTTTAAGCCCCAGTTGAGCCGTCCAGGATGTCCTCTTGCCTCCAAGTGAAAAGACATGTGAAAAGCCTTCCCCTCTCTCGCAACATCTTGCCTCACGGGCCGCTGGCTTCCTGGCAATGCACTTAGCGCGCTGGTCACTTAGCTCAGCGTAGTATCTTTTTCCTGCTCCCTGACGAGGTCGGTCATTCAGGTGGCCAAGCCCTGCCTATGTTCTTGCCAGGACACCTGCTCTGCCTCCGAGGACGATGGGACTCTCTTCATTCCTAGAGCCACCACCCAGCTGCCACCTGACTCTTAGGAAAGAGAGACTCGTACAGACCCTTCCTGACACCCTCCTCCCCAGGTGGCCAAGGCTAAGAGAACTTTTTTAGAGGAGATGGCTACAAACCAGACAACCCAGATAAATCGTGAAATTCTGCACCCACACTTAGGTAACCCTATTCACGAGAATCAAAAGAGCAATTTGCTGCTATAGAAGTGGAGTCGAGAGAAAGCCGGTAAGTGAAATGGGATCCAGACAGAGTGACAAGACAGGGGTTTACTTTAAAGGAATAGAATGAGCCATGGTGCCCACAGGCAGCCCCCAGACTCATGCTGGGGAAGCAGAATCATTCGATGAGGGGATAGTTTCTTCTCTGCCGCACACTCGGCTTTGAAGTCAGTTCTAACCTTTTCCAACCCCTACCCCAAAGTCCCAACACCTTTGTTGATTTTTTTGGGTTGCTAAAGTCTCCCTCACTGGAAACTCAAGTCCCAGCCTCAGTTTACCCACACTGTTCCTTCTCTCCAACTACCTCAGACGATTGGTACTGAAATGGCCATGAATAGAAAGATCTTTCGCTTTCCTATTTCATCATATATAAGATGCTCATGGACAGGTACACCCTTACTTTATATGCTACTGAAAAGTCTTGCAAAGAAAACATCCCATCCGCTGTGAAATACACCCTGATTCAGAGACCCGAGCATTTGGGAAGAAAACGTGCTGCTTAGAGGCAATGATTGCAATACCATTACCTGGGCAAACGTCAGTGGATGGGAAGTCCAAGTCCTTTGACTTCAGAAAATCCTCTATGTGAGTTAACAAGCCCTCAATACCAATGGGTTACAGCTCAGACATTTCGGTGACTGGGTTTCCTCACTGCCAACAACATTCTATGGTTTAGACCTTAGTGTAGAGGAGTATCATGGAGAATTCTGGAAATCTGGCAAAACACTACCGTAAAACGATTTTGAAATGGTGCCAAACAACTAAAGCATCATGAATTTAATGTGTTTAACGCGTGTTTCTATTTATTGTGTAGATGATAAAAATGAGTAGAGGATAATTTTTACAAGCAGGAACAGAACTCCTCAAAGCTTCAACATCTTTGCACTACTTGAACCGATAAACATTTCACCTTTGTGTATTTGTGAACAGATTTTTGAATTTTGTGGAGCTGATGCTAGCAAATTAGAAGCGAAGATTCAAGAACTAATGTAACCTGATCGCCAAGACAAAATACACTGGCAGCATTTTAAAGCCCACAGCCAAGTGTTCGTGTTTTCATTTCCAGCAAATACTGTAATGTTCTACTGTGCTCTCCCCTAATGCGCTGCAGGTTGAATTTCTTCTTGCAACTCGCGGAGAAATCGCTTAATAGCCCTGAGCTCTCAGAGATTGCGGTCATTCCCATTCTCTAAGATGTCCTTTCCACTTATTCTGAGCACATCCCTTAGGCAATATTGTTATGACCTTCACAACAGAGACGCTGTCCAGCTACATAATATCAGGTCATTGGGACGGTTTCCAGAGATCACCAAGATGGAATTCTTCTCGGTGATCTAGAAACCAATAAATGCCTCATTGCCCTGGGGCACTCCAAATATATAGCGCTTCTCCCAATGAAGCCATTGTTCGCGGTACAAAATTCTTTTCCAGTGTATTAGCTAGAATTGTGTCATTTTTCTCTCTCTCATTGCCTTTCTAAAATTATTCTATAATTTTTTTAAAATCTCTCAAAAACAAAAGCCAGAAAGTAATTTTCCTACCTATACATATTTTTTAAACTGAGATCGCTCAGACAGTTAGCGCTCAGAGAAGTTGGCTGCTTCTCCTATTAACTGCACCCACCCTAGGGCTGCCATCAGATGAACACCAGGGCCTTTAAGTCGTGGAGCCAGCTCTCCCAAGCCATCAATGACTGAGATTTTGACGACGCCTAGGATCCACGTGCCTTGTTAGAATTCTTTGGAGTATAGAGTAGCGGAAACCAACCTGTGCTAGCTTAAGCAAAAAGCAACACTGATTTACCATGCAACAAATATTTATTGAGAACTTACTCTGTGCCAAGCACTCTTATGGTCCCTTAAAATAAAACTTGGTTGATAGAATCCAAAGACAGAGATATATCCAGCCTTTTATGAGAATAGAAATGAGGAGAGAAGGGGCGTGGGGGGCCCAGGATGGTTCTGAGTGTGTCTGTCCTCTGCTTTTCTCTTCTCACCTGAATCACCATTCCTGTCGTTCTGGATAGGTGTTCTTTACTTCCAGTCCTCATGTGGGAAAGTATCCCCTGAGAATAACCCCCAAGTTATCCCCTCCATTCAAGAGACCAGCCAGACTGCACCTCAGGAAGACTCTAGTCAGTGGGTAGGATCACAGGATAAAACAGTTTTGCTCATGCTATAAGATAGGGGTGAGGATGGCAAGGATCCCAGACAGGCAAGAGGTTCGAAAGACTCAAAATATTGTGTCCCATACTAAACATAAAATTTTAAAACAAAGTAACAATTTAAAGCAAAAAGTATTGGACAAGAGGACATATATCCAGCTATGCTTATGTATATAAATATTTATGGACTTACGTGCTAGGCAATACCCTAAACCCTTTGCATTTATCCTTCATTTGACCACTGCAACAATCCTGTAAGTAGCTGTGTACTGGTAAATACTTAACAACTGGCTGTGTGTGTGTGTGTGTGTGTGTGTGTGTATTGGCGGGGGAAGGTGGGGAGGGTAATCCTGGTTTGTAGTGATTGCCAATTGCTATAGTGTAAATACTTGGTAGATTTCAAGCTACTAACCTGAACTTGCAGAGTATGGAAAAGATGTACGTACAAGGCTCTTATGTGCTGGTTAAGATTTGGCTCCAGGACTTCACTACATATACATGAGGTACTACTTTTACCCCTGTTTTCTTACAGAGGAGAGGACAGACACAGCATAGTTAAATGACTTGCCCAGGTTTTCCCAGGTGAATCTATATTAGACCTCAAGCTGTCTGGCTGCAAAACTGAGACCAAGGATTGAAGAAAGATAATACAGCTGGGCTTATAACAATGCCATCTTTATCTTAAATTTTACCAGTCACTCTCACCACTTAACAAAATATAGTGTCAAAAATTTTCAGTCATCTTACCTGGTGCCCTCATCTCACATAAGAGCCCATTGGAGAGGTTTAGAGCAAAACGTCTCAATTTGCACTTCCAGGACTTAAACCATACTACAATTTACCCGATTATTCGTGCCATATGCTATTTGCATCCCCTCCTACACTCACCACATCCCTAATAGGTTCTTAGCATTGTCAGTGTACACAGGAAATAGACTCGGCGTTTGATCTGTCCAAGATCACAAAGGAAGCGGGCAGTCAGGATTCCCACCCAGGTCCATCCGTCTCCAAGGCCCACAATAAAGGCTGCCGTTCCTTGGAGCCCTTTTCGGCCTCCACAGGACTATTGCAGCTCAGCAGCCAAAATGCAGTCGGCTTCCAGTCCACAGTCCTTCCTGAGCGCCCCTTCCTTCTTCCTGGTGCACTAGTCCAACGGAACATGTCCACTCGGCCTCCTGACTCCCAAGCACAGTTCTCTCACCTCTCAAAGTTTGCATTAAAGAATAATAATAAAAAAATACATTCAGACTCACTGTATCGTTTCCTTCCTGTGACGATGATAACGTTATTTAACCATAACAAAATACTTCACCTAGCTCTTTCATCTGCAATGAATGCATCTTTAACAAGCTTAGAAAGTTCTGGCTTATTGTCCACATTTTACTCTCCTGGAGTCACAAATTACAGTCTAAATTTAAAATCACCCCCCCCCCATTTTCTATGGGGCACAATCAAAGATAGTTCTGGCAAAATTAGGAGACAGGCCAAGTTGAGGCCTTCTCCACTCTCAGTTCCAGGACCTCTTCCTCACCCAGCTTTTCTACCTCCTCCCTCCCACTCCTAACCGTCACCACCCAGCACACATTTTACACTGATTTCCTCAGAGCCTTTCTTGCTCTCAGCTATAATTGTTTCTTCACTCATTCATCCCCCAATCATTCATTGAAGGGTTTTTTATGCTAGCACCAGGCCTATCCTAGGGACAGGTAGAGTACAAATACTACTTCAGCAGGGGAAAGCCATCTGCGAATGAAGCTGAAGGAATTTCAGTGAGAGAGGCAATAACCAATATTTATGCAAATGCAAAGTGATATAGAAAAACAGGTGAGAGAGTGAGCGATGCTCCTAGAGGGTGGGCAGGGGGTGGGGTTGATCTCTGTTTAACCTTGACTTGCTTATCTTTACCTCCAGGTGTTTAGACTGGGTCACTCCCAGAGGATGGGAGCATGTTCTTACTCATCTCTAACCCCCTGGTATCCAGCCCATGCACAGACCAGAGGAGACCAAGGAGACATGACCACTAACTGCAGTGTGGTGCCCTGACCTGGAGCCTGGAGCAGAAAAAGTACATGAGTGGAAAAAGTGGTGAAATGCAAATAAGATCTGGAGTTTAGCCCACAGTAACGTACCAATGCAGGTCCTGATAAATACTGAGGCTCAAGAATCCCACATGCTATAGCACTTAATCCTCAAGCAACTCCGTGGTCATACTGTTCTCATTTTACAAGCAAGTTCAGAGAGATGAAGTGCCTTGCCCAAGGTCACACAGCTAGAAAATGACTGAGGCCAAATGTGAACCCAGGTGTGCTAGGAAATCAGAGGAATGATGGACGCTGGAGGCAGGCGGAGGAGGGGGTGGGGGTCGTGCAGGAGGCAACCGATCAAATGATTATCTCATCATTGATGCTTCTATCTCTCCCTTCCCTTCCTCTCTGCAATCAATAAAAATGTTAAAATGTGTTTTAAAAAAAGTGTTTTTTAAAAAATGAATATGTAACGAGAATAAGAGGTCAAAGAAAAGCCGTGAAGGAAGAGTTTAAGCAACATATTGGATTTCCAAAAAGGCACTGCTGCCCAGGTAGGTGATCCTTATTCATTCTCCCAAAAAAGATGGGCTGTTCTCCAGAAACTCTTCCACACGGAAAAGGCCAGGAGGGAACTTGCCACCAGGTGAGAAAGCAACCTCAGCAGGGCCTCAGGGCCACGTCACTTCTGCTATCATGGACTTAACCTATTCACCTTTTGACTATGAACAAATCTTTTGGCAACAAATCTTTTTATCACCACACGTTAAAGGGAAGATGAGTATTGTTCTCAGAACAAAACTTGAAATAAACAAAATGCATTGAAATCAAAATGGTTTTTGTTTTGAAGCCCAACTTGGTATGTGGCTGGTCCAAGACTCAGAGGCAGAGTTCTCTCTCCTCTGTCCTTCCCTCCCCCTCTTCTCCCCTCTCGCCTCCTAATAATCTCTCTCTATCTCTATCTCTATCTCTATCTCTATCTCTATCTCTATCTCTATCTCTATATCTCTATCTCTCTCCCCTCATTCCCTCCCTCCCTCTCCCCACCTCCAACAGAATGAACTACTACTAGTATAGAAATTTTAAAGCTAGAATAGCACCAAATTAAGACTTTCTTCTTGAGTAACCAGTATTGAAAGAAAATTAAAAAGGAATCAGGAGGGGGTATATGAGAACTCTCTGTATCTCTGCTCAATGTCTTCTAAATCTAAAACTGCTCTTTAAAAGTCTATTAATTTTTTTGAAGTGTGCACATAAGAAATAAAATTGAGTTTATAATTGGGGGAGAAAAAAGAATAAACCTCCCTGCATGAGTCAAAGTTGTTTAATGGTGCATTCCCCATGCAACCCCCAATCATCAGAATTATTCCCTGAAATTACCTTTCACCGTAACATTGGTCCATGGCCCACACTTTGTGAAGCACCACTAAGCCAAAGTCTAATAACATGGAAAAATAAGAAGAAAAAGTATAGATTGGATGGTTTCCTGTTGATGGCAGAATGAAGCGGTGACTCATTCACCTTTCTGCCAAAGCCTTTATGGTCTGACCCGCATGGCATTTATGCCTTTCTCCCACCGCCCATGCACCCCAGCCATTATCTCAAACTCTGTGCTCACCCCCCATCTCTGCCTGTCAAGTCTTACTCAGGATCACCCAGCACAGGCATCATTCCTTCAAGTCAGCCCAACCAGCCATGTGAAGCCTACCTGGCTATCAGCTATCGCAGACGGGGAAGCATTCCTCCTCAGGTAGGTCTAGGGTGCTGTGTGGGCCCAACCATTGGAGCCACCATCTTTTGTGGGGTACGGTGGATATTTATGTCTGCCCTGGGTTACCAGATAAAGTACATGGCACCTAGTTAAATTTGAATTTCAGACAAAGGGTAATTTTTAGCGAATGCTTCATTCAATATTTATGTTTTATGTGCTAAGTTTGGCGATCCTATGTCTGTCTCCAATGAGACTCGGCTTCCTACTTATAAAAGCTGTGGCTTTGCATCCGTGTGTATGCAGAACTGAGGACACTACCAGGCACTGAGTAGAGTCTTGGTAACTATTGAATGACTGCTGTCCAACTCGCCCAGGAAACCCTGAGATTTCAACTAATATCAGGAATACATTTCTATTTCTATCTAGAAATGCAGGCTTGGAAGGGGGAAAGATAATGTGCTCAAATGTAATACATTTATAATTCCTAAACTAGATCTCTAGGAAGGAGCAAAAGTGTCTACATTATTCTCCATCTTGTCTTTAGCACACATAACAAGCCACACACCGCATGGCTTCCATATACTTTACGATCAGCTCCGACATGAATCACACATGAAGGTGAGAACTTGCTACACTGAATCCAAAGGCAGAATAAATAGCAGCAGCCAAGAACAGATCTACGCCATGTTGGGGCCAGTTCTGTCCCGATGAATCAGGTACGCAATTAATCATCATGTTTTGCTTCACAGCTTTCCTGTGAGGGGAGTGTGCGCGATGGAAGAATCACAGGCTCAAAAGTCAGAGAGACCTGGGTTTGTGGTTATGACTCAGCGTCTGCCAGAAGGGAGCCCTCGCTGGGGCTCCGTCTTCTCATCTGTGAGCCAGGTTCTCATGGCTACTCCGAAAGGCCGATGTTAGTATTAAATGGAATAATGCACATGACATGTTTTGTATGGTACCTGTCCATAGCAAGTGATCAAGGGTAGAAACAATGATAGTGACAAGAATGATTATGTTTTCATTTCTACTATTCCAGCCAGATTATAATCTCTTTGAGCCTATGAACTATTTCATTCATTTGTTCATCATTATTTATTTTTACATCATTTGTAGCTTCCAATAGCCTCTAGTATAATGTGCAGTAAAGTGTATTCGTCAGCTAGACATCCAAAGAGACTGAAGTCTTGAAAATGTTCAGTGTTTTATTGCCTTTCATAAAGCTGACAATATTTAACCACAGTAGAGTAGGGTAAGACCAGAAATTAACCTTTGTCAGCGACTGGTAGATTGCACACTGTCTTTCACAAATAATTGATAGACTACGTTTGGGCACTAAGAAACACCAGAGAAATCAAGACATAGTTTCTTCTTTCTTAAAATAGTTAAGAACCATTTTGATGGAAAAACCATTCATCCCACATTTCCCATCAGGATGTTCTATCACATGTGTGTCTAATCACAGCACACACCACGGGGAACACACCTCAGTGAGCTGGGGGTTGCCCTTCTCACCGGCTGCTCAAGGGAAAAGCTCAGGGTGAGGGGTCACCTGCTCTCAGCAGAGGAACACCAACCATATAGACACCATTCTCCAACCTTCGTCTTTCCTAGTTTAACAATAGCTATCATTAAACTTGCAATTTCATATTAATATGTGACTTAAATCTAGCAAATTCTTCATTGTAAACACGTCACCCTCAACCTCCCAAATCTTTTTCTTGGATTCTCTGGCTTTGGACAATTTATCTGGGATGTAATTTTTTTCCCCTGTACAACAAGAAAGTTGGAATCCATGGTCTTTAAGCTCCCTTTCAGCTCTGTACCCTCAGGATCCCATCTCTCTATTTTATCTCTGCATCTCTGGTTTTTTTAAAATGAGATTTATTCTCTTTTTTTTTTTTGTTTATTTGGTGTGTGTTTGTGTGTGTATGTGTGTGTGTGTGTGTGTGTGTGTGTGTGTGTGTGTTCATCCTCACCCAAGGGTATTTTTCCATTGATTTTTAGAGAGAGTGGGAGAGGAAGAGACAGAAACATCGATGTGAGAGAGACACATCGATTGGTTGCCTCCCTGCACGCACCCCAACCAGAGCTGTGGAACCTACAACCAAGGTACATGTCCTTGACAAGAATCGAACACAGGACCATTCAGTCTGAGGTCTGACACTCTATCCACTGAGCCAAACCGACTAGGGCTCTGCATCTCTTTTAATTGAGCCAGTTTCCTCATTGCTAAGTCTAAGTCTATGAAATACATTAATCAAATTATTTTTTCTTAGAATTTTAGCATTCATTTCTAAGTCAGCTCAAATGTGTATTCAAGATAGTCCAGGTACCCCTTCCCCTGGCTCAGCTCCCTTGGATACCGGTGGTCCTGTGGGGGAGCACATCCCGGAGACCACGTGGCGTAAGGCCATGTGGGCCTCCACGCTGGGGCTAATGGACTTCAATTAGCTTGGATGGGAAGAACCAAGATGGCGGCATAGGTTAACGCTGGAGTTTGCTGCTTTGAACAACTACTTCAAAAGTGAAACCAAAAAACGGAGGGGACATCACCCAGAACCACAGGAACGCTGGCTGAGTGGAAGTCCTACAACTAGGAGGAAAGAGAAACGCACACGGACACTCAGAGGAGGCGCAGTGCTGAAGTCAAATTCTGAGGTGCGGAGTGCGAGGAGCGGGCTGGCGGCGGAGGGCGCGGTTGTTGTTTTCAATCGGGAGGGAGTCACAGACTCTGAGCTCCAGATACAGGCGAGTCTTTAGGGACCCAGACTCAAACGGGAGAAGCGGGACTGTCTGGCTTCGGTCAGAGCGAGTGCAGCTTTCTCTCCCAGCTTTGCAGCGGGTGCTGGGACTCAGAGAGGCAGAGCCCCTGGGGACAGGACTGAGAGCCGCCATAACTGCTCTCTCCTGCCCACCCTGTTGATCCTGTGCGACCCGCCCCGCCCAAGCCCAGCGCAGAACCATTTGCCGGATAGCCTCAGGCAAAGGCTAGATTAGCACCTCCCTAGAGGACAGAAGTTCTCTCACTGCTGACACAGCTGATTCTCATAGCCACTTGGCCTGGAGGTCAAACCCTCCCTGGAATTAGCTACAACGATCAAGATTTAACTATAAGACTTCGAACAAAGACCACTAGGGGGTGCACCAAGGAAGCATAACAAAATGCAGAGACAAAGAAACAGGACAAAATTGTCAAAGGAAGATATAGAGTTCAGAACCACACTTTTAAGGTCTCTCAAGAACTGTTTAGAAGCTGCCGATAAACTTAATGAGATCTACAAGAAAACTAATAAGACCCTCGATCTTATATTGGGGAACCAACTAGAAATTAAGCATACACGGACTGAAATAACGAATATTATACAGACGCCCGACAGCAGACCAGAGGAGCACAAGAATCAAGTCAATGATTTGAAATGCGAGGAAGCAAAAAACATCCAACCGGAAAAGCAAAATGAAAAAAGAATCCAAAAATGCGAGGATAGTGTAAGGAGCCTCTGGGACAGCTTCAAGCGTACCAACATCAGAATTATAGGGGTGCCAGAAGATGAGAGAGACCAAGATATTGAAAACCTATTTGAAGAAATAATGACAGAAAACTTCCCCCACCTGGTGAAAGAAATGGACTTACAGGTCCAAGAAGCGCGGAGAACCCCAAACAAAAGGAATCCAAAGAGGACCACACCAAGACACATCATAGCCGAACCGGTTTGGCTCAGTGGATAGAGCGTCGGCCTGCGGACTGAAAGGTCCCAGGTTCGATTCCGGTCAAGGGCATGTACCTGGGTTGCGGGCATATCCCCAGTAGGAGATGTGCAGGAGGCAGCTGATCGATGTTTCTCTTTCATCGATGTTTCTAACTCTCTATCTCTCTCCCTTCCTCTCTGTAAAAAATCAATAAAATATATTTAAAAAAAAAAAAAGACACATCATAATTAAAATGCCAAGAGCAAAAGATAAAGAAAGAATCTTAAAAACAGCAAGAGAAAGAAACTCAGTTACCTACAAGGGAATACCCATACGACTGTCAGCTGATTTCTCAACAGAAACTTTGCAGCCAGAAGGGAGTGGCAAGAAATATTCAAAGTGATGAATACCAAGAACCTACAACCAAGATTACTTTATCCAGCAAAGCTATCATTCAGAATTGAAGGTCAGATAAAGAGCTTCACAGATAAGGAAAAGCTAAAGGAGTTCATCACCACCAAACCAGGATTATATGAAATGCTGAAAGGTATCCTTTAAGAAGAGGAAGAGGAAGAAAAAGGTAAAGATACAAATTATGAACAACAAATATGCATCTATCAACAAGTGAATCTAAGAATCAAGTGAATAAATAATCTGATGAACAGAATGAACTGTTGATTATAATAGAATCAGGGACATAGAAAGGGAATGGACTGACTATTCTTGGGGGGGAAAGGGGTGTAGGAGATGTGGGAAGAGACTGGACAAAAATCGTGGACCTATGGATGAGGACAGTGGGTGGGGAGTGAGGGCAGAGGGTGGGGCGGAAACTGGGAGGAGGGGAGTTATGGGGGGGAAAAAAAAGAGGAACAAATGTAATAATCTGAACAATAAAGATTTAATTAAAAAAAAAAAAAAAGATAGTCCAGGTAAAAAGAATCCAATGATTGAGGTTTAGCTTATGTTAACCAGAAAGTTTACTGATAACTTCTTTTACAAGGCTTGGGGATGGAAAGGATAGAAAACACTCAGTCATTGTTGGTTGTGCCATTATTGTTACTGTTAGCACTGCAATGGGGGAAATTAATATACTGAAATTACTCCGTCTTTGTCTATGCCTTTCATTGGGCCTGGGAATGCCATCCACCCAGCCACTCTTTTGTACAGAGAAAGCCAAGATACAGGAGGAAGGGAGAAACAGAATTAGCTACAAGGAACAGCCTGTATGCCAAGGTGAGGATTAGATCTTCCTGACTTTCCTCTGCTGTTTCCTTATCGAGTCACCTGTGTTTATAGCTTTATGAGAAACTCGTGCATTACAGGCTCCTTAAATTACACTGATAGTTACTCATTTCCTATGGTAAACAGTGTCTATCCTCTTCCAACTGGTCTTTATTAAAATGCAAATTGTACCAGATGATAACACATCAAATTCCCAATACTCTTTTTTTTAAGGTACATTCCTAGGAAAGGGAGGGGGGAGAAAGAAAGAAACATCCTGAGAACCATTCAAAGTTAGAGATCAGGCAGAGGAAGGGTGGTGGTGAAGTGGATGGAGAAAAGGATGCTAAGAGGGGGCAAGATTCTAGAAAGGTGGGACAGGGGACAGAGAAGATAGACTCCACTTATTTTATGGTTTCTCTCTGCTAACCCCCCAACACACACACACACACACACTAGCCACTCTGGCTTCTTTCCAATTTGGGAAGGCGCTAACCTCTTTCCTACCACCAGGCCTTTTTTTACATGCTGTTTCCTCTTTCTTGGATGCTCCTCCTTCCACCCTCTTTGCCTCTTTACCTTGAACTCAAAGGACTCTTCTTCCAGGAAGCCTTCTCTGATTTCCCAGATCATAAAAAGGGCCCCCATTTTACATTTTACATTTTAACAGTTCTCCTTCCTGTTACTGCACAGTTGCAACTGTACATTTATTCCTGTTGTTGTGTAATTAAGACCTATTCCCTTAGTAAGCTATATGCTTCTTGAGCATAGCTCCAGGCTTTTGCTCACCACTGGACCTATTTCCAATATATGACACTATCTGGCACATAGTAGGCACCCGACGAATCAGTTGGTTGACCAATTGAGTAAGTCAGGCTACAATCACCTTCCTCAAGCAGCTGCGTGAATGCTGAGGAATAGTATTGTGCAATGGTTAACTGAGTATTTAGACTCTAAGTCAGCCAGGATGAAATTCTGGCTCTGCCACTTACTAGCTCCGGGATTTGGAGCAAGTTTATTCACATTATTGTGTCTCTGCTTTCTCATCTGTGAAATGAGCATAACAATTCTGTTTTACTGACTCCAAGATGCCCTCGATTATAAGACACACCATGTACCATTAAGGAAAAACAAGCCTACCAGCAAACTAGAACACAGTGTTTTCTTATCACGGAGGCTTTTTTTTTTTTTTTGTACAAAACTGGCCTCCATCCCATCATTAGGATTAGCCAAGCAGCATTTCTGAGAGAAGCACTCAGTGGCAGACGCCTCAGCTGCTCCCAGCCCAGCCTGGGGGGCTGTCTTCCACGCCACTGGCATCCACTCTGCAAGATGATCTCACTGGCAGGTGCCAACAGAAGGTTTCAGACCAGAACCAGGAAGACATTAGGAAGAACAAATAACTGAACACATGCAGGGTCAGCAATGCTTGTAATTCAACGGAAATGCTGCAACGTGGTATTGTTTCCAATACCGCTCCTAAGTGTGACCTGGTAGGCAGTGCCCCCATCACTACCGCCGCCCTGCAGACAGCACTTAAGAGAAGCAATGGCGTCTAAGACACCCCTCAGCTTCACAGAACTTGAGTCAAAACAGGTGCATTGGCAAATTTCATTGCCTAATTGATTGCATTATGTGTTGCTTTTATTTTAAGAAACAGCCTATTTCACATCTACATTAAACTGAGCTGAATACAAAGTTTAGTGAAGGAGGCCTGCAGGTCTTGTTTGTAAGACATAGGACCTCTGGCCTTTGGCCTCAAATTTTCAGGAAGGCATATGTAATACTTTAAACAATAAAAACAAAACAAAAAATCAGGAAGGGCACTTAGAACTTCGTGTCTGTATGTTTCAGCACCAGGGCATGGAATACCAGCCGTGGGCAAACTACGGCCTGCGGGCCAGATCTGGCCGTTTGAAATGAATAAAACTAAAAAAAAAAAAAAAAAAAAGACCGTACCCTTTTATGTAATGATGTTTACTTTGAATTTATATTAGTTCACACAAACGCTCCATCCATGCTTTTGTTCCGGCCCTCCGGTCCAGTTTAAGAACCCATTGTGGCCCTCGAGTCTAAAAGTTTGCCCACCCCTGGACTAGACTCTGACCCCCGCTGTCAGATGGTCTTCAGCCCCCGGAGCACCAGCCTCTGCAGCAGGTGGTTCTCTGGTAAAGAAACGACTTTCCCAAATCCTCCAGCCCCTGGCTTTGGCTGAGGTCTGCCTTTTCCAGTCTCATCTCCACCGACAGTTCCCGTCACGATGTGTGTGGTACAGTTTGACAAACCCGGATCCGCACCTGCAGCTGGAGATTCAGCAACATCACCTCGATGGCTGCTTTCTCCCTCCCTTCACCTTCCGAGGAGCAGCTGTTTCTGGGTGCTGGTCACCACCTGTCACAGCTGCGGGGCTTCTAGAGGCAGCCTCCCGCGGCGGTCAGGGGCGCTTCGCCGGAGGGATGCATGCGCGGGGCTGAGGGCTTGCCCCCCGAGGTGATAACGGCCACGTCATCAGACGACGGTGCTTGTACGCCTCACAGTTTCCCGAGTTCTGGTCTTACCAACGGGATCCATGTAAGTTGTTTGTCACAGCCGGAGCCATTTTCCTCCGAAATTAACTCCTCTGAGATCACAGGCTGTTTGGTATTTTGAGAAGAATCCGTGGATGCTTGGCCGAGTCCTCGGGCAAGGTGCTCCCATCCAGGGTGTGGGGTGAAGGGAAGGTACCCCTTGGGAAGGGGGATGAAAGAAGAAAGACGAGTCCAAGGCAGCAGTCTCCGGGACGCAGTGCTCCTGCCTTCAGAAGTCCGGTGGTTGTGAGAATTAAGTGCGTTAGAATATGTGTGTGTTAGAATAAACAAGTGCGTTGGTTTATGCGTGGAAAACCCTGGGCACACCATGCATTCTCACGATCTCCCAGCAGACGTGGTTGCTTCTGCCGGGCAGTCTTTAGCCTCAGGGTCCTTGCCTGGGGCACCTCCGGCAGGACCCGGCCAGCTGGCGCTGCACAGATGCACAGCTCAGCACGGCCCTCAGGTGCACTCCTTCTTCCATTCATCAGAGTCATGGAAACAATCAGGAGGAAGGCAGGCTTTCTCAGTTATTACGTGGCTGTGGAACCACAGCTCCCACTAGAACGCCAGCGCCGTGAGGGCGAGGATTGTCGTCTGCCTGTTCTCCGCCGTAACTCCAGTGGCCAGGGCAGTGCTTGGCGCTTGGCAGGGACTCCGTACACTTCATCGAATGAATGGGTGGGTCCCTCCAGGGATATTGACCAGCGTTTCTGATGGTGAGATGGGAGCATTCTCCCTGTGGAGGGGATAGGACTCGTCGCTGAGTCAACTGTAAGAAAGGCTTTGGTCCTCTGCACTCCCCTTTGCTATGGGAGCCTTTAAAATACAGCAGTCTGATGGGGTGTTTTAATGGAAATCAATAAGTGAAAGGCATATAATTAATTTTATCATTTAGCTTCCATTGTAATTACTTATTGATCCAAGGCTGCTCATGGAGCACCTGGCAACAGTGAAAGAAAAACAGTAGCAGGTGTTTGGACTTAGTTCGTGTTTGCTAACTAATTAGATGAGGGTTTTTGTGCTTGGAAAGCCTAAGTAGTTTGCGTTTGGCTCAAAGTTGAAAGTTGAAATCCAGGAGCTTCAGCCAACTCTGTTGATCTTTCTTGCTTCTGGGCTAGGAGGCCTCCTATCACTAAGACCTGTTATAACTGATCTTATTCACGGGAAGTCAATTTTGTTGTTTAAGTCTCAGCATTCTAATGATGCCAGATTTTACACAGCAGAGAAGAGCTTGGACTGGAGTCAGACTGCCATGGTTTGAATCGCAAGTTCACCATTGTCTAGCTGTGTGACCTTGAGAATGTTACTTAACCTCTCTGTGCTCCAGTTTCAAAATCTGTAAATGGGGATAATGATGGTATTTGATGATGATTATAATGACGGTATTTAATGATGATTATAATTACTGGATTATAATGATGATTAAACAAAGAAACAATGTCTAAGACACAGTAAGTGCTATACAAGTGGGTTCTTAACCTTAAAAACACACTTTAATTTTCCATACTTTAGTTCCCTGTAAAGGTTGTGTTAGTTATTGATTATGCAATAATTTAGGCACACGATAGACGTTACAAACAGGTTTATATCAGGCTTATAGTCACACATGCCTACTAAAAATCGAAAATGCAACTCCTGAATAGAGGCTAGGTTGTGTTTGAGGATTGTTAGGCCGAGAGTATCAGCTAAGGTTTTTGGCAACATGCAAGAGAAATTCGCCCAAAGCCACTAGGGCAGTGACGGCGAACCTTTTGAGCTCGGCATGCCAGCATTTTGAAAAACCCTAACTTAACTCTGGTGCCATGTCACATATAGAAATGTTTTGATATTTGCAACCATAGTAAAACAAAGACTTACATTTTTGATGTTTATTTTATATATTTAAATGCCATTTAACAAAGAAAAATCAACCAAAAAAATGAGTTCACGTGTCACCTCTGACACAAGTGTCATAGGTTCACCATCACTGGACTAGGGGCAGAGGTGGGCGCAGAATCAAGCCTCAAAAAGGCAAAACGAGGCCCCTTTATGATGTTTCCCTCTTGCTTCACTGCCCTAGAGAGCTGAATTCTTCTGAATTTGGCCTGAAGTCACATGCCTACCGTTGGGTTTAGGGATAAGGAGCAGCTGTGGTGGCTAGATGGCCAGTCCGACAGGATTACAGGGAATGGAGGAGAGAGAATTCTCCAAAGGACAAGCAGGGTGTTACTAACCAAAGAAGGGGAAGAGTTGCTAGGCAGGTCAACGCCATAGCTGTCCCCCCTCCCCACAATGAAGAATGAAGGAGGCAAGGTAGTTTCTAAAATCCTATTTATGTTTGTGCTGTAGGCCTTTCCAGGAATTTACATACGTTTCTCTCCTCAGAGGGTTCTCTGAGAGGCTGGCTCACCCCAGCACTCATGCAGAAAGAACAGCAATCTGGCAATAATGGTGAACTGCTTCCTCCCTGGCCCAGTGAAGCGAATCGCCAGTTACTTGTGTCGCATTCATTTAAATGCTAATCTTCGCCTCACAAATTTCATAACAGCCATAATTTCTAGTTCGATCAGAACACATTATGCTGAACTTTCAGAACTCCACAAACAGTAAGCTTACAAGGGTGGCTCCGCATTCATGAATCCTGTTTTCAGTTGGGTTGTTTTGGCTCCAAGTATAAGAACACCCAACCCTTTTGCCGAAACACGAACGGATCGGTGCAGGTACCTGGGCATCCAGATGTGCGAGGCACTGAGGCCTTAATCCAGTGGCTCCAGCTCTACTTCTCTGCAGTTACCTCGATGCTTTCTGACCTCATTTTCTCCCTCTGTTCTTCATCTCAGGCTGGAAGCCAGAGGCTGCAGGATATTCAGCCTCACGACTGCACAAAACAGCATGTGGAGGAAGGGGAGATCGTTTTTTACTGCAGACCTCAGGATAAGGTAAGTTCCTCTAGACTCCTCTAGCGAACTTTCCCCTCATCCCCTTGGCCCAGATTAAGTCACGTGCCCAAATCCTGAAACAACCCCTTGTGGCCAAGGAGATGCCATGTGCGAACTGGCTGACACCTGGGTTCTTGAACCAGTCACTGGCAAAGAGAATTATATTACCGTGCCTGGCCACCTAGGCAATAGGAAGAAGCATGTGTTAAAGAGAAAACAAGGTAGGCATTTAGCTTTTTTTCCCCCCTTCAATCACTGAAACACACTACTGCCCCATCCCTATGTCTGAGAAATTTAAGACATAGTGGAAGACAGAGGCCACCTTCCATTGATAACATAGACAACAGAGACACCATCAGCCTTCTGGCCTCTGTTGCCGCTGGAGCAGGGCGTGTAACAGAAACTCCACAGATCACACGTACTGTCTCAGTCAGGTTCCTTTGAGAACCCACGATGCAGAAAGCCAGGAACCTCCTGGAAAATCCATGTGGGTGGCAGTGGTGGCTTGTTTCCAGGGATAGCAATAGCAGTGGCAATGGTACATTCAATGTAGGATTGCAAATGAAAATACAAAAGACCCAATTATGGTAAGTTCAAATATCATATTAAAAAAACAAGTAATTGTTTAGTATTTTTTAGTATATGTCCCAAATATTGATTGCATGGGACATATTGCACTAAAAAATTAGACATTGTTTATTAATCATTTAAGTATTTTATCCGACAATCCTCATCCAATGGCAACCAGCTTCCAGTGGCAGCAGAATGCTCAGTTGCAATGGCAAAAGGGTCCTCACTAGACTGAGCTTGAGGCGTGTTTATGGTTGTGGTCCATCCTGCTACCACCCTTCCTGGCTCCTGCTCGGTTTCCAAGCCTAGTTCTACATCATTACCAGGAATTCTGTGAGAGTAAATCATACAGTGTAAGCTTTGGCTGTTGCAACTATGAACCCTAATCATGTAAATCTCAACATCACTACAAAAGTTTGAACCTCTCCATTAGCACTGATATCAGCATGAAACACAAAGAGGGAAAGGCACTTTTTAAAAATCTTCACCCAAAGATATGTTTTTGATTTTTAGAGAAAGGAAGGGGGAGAGAGAGAGAGAGAGAGAGAGAGAGAGAGAGAGAGAGAGAGAGAAAGAAACATTAATTGATTGCCTCCCGTATGTGCCCTGACTGGGGATCGAACCAGCAACCTAGGTATGTCCCCTGACCAGGAATCAAACGGCAGCCTTTTGGTGTGTGGGACAACACTCCAACCAGCTGAGCCACCCAGCCAGGGCAGGAGGAAAGGCACCTTTTTAAAGCAGAAGTAGCATGGTGCTGTCAGTGAAATGCACCAGAATGGTACTGGACCTCAGTTCAGCAACCTCAGTACTTGAGTTCAGCAAAGAAAGAATTCAGAGCCAAGGAATTTAAATTGAAGGAGAAAGTTTATTTAGAAAGTCACAGAGGTAGATAGAAGTAAGTCATCTGGGTTGTGTAGGCCCTTGGAGCTTAGGGGAGAAAGAGGCAGAGAGAACACACCTGGGGGGAAGGCAGGAGAGGGGGAAAGGCACTGGTGTGCCCAAGAGAGAGGGCACCTGGGTCCTCCTCCCTGAGGACCACTTCTGCACTCTCTAAAGGCAGGGCTCTTACGGGAGGCCCTACAGAAGGGGCTCCATAGTAACTTTATCAGCTTTCCAGCTGCTTCCTTTTGAGGGGGGTCGTGGGGGGGGGGGGGTTGGTCGTGGTCTCTACTAACCGGTTGCTGCCGGGGCAGCCAGTCATTAGTCATTGCATCTGGTCCTGATGTCAGCCATAGGGTCTCCCCACCTGGCCTTGCTGCTTTTCTGGGCCTGGAGCTGAAACACAACTGAGGCCTAGATGTTATCTCTATTTTGACCCAAATTCCGTCTCTGCGGTCAACAGATCAGAGGCTGTGTTCCCAAGATTATTTGATGCAGGTCAGACCTCCTTGTCTTGAGGGCTTAATGCTTAAGGGAGTGGCCATGCAAAGGCTTGTATGGGACTCACGTGAGGCTGTTCTCTGGCCCCCTTGTTCCCCCTCTAAGCGGGTGTCTACCACAGACCAGCAGCATGTTGGGGAAGGAAAGGTGGGGGGGGGGGGGGTCTAAGCCACAAGACCATCGCCGTGCCGTGAAGATTCAGGGAATCTAAACCCCAGGACAAGATAAACTAGGAGGAAAAGCCACTCTCGGGGCAAGAGTCCTGATTTCCCAGTTTTGTCTGTTGCTCGGCACCTGAGGCTTTCTGCCTGGTCACATTCCATACCTGGCCTCTCATTCCTCCTCTGCTCGTGCCTGTCTAGCTGGGCCTTAGAAGAACAGGGTTCTTTGCAAGCTTCTGCTTTGTTTATGGCTTAAGGAATTTCACAACAATGCCGCCTGCTTTAACTAACTTAAGTGTAACGTGGAAACGATTCTGGAATGTTAGATGACTTAAAAATTAAGGGTTATAAAATTCTGGCATAGCCGAAACATTTTCCTTCCTAAGAATTTTCCTTTCCTTTGGCCTATTCTCACTGATAAAACTAAATTCTTCTCATATAGAATAATCTCACTATTGTAAAGTTTGATAATATGAATACAATGGAAACTTGTAGCGTGAAAAACATCATAAATACTTTTGGGCTCCTAAATTATACTGTACTCCTATTCACCTCATTTTCCCGGAATAATATATCTTCCTGATTTGAATTCCCTTTGGCATTCAAAGGAAATTATTATTCAAAGGGAAATAATTAGTTGATGCTAATTTGCCAGTTGTCATTGGGTAGTCTAATGAAGCGATCTAATTAAGCTAATGGTTATAGACTAGAAACACTGCACTGTTTCTGCTTTGGATTGTGAAAGAAACATCTTGGTTCTAGATCATGAAATCCTTTTTTAAAAAAAAAAAATATTTGTTTCATTGAATTCAGAGAGGACAGGAGAGGGAGAGATAGAAATATCAATGATGAGAGAGAATCATTGATCAGCTGCCTCCTGCATGCCCCACACTGGGGATCGAGTACGCAACCTAGGCACAAGACACAATAGAACCTGAGTGGGTAATCCAACTGTGACCTCCTGGTTCATAGGTCAAAGCTCAACCACTGAGCCACTCGGCCACCCTGCACACATGCCAGGGAACTAGTGGGTCTCTTGGGCTAACTGGCTCATTGAGTGATGATGAAGGTGGTTTGCTGAGGTTGAGCCTGGAGTTTATGAGCGGGACACAGCCTCTGCAGCCTTTTCCAGCTTCATTTCCTCACAGCTGGAATGGCTGGCACGGCTCTGGAAGCCAAATCTGAAGCAAAGTTCTCTTAACAATTGACATTTCAAGCATGAACAGGCTACTAAAACATACAGGTAGTGGATTTTTTTTTTTTCTGACACGGCATCCATTCCTCTTTTCTCACATACACTGATTTCCACACAGAAAAGTATTGCTCCTACACTGTGTGAGATTTAAGAGGGGAGAGTAAAGCAACGCCTGTCATCCTACTAAAGAAGCCAAGGTGTGTGTGTGTTGGGGGAAGGGGGAGGTCCCTAATGGCTCCTCCAGGATCCTACTTCTCGTTGTCCCAGCCTAATCAAAGTGGTAGAGCATGGGACCTAGGCCTGGTCCAATACGTGGACATGGTGACTAGTCCACTCAATAAGAGCCAATGAGACAATAGAACCCAGGCTGGGACTCCTGGGGAAAAACATTTTTGCTCTTTTTCACTGGATTTGAAATGATGGGAAGGTTTAAAACTGCAGCAACCAAGCCCTTACCACAGCGAAAAGGCCTGCCTGAGAATAGTGCAGCTCAGAGGACGGAGAACCGAAAGACAAACCATACCTGCCCTCCTTCATCAACCCCTGCCTGACCTCCCCCTGGAATTGCCACCTTCCCTTTTCTGGGTCCGTTTGGTTCCTGTCACTTGGAACAACAGAATTCTAACTGTTACAGTTTGTCTTCCTCCTTCCCCTGCAAGTGTGAGACTGTCCTGAATCAAGAATGGTGACAGCTGAGCCTAGCTAGGACCAACGCCTTTGACCTCTAGATCCCCCTTAGGCAGAGTCTTACCCGGGGCTTCCTGCTACATACCAAGCAGCTCCAGGCAAATCACCGCACTTGGGTGTGTCTGTCTCTTCCCATCAAAGAAATGTTCCTACTTGCCTAGAGAACTGCATGGTCGTCGTAGGGATCGCAATATGGAAGGAACTGATATAGAGAAGCATGTGCTACACTATCATTCCATTTGCAAGTAGCCTGGGAAGCTTTACCAAAAGAAGCAACTCTGGAACCACACTTTTTTTTTTGTTTCTGTTTGGCCTGAAGAGGGCAGAATTTCTTCCAAAATCAGAGAGTTTACAAGACAAATTGCATTTTATTCATTCATTCATTCATTCATTCATTTATTTTGAGAGAGAGAGAGAGAGAGAGAGAGAGAGACAGACAGACAGACAGACAGACAGACAGACAAAGGGAAGAGGGAGAGAAATATCAATGTGAGAGCGAAACCTGGACTTGGCTGCCTCCTGCACACCCCCAACCAGGGATGGAGCACACAACCCGGGCATGTGCCTTGACTGGGAAGCAAACCAGCAATCTTGTGATGCATGGGGCGACGCCTAACCAACTGACCCACACTGGCCAAGGACAAATTGCACTTTAAATCAGCTACCTTGCAGTTCATTTGTTTTGCTTCATATTTAAGTGTTTGATGGTCAAACCATAGTTTCCACTAAGAGCTCATGGCTGTTTGCAGGTGAGAATGGTGAAAAGTTAAATAAAATTATCTGTTTGAGATCTATGAAAATTTTGATAATAGTGTTCAGTGTTATTTCACAGAACTCTGCTCCAACTCAGGATTAAATGTAATGAAACTATTTGTTTGGTTTGTTGGGGAGGGGACGCAGATTATATACATTTTTCAGTTGCCAGGTTTCTCCAGGAAAAAACCACACAATTATTTTTAAAATGTGTTCCCTGAGAAAATGACTAAGTGTGAGTCACATACAATAAATTTCCTGTAAATTGCAAAAGTGATAAATCGAAGGGGAGAAAAAGTTTAGTATCTCTACAATGATTTTGAAATTGTGTTAACATGGTAACTGCTACCATAAAGCATGCCATTTATTATTAGACGAAGTACTTACTAGTTTCTGCAATCACCAAGAAGTAAACAGGAAGGGGCCTGAAGTAAGTGGAGATGAAATCCCTCTGCCCTAGTCCTTGTAGTTCTACAAGGAAATTTTGGTTCCTAAGAAGATCTGATTATAGCTACACCTCTAAGTCTGTTTTTTCAACCCAGTGTTTTCAGGAATAATGCTGATATTTTGATCTTCATGGGTTTGACCCCTGTATCTTTTCCCCAGTTGATTCCAAACTCATGAAAGGGGACTGCGGTGTGACTAATTACCTCCTCTAAAGCCCCCAACTTAAGATGCTTAGAGAGAGGAGCAGAGGGAACCGTGGTGTGCCTGGAGGGATGGTTAATGACAGCAAAAGTGGCATGAGATGAGGTTGTAGAACAGGTGAGGACCAGAGCACACGTGATCTTGTGGCCATGTATTTGCATTTGTATGCATGGAGCAGTGAAAAGGTCATTGAAGAAGTAGAGGAGTGACATGCTCAGGTTTACATGTTGGTATGTGAAAAAATCCAACCATGGTAGAAGGGAGATGAATTCTGAAAATATGACAGTGGTGCAGATAAGAGATGAAGTGGTCTGAACCAGGGTAGTAGCAGTGGAAGTAGAAATGAAGAAATCCCAGGTGCTTTATTGAAGTAAAGATAGGTTATCAGCTAAACAAATGACCTCACATCCCGTAAAAGTTACTTACAATGATAAGTTTTTAAAATGGTGTTATCTCTTCAGTTCCATCTTTGCTGATAAAGACTCTAATTCAAGGACTAACCCTGTTTCCCTGGAAGGAAAATGTGCCAGGTTGCAATGATAAACATAAGGTAAAGGCCACTATAACATAAAAATCCAGCTGGGCTTGCTATACCTTGACCGCACCCTCAATGCCAACATCAGGAATAGTGTTGAATGTACTTCTTGGACCATTAAATTACTTATTTGTAGTCAAGTGACTTCTAAATAGTTCTTGGATTAGATCCTGGACAGCCATGTATTTCAACTGAACTCTTATGTCCTAAGGATCCAATCACGTCCAACTTTTATGGGATCAGTCTCCTTCCTTATAGGTTACCTGTTTGTAAGAATAATTGTGCATATCTTTACTTCAATAAAGCACTGGAATTTCTTCATTTCTACTTCCATTGCTACTACCCGTGTTGTTAATAGAGTGCCAATGAATGATTTGGCACACCAACACCCATGTAGGTAAGAAGCAGATAATCTCATTGAGGTTTCGATTTATATTCCCCTAATGATTAATAATGTTGAACATATTTTCCATGTACTTATTGGCCATTTGTATATCTTCTTTGGAGAAATGTCTATTGAAATCCTTTGCCCATTTTTTAATGAGTTGTCTTATTACTGTTGAGTTATAAGAGTTCTTTATATATTCTAGATACAAGTTCCTTGTCAAATAAATGATTTCCAAGTATTTCCTCCTACTCTATGGGTTGTCTTTTCACTTTCTTCATAGCATCCTTTGAAGCACAAAACTTTTTACTTTTGAAGAAGTCCAATATTTGTGGTTTTTATTTGGTTGTTTGTTGTTCCTTTGGTGTATCTTAAGAGATCATTGCCTAATTCAAGTTCACAGAAATTGACATCTGTGTTTCCTTCTAAGAGTTTTAACGTTTAAGCTCTTAGATTTAGGTCTTTAATCTATTTCAAGTTCATTTCTATAAATGGTGTGAGGTAAGGATCCAACCTCCTTCTTTTATAAGTGAATATCCAGTTGTCCCAGCACCATTGGTTGAAGATACCATCCTTTCCCTATGGAATTGTCTTGCACCCTTTTGAAAATCAGTTGGCCATAGATTATGGGTTTATTTCTGGACTCTCAATGCCATCCCATTGATCTATACTGTACTGTTTTGAAATTGCAGTTTTGTAGGAAGTTTTGAAATTAGGAAGTGAAAAGTGGTTACCATGTGTGGATGAGCTGCCTTGAAAACTGTGCCAGCACTTTCTCCTTGTCATGAACAGAGTCTAAGAGTCAGTGCCCGATTGGTGTGACCAGGTAGCCTCCTGAGCCTTGATTTCCCTCCTGTAAAACAGGAAGAATAGTATCTATCTCCTAGGAGATGTTGAGAAGAATGATGTAATACACCCCGCTCTAGGCCTGACAATTATTATACACGAGAGGCCCGGTGCACAAAAATTTGTGCACTCGGGGTGGGGGGAGGGGGGTCCCTCAGCCTGGCCTGTGCCCTCTCGCAGTCTGGGACCCCTCGGGAGATAACAACCTGCTGGCTTAGGCCTGCTCCCAGGTGGTAGAGGGCAGGCCCAATCCCTAGGTGCAGACCGTGGTCGGGCTCAGAGCAGGGCTGATTGGGGAGTTGGGGCGCTGCCCCGTCATGCACAGAGCAGGGCGGATCGGGAGGTTGTGATGCCACCCTCAGTCATGCTCAGGGTAGGGCTGATTGGGGGGTTGGGGCCCCACCCCCTGTCACACTCAAGGCAGGGTAGATGGGGATGTTGCGGCGCCACCCCCTGTCACGCACAGAGCAGGGCCAATCAGGGGGTTGGGGAGCTCCCACCTGTCACTCACAGAGTAGGGCCAATAGGGGAGTTGGGGCACCGTCCCCTGTCACACACAGAGCAGGGAGGATCAGGGGGTTGGGGCGCCGCCCTCTATCACCCACAGAGCAGGGCCGATCAGGGGGTTGGGGCACCGCCACTGTCACACTCAGGGCAGGGCTGATGGGGAGGTTATGGCTCTACCCCATCACACACAGAGCAGAGCCAGTGGGGCGGGGGGGGGAGGGGGGGTTGGGGCGCTGCACCCTGTCACACACAGAGCAGGGCCAATCAGGGGGTTGGGGAGCTCCCCCATATCAGGCACAGAGCAGAGCTGATCAGGGGGTTGGGGCGCCTTCCCCTGTCCCGAACAGAGCAGGGCAGATAGGGAGGTTGTGGCCCCGCCCCCTGTCACACACAGAGCCGCAGGGTGATCAGGGGGTTTGGGCGCTGCCCCCTGTCACGCTGATCCCGGTGCCGGGAGGCCTCGCGGGTCCGCTGATCCTGGTGCTGGGAGGCATATTACCCTTTTACTATATAGGATAGAGGTCTGGTGCACCAGTGGGGGCCGGCTGGTTTGCCTGTAGGGTGTCCTGGATCAGGGTGGGGGTCCCCACTGGGGTGCCTGGCCAGCCTGGATGAGGGGATGATGGCTGTTTGCAGCTGGTCACACACCCTTCAGGGTGTGGGTCCCCACTGGGGTGCCTGGCCAGCCTGGGTGAGGGGATGATGGCTGTTTGCAGCTGGTCACACACCCTTCAGGGTGGGGGTCCCCACTGGGGTGCCTGGCCAGTCTGGGTGAGGGGCTGAGGGCTGTTTTCAGGCTGGTGGGTGACTGAAGCTCCCAACTGCTCCTTTTTTTCTTTTCTTTTTTATTCTGGGCCAGCTTTAGCTCTGGCTCCAGCTCTGAGGCCTCTGCTGCTGAAAGCAGGTATCTGGTTTGTTTGGGTTCTATATTTGAAACACTGTATCAACTCCAGCTCTGAGATCCCGGCGGGCTGAAAGCTGGTTTCTGGGGTTTTGTTTAGCTTCTATATTTGTAACTATGTTTCAAACTGCAAGCTCAGAGTCTGGCAAGGCAGGTGGGGAACGTTGGTTTCCTCCTTCACTGAAGCAAGCAAGCCTCATGTTAGTTTCAAGCTGCCTGGCTGCCGGCCGCCATCTTGGCTGGCAGTTAATTTACATATCGCCCTGATTAGCCAATGGGAAGGGTAGCGGTTGTACGCTAATTACCATGTTTCTCTTTTATTAGATAGGATGTGTATTTGTTTCTTTTCCTTTGACCACCTCTTTGTCATAGTATTTTGAGCTCCCAATTTTATATCATGTACCATGGTTTCTTTTCTGTCCTCACCTCAACTCTCTAGCTAGACAGTCTTCGAGCTTAACAGTCCCAACACAGTGTGCCTCGTTACCTGGATGCTTCTTTAAAATGCAGATGCCGGGGGTCTACCTCCAAAGACTGTGATTCCATATATCTGTCTGGGTGTGGCCCGGGGAATCCTCAGTGTCCTCAAGGACCCCCAGCTATGCCAAATGAGGCCTATGCCAAGGGCCACACTTGGAGAAGCCTATGATCTGAGAAAACCTTGCTTCAGAAACCCTAGAGCTGCATTTTCTTCAAATTCAGACCTGGACAAAGACAAGAAACCTAGTTTTCTAGCCCCTTCCCCACCCCCCCTTGGAGCCTCAGAAACCTGGAGCAAGCTCATTCATCACCCATGCTACCTCTTTCTTCCCTTCTTGATGAGGAGGAATTACCATTTTTGCCTGTCTAGCACCCATTTCCCTCTCTGGCAGCCCTCTAGATTTTCCTCACTCCCAGGGCAGATGGTTCAAGCAAGGCTCATGCCCTCTTTCTCCCCATCCCCCATCCCACCTCAAGTCAGTGAGGGTCAGCCTCCAGGACACGTACTAGCACAAGGGAAAGGGAGGCTGTTCCTTCAGGGATACTGAACCGTTAGGAACCTAAGCCTGGAGTTTCACATAGATGAGGTGGAGAGCCTGCTGAGAAGGAACCGGGAGAAATGGGGCCCCTGTGACAGACTTTGGCCCCTTGAGTTCCTGGTAATATGAGTTATTCTTTTTGGTTGCAGTCAGTTTACCGGCATTTCTCCTGAGGGTTCTGACTCACACACAGAAACCACCCCCCAGATAAAGGCCTTTACAACACCCGCCTCTCCTCTCACCCCGACCTCTCCTCAGAAAAGGATCCTCCCTCACTGGGCTGTCTCAATTTCCTGCACCTCCATCTCCTCCCCTCCTTGCCACAACGGAAATCCCAAGGACTTAAGTTTCCCCTGTCCTGGCGGCAGGGAACCTTCCTCTTTAGTGGGGGTCAGGTCTGGCCCACTTTTCTTTTCCTCTTGGAGGAGAAAAATATCCTTTTCCTTGGAGACTCATGTTAGCAAGCTCACTGTTCACTCTACCTTCCTGATTACTTAACTCACTTAGGACTTTGACACCTGTTTTACAGTCCCTCCTCCCTCCCCCAGCCCAGCTGTCATTCCAGAGGGATTTCAGCATTCCCCTCAGTAGCCTGTAATCATAGTTTATGTAGCATTTACTGCATACCGGGCATGGGCCTGAGCACTTTACGTATATTTTAGCACACTTTTATTATCCCCATTTTTATGGGTGAGGAAACTGAGGCACATAAAGTCTATTTGGACTTGTCTAGTGTTACCCAGCTACTAAGTGGTAGAGAGGGGATGAGGTCAAGGGAATCTGATTGCAGAGTCTGGGCTCTTAACCCACATGCTAGCCTCCCAGTTCCCTATTCTGCAGCCTCCCCCATAGCACTCTGAATTGGTCCTCTTGAAGGTGGGAGGGAGTCATACCTCCTCCAACTGAGTCACTGGGCATTT
The DNA here is from genome assembly GCF_963259705.1 of Myotis daubentonii. Lineage (NCBI taxonomy): Eukaryota > Metazoa > Chordata > Mammalia > Chiroptera > Vespertilionidae > Myotis > Myotis daubentonii. Next base: position 63,450,539 of record NC_081850.1, on the reverse strand, counting down.
GAATGCCCTTGAGAGTAAGGAATGACAGCTGAGGGTGGTTTGGATGTCATTAGAGAGATCTGTACCTCCTCTTCCCGCAGCTCAGTTAGTTATTGTCATCTTTCATGTAAATGTGCCAGTTCCTGGTCCTATGACATAGTATTATTTTATAATACCCTGTCAATTGGGTATATGTGCTGGGTAAACTTGCTGGGGTGCAAGTTGGGCTGAAGACACAGAGGCAGAAAAGCAAGTTATATATTCTGCTCCAGGTGCTCCCTCAGGCCTCTTCTGCGCACCAGTGTCCTTATTCTCTGAGGAGGTCACTGCATTCAGGCCAGTCTGTCCTCCTCCTGCCTAGGACTGTCCTTAGAATGTGTCCCTTGCCCATATCCCTCCCTGTGGTCTGTACGCCTTGACCTTCTAGAAACTTTGCACAATAGGTTCAAACTTCCAGTTCACCATCCCAAGTAATCATACCTAGGTGTAGCTTCATCCAGAGCTGCTCCACTCCGAAAATGCATGCTGAGACCCTGCATCATCCCACGTCTTAACACACATGCTAGCCTCCCGGTTCCCTATAATTGTAGCATCCCTACTACTGCTAGAAAAAACTCACACAAGTGTGTGAACTGGTGTCATAAATATAAGGTCGCCAAGCTCATCATGGCACCCCCATGACTCCAAGCAAGCCTAATTAGTACTCACAACAGCTGTAATTATAACTGTTTATTGAGTGCTTACTATGTGCACTGTCCTAATCCCTGTATAAGCACTTTAACTCTCAAAACACCACCATTATGAGTTAGAGACCATTGTGGTTGAGAAAAAGGACACATATTAAACCCGACAAGCTCACAGGAGACCTCAGTGGTAGACCTTACAAAACCAGAGACGAGACCAGCTGGGTGTGACTCAGCAATTGAGTGTTGACCCAGGAACCCAAGAGGTCACTGTTTTGGTTCCTGGTTCAATTCCTGAACAGGGCATATGCCCAGACTGAGGACTCGATCCCCAGTAGATGTGCAGGAGGCAGCTGATCAATGATTCTCTCTTCCTTTCTCTCTGAAATCAATAAAATTAAACACACACAAAACCAGAGACCAAAGTAACCACACAGGGTGGTCTGAACGTAAAAATTCCTAACTAAAAGTGGATCATGGTAGGTAGTCATGTCTTAGGCCTGTAGCCTTCTTGACAAAGGTCATCCTTTAACTTTGAAATTGTTTTTGTGCATCTGAGATTGTTGGCGGCAGCAAAAATGACGCTGGGTGTTAGGGTGGTGGAGTAAGACTGCACTTCGTTGGGTTCAGCATTCGTGGTAGAAGAGGGTGGGTGGGCTGGGTCCTCCATGAGAGTATATAGAACGAAACAGCAAAAAGTCCCTAAGGGCCTTTTAGGATGGGGATTTTAGGGGCAGTCCCAGGAGAGGATCTCAATAGAATATTCCTCAGCTTTCCAGGTGTGACCTTTCAGGGTCTCCGCTGATGGATTGGTCGGTGCCCTGGCAGGGGTCATTAGTCAATGCAGCTGGTCCTGAGCTCAGCCTCAGCATCCCTTGTTTGATTTTGCTGCTTTTCGGGGCTTGGAGCTGAAACACAGCTGAGGGCTTAGGGGTTAATGCTTAGGGGACTGGTCATGCAAGGGCCCACATGGGAGTCCCAGGAGGCCCCTCTTTGGCCCCTTGTTCGTCCTCTAAGGGGGGTCTACCACAGGACCAGCATATGCGAGGGGAGGAAAGGTTACCCTGGAGGGAAATCTTTGTTTTCCCAGTTGCTAGGCACAGGGGCTTTCTGTCCCGGTGAGCTTCCGTACCCGTCCTATCTCCTTGCTCGGCTCGTCTGCCCCTCCAGAGCTGGGCCAGCTCCCCTGTCTTGTCTCCAAACTAAAGTGCTGTGTCACTGTAGCAGTGGATTCTTCAGTGAAAGTGAAAGAAAAGGAAGCAGGGAGAGAAAACCTTCACTCTAAATGCCGGAAAGAAGGTGGGGGTGCGGCGCAGATGTACTTCCTGGTCATGGTTACTCAGCACTTTAGGGGGCTGCGGGTGTGGGTGTGGGTGTGGCTGTGGCGGGCCTTTCCGACGAATCCAGCCCCGGCCAGGCGGCTCCTTCACCAGCCTGGCGTGCTCGATTAAGGCCTGGCTGACCCCTTCCCAGGTGAACCGGCCTGTGGCTCTGGGAGGGGCCGCCGGACTCGCCGCCCCAGGTCATTCATAGTGCACGCGCCCTTTAAGTGGCTCTATGGCCCCTGCAGATCCCCGCTCCTAGCTCGGGTACCGGGAGTGCAGGGTGGGGGGCTGGGGTGACGGGACGGGGGATGGTAAAGGTGGAGGCAAGGTTTCCCGCAGCTCGGTATCCCTGGAGGTCCGCTCCGGACCCGCGAAAGCCCCGCCCCCGGCGGCCCCGCCCCCATCGAGCTGCTCCGGGAGGCGGGCCTGGCCGCGGCGCCTGGGCGGGCTCGGGAGGGCCGAGCGGGCGCGCCCCCGCCACACGCACGCCGCGCGCGCCCGCGCCCAGCTCCCGGTGACTATAAAGGGAAGGCGGTCTGCTTGCCGGCCAGCTCAGTCTGCAGCTTTTCATCCACTTGCATCGCTCCCTCCGGTCGCCGGTCAGACCTCAGCCGCCAAAATGGTGAAGCAGATCGACAGCAAGGTACCCGCCAGGCCAGGGCGCGGCGCGCGGTCCCCGTGGCCGGGGAAGGCGCTGGGCTGGAGGTGGGCAGGCCGCCGCTCCGCATCCCGGAGGAAGGGGACGCGGCGGCTCGGCCTGGGGCGCTAGAAGCCCGGGCCTGGGCGCGCTCTAGGCGCCCGAGCATGCCCTGGGGGACGGGAGGATAGGGACGGGAGCCCCCTGGAGGGCAGGGTCGGGGTGCCCAGTGAGCTGGGGGAGATGCACGCGCGCGTGGAGTGTACGGGCGGCCCCTCACTGCGCTTCCTGCACCACCCCTGTCTGGGAACTCTCGCTTGGGAGCAGGGAGTCTACTCTTGGCCCCCTGTGTATCCGGATACCCGCCCAGGCCGGGAAATGGAGGGCTCTTTGGAGAACACCGGGGTTGCTGGCCGCCACACCCTCCCCGGGGAGTGGCGTGATCCACACGCGCTGCTGGGGTGGGCTTCCATAGGAGCCGATCCAGGACGGAGACCCCGGCTGCCTCCAGTGCTGTGCCCCACACGTGACGCGGACTGTACCCTCGCAAAGGGGTGGTTCCGGGCCGGAGACCCCGCTGCCCTTCCTCGGGGGTCTGATGCCGGCCCCGAAGCCCCAGGGGCTCAGGTGCCCGCATGGAAGTGAGGTCCGGGCCGCGCCCTCGGGACTCCTCCTCCTGCGGCGTGGGGCGTGTTTCCGGCAGCGCTGGCTTTGGAATGACTCAGTCCCCAAAGCTGGGCCCAGGGACCTCCGCCGCCCTGCCCGCCCGTGTGATTCACCCACTGTCCGTGGCTCTCGCTGGAGCCAGGAATGCCCCTGGGAGCAGCTTTCGGGTTCCCAGACGGTGGGTCCATCCTTTTAGGATGTCCCAGGCAAAAAAGTTACTGCGAGACAGATACCCTCCCGCCTGGAAAACTCAAGAGCCTCACATAGCGTCCGGTATACTGAGGCCACTCCAGAAATGTTTGTTCAATGCAGATTCAGAAAAGTGACTGGGAGAGAATTGAGGTCGTTCGAACAGTGCAAGAACCTCAAGCATTTACCCCGCGATATTCCCACCCCAGTGAAGCTACCCAAAGGCGGGCCCGCGCCCACCTTGAGTGCCCTGGACCCTTCAGATGCCGGGGCGGGCTTCGAGAACCTCTCTTTTTTTTTCTGTAATGGTCCCTTACCTTGTTGTCACTCTTAGAACCAGAAAATATATATGTGATCGTTGTAGAAAAATTGGGAAGAGAGGGATTTGCTATGTCCTACAAGCCACAAAGTAATTGAGATTACGGTATGTCTATATGCTATTTTGTTTTGGAGCTTTTATTTTCCTAATTTAGCCTGAACGGTTTACATGTAATCAGGAGCTTTTTGTAGCCATGTCCGTATCTGAACACACTGCTGGGCATTGAGGCAGTTTTTGTGGCTTCGGTGACTGTTTCCATAACGCCCTGTGCTGGGCTTAGGGGCTGGAGTGCAGCGATTGGGTTAAGGGGTGGGAACCTTGAAGGCCTGTAATTGCCACAAGAAGCATGTGAGTGCCCCTCCCTTTCCTTTCATCGCTGACTTTCCCGCATAACTTTGGCCAGATCCTTAGTAAGAAAATTCTCATTCTCATTGGAATTTCTCTGATTGATTACTAGTGACTGACTGACTTTTCTTCTCCCACACGTGTTGATTGGCTATTTGTAGTTTAGTATCTGCTTGTCCTTAATGATTTTATCCTCCTATTGGGATTCATTTTTTTAAATTGTGAGCATTTATATTAAAATCAGCAGCCTTCTCATTTGTTGAAAACAGAGGTCCTTAATATTGATTTTTGTTCTGCATACTTTTATTTAATACCTACTGAATGAGAAACATCAGCTTCCGGGGTGGGGGGTTTCATCCAGGGTCTGGCCACCTCGGTGTAACCTAACAGGTGAGCACCCATGAAAGGAGTGGAAAGACTTTGAGGAAGTCTAGATCAGTAGTCTCAGAATCCGTACAGCACAGACAGAAAACTGAGTGATTCCGGGAGCACACATTTCAGTTTTTCAGTTTTCATGGTCCTATTTATGGCACGCTCCTCCCCTAATCAGTGAGATGGAGAAGGTGGTAAGAAATTTGTTCCTCAAAGAAGCACTACATTAGGCTCTGATAATCAAGTGGATCCTCAGATTTATAATCCAGAGTCATTAGTCAAAAAGTAAACTAATTCAGCCCTGGCCGGTTTGGCTCAGTGGATAGAGCGTTGGCCTGCGGACTGAATGGTCCCAGGTTCGATTCTGGCCAGGGGCATGTACCTTGGTTTCTGGCACATCCCCAGTCGGGGGTGCCCAGAGGGCAGCTGATCGGTGTTTCTCTCTCATCGATGTTTCTGGCTCTCTGTCCCTCTCCCTTCCTCTCTGTAAAAGGTCAATACATTATATTAAAAGGAGAAAAAAAAAGTGAACTAATTTGAATGTTACTTGTAAATATTAAATACACTTGAGATTTTCGTCTTGGTGGACTTGGTGCCATTGGCTTTCCAGAACAGCGCTTCCTGGGGTGTCGGTAGCTTGGAGCCACCGGGATCTATTTCAGATACAATTGGGATAATTCCATGAGGAAGAAATCACACAGCTTCTTTTCTTCGTTTTCATTATTGTTGTTTTTTAAAGAATAACAGCTGCCGTTTATTGAACACAGGCACTTTGCTAAATGCTTTACCAACTACTCTTGTGCTTTCATTAATTATCTGCAGAACGGTTGTGTTTAGGGAAAGAGATGCTAGACTCTGCTTCTATTTATGTACCCCGCCTAACTTGTTTGTTAAATATTTGTGTCAGGCCCTGTGGTTAGAGTGCCCAAGCGCGGAAGGGTCTCAGGTTCGATTCCCAGTCCACCAGGGCACATACCTGGTGTCCAGGCTCAAACCCCCATCCCTGACCCACTGGGGGGTTATGCAGGAGGCAACCGGTTGATGGGCCTCTCTCACATTGATGTCTTTGTTTCTCCCTCTCCTTTTTTTTTTTTGTTCATCCTCACCCCAGGATATTTTTCCATTGATTTTTAGGGAGAGTGGGAGAGGGAAAGACCTAGAGAAACATTGGTGTAAGAGAAACATCGATTGGTTGCCTCCTGCATGTGCCCTAACCAGGGCTCTGGGCCAGGGAGGAGCCTGCAACCGAGGTGCGTGCCCTTGACTGGAATCGAACCTGGGACCCTTCGGTCTGCAGGCCTGCAGGAGGCCGATGTTCTACCCATTGAGCCAAACGGGCTAAGGCGTCTCCCTTCCTCCCCCCTTCCTCCCTCCCTCCCTCCCTCCCTCCCTCCCTTCCTCTCTCTAAACAGTCAATGGACAAAATACCCTTGGGAGAGGATTTTTTTTTTTTTTTTATTGCTTAAAGTATTACAAAGGGTATTACATATGTATCCATTTTATCCCCCCGCCCTAGACAGTCCCCTAGCCTCCCCTATCCCCCAGTGTCTTATGTCCATTGGTTATGCTTATATGCATGCATACAAGTCCTTTAGTTGATCTCTTAACCCCCCTACCTCCTGCCCCCCAACCCTCCCCGGCCTTCCCGCTGCAGTTTGACAATCTGTTTGAGGCAGCTCTGCCTCTGTATCTATTATTGTTCAAAAGTTTATAATGGTCTCTATTGTCCAAGAGGACCTTTAATCTTCATTTTTAGTTTCTGGTATCTAGGGATTGTGGTTTGCTTCTTAGTGAGGTAATTTTGAATCATTTTCAAACTGATGTCTGTTTTAGGTAAATATTAAATATCTGGAGACGAGAAATGGTTGTGAAGTCTACACATACCAGGCTCTAACTCAGGTTCATTTGAGCCCAAAGTTCCTATTGCGTGCCTTTTTCTTTTCACATTTTTAGGTAGTTTTGCTGGAATTTGATTCTGAGTTGTTTGGGGGAATTCCTTGAGAGTTTTTGAAATAATATTCTATGTTGAAAGTAATCTTACCAAGTATTTACTGAGAGCCAGCCATGTTCACAAAACAATATACAGTCGACCCTTGTATAACGTAGGGGTTAGGGACCTCAACCTCCGCACAATTGAAAATGTGGGTAGAACTTCTGATTCCCCGCAAATAGCCTACTGTTGACCAAAAACCTTTTAGAGGGGGAGGTGGAGAAATTTGTTCCACTTATTTCTGCATTCATTGGTTGATTCTTGTATGTGCCATGACCAGGGATGGAACCTGCAATCTTGGCATATCAGGATGGCCCTCTAACCAACTGCGCTACCCAGCTAGGGCCAGTTTCTATCATTCTAACTTGACGCTCCCACAGACCCCCAAAGGTAGGGGGACAGTTTGTACCCGCATAACTGAAAAGGGTACATAAGTAATGACATGCCATTCTCGAAACACCATTTGTGAATTATTTCCCAGAAAAGTAGAAATTAGAAATCTAGAGATGTAACTACTTCAGAGGAATTCACTTGAGGTTTTAATGGTGACTCATTTACTTTCCCTTTCTACTGGTCCAGATCTAATCTGATTCTTAGCTGTCAAAGGAGGGGAATGTTAGTTTTTCATTAAACCAGTGTGATCCGCATTTTCTCCTTGAAGAAAACCTAGGCTTTAGATGTAGATGTTTGTGTTTTGATTTCTCTTCGTTGCCCTGGTTTTGATCAGCACTGACTGACTAATTGTGGTTAAAATGAGTTTCTTAACTGAAAGGTTAGGTTCCCAGGGTTACAGTATCAAGACCATCAGTAAATTATTCACGGAGGTTGGTGGTAAGGGATTTCTTGGTCATTTCTTCTCCTGGCATTTTATTTAACGTGCATTCCTTAGGAGGAACTAGAACTGGCTTTCATTTGGTCAACAATGAGGGCAGAGTTTTGAGATAAAGGGCAGAAGTCAACCATACACAGCTCTGATCTGAACTCTGGAAACTCCGTTAAGAAGAATACAAGGAAATATGCTTCATGTCGCCAGTGATTGGAGGAGGTTACTTTTGCTTTTGGCAAGTGCCACCATAGGAAATATTAATTTAATGAAAGAAGTGTCAGATTAAAAGAAACAAACAAACTTGTGTTGTAGATAGCAAAATTCTGTGTCTTTGTGACTTCTTAATTCAGGTGATCCCCATTCACCAGTTAAGCATTTAGTAAATGTGTCCACAATACAGTGGAACCTGGTTTCTCGAACATCTCGCATCTCGAACAATTCGCTTCTCAACCTGACAACCCTTTCATGCTGATACCTGTATGATGAGTCACACATCTCTCAGGTGACAGACAGACAAAGGAGAAATTGCACAAATATCAGTCAGTTTACTACTGTTAGGATATCAGGATATTGTGCTGTGAATATTTTTGTGGGTTGTTTTTTTTTTGCTTTTGTTGCTGCTGATGATTTGTAAAATTTTCATTTTTACTGTACATTTCCTTTACTTTTTGTTAAATTTTCATTTACACTTCATGTCCTTTTTGTATTTAAAGTATTCGTCTATAGAATAAACAGAATAGACATATACTGTGTATTAAAAAAGGTTAAAATGGAATCATTGGGGGGTCTGGAATGGATTAATTCGCTTTACATTATTTCTAATGGGAAAAAATGATTCGGTTTTCGAACAACCTTCCGGAACGAATTAAGTTTGAGAAACGAGGTTACACTGTACCTAGATTTGATGTGGAAACATTTTTAATACAAATGTCTATTTTTTCCTTAGTTTGGATATAGATTGACTAATATTTTATAAAATATTCATAGACACGTGAATATTGATACACACTGTACACATACCTGTTTCATCTTATCAAGCAATATTAAAAACAACACCAAAGGATTTTTTTTTTTTTTTCAAGTAGTTTCTTTGGGTTTTTCTATTAAAAGACAGGTTTTGCTTCCAGGACCTCTGAATTGTGCTTTGTGTCACGTTTTGTCAGGTTTTACTGGGGCCTTTTAACACACGCCTTTCTTTTCCCCCTAGTATGCTTTTCAGGAAGCCTTGAACAGCGCAGGAGATAAGCTGGTCGTGGTTGACTTCTCCGCCGCGTGGTGTGGGCCTTGCAAGATGATCAAGCCCTTCTTTCATGTGAGTATTAAACACCTTCTGCTGTTGAAGAGATTTCTGTTCTTTGAGTTGGTGGTCACGACCCTAGGAAAAAAAAACAAACACAATAGTTTGTGGGTTGGTTGTTGTCTGATCTTTGGTCTAAAAGTAATAATGTAACAATCTAAGTAAGTTAGCTTTGACACATGTCGCCCATTGAAGACAACCTTTAAAAGCTAATTCGGTTGTCTTAAATCAGCGGTTCTCAACCTGTGGGTCGCGACCCCTTTGGCAGTCGAACGACCCTTTCACAGGGGTCGCCTAAGACCATCCTGCATAGCAGATATTTACATTACGAGTCATAACAGTAGCAACGAAAATAATGTTATGGTTGGGTCACAACATGAGGAACTGTATTTAAAGGGCCAGAAGGTTGAGAACCAGTCTTAAATGGTTTTGCTTTAGTTCATTTGAAACATGGGCCCTGCTCTCTGAAATTGGGGCCTCGAGTTATTTTCCTCTAGGAGGAATTTGATTCAGAGAAAATATATGTCCTTTATGCTTACCCTTGTCCCTAGTCTAAATTTTGGCATCTTTTATTACATTTTCGTTTAAGAAGGTTGGGTATTAACTGCCATTAACAAGTTCTAATTCTTTGTGTATTTTTCATTTAAAATGTTCCAGTCCCTCTCCGAAAAGTATTCCAATGTGGTGTTCCTTGAAATAGATGTGGATGACTGTCAGGTATGTGGCTGGAAATCTGGAATGCTATTTAGCTAAACGGTTTTCTTTTGAAAGAATAGGTCATTGTGCCAACTATGAGCTTAATCCCAGATATCAGGAGGTATATGTATCCTAAAATAAGCATAAAAATAGATAGTTGAGGCTTCAGTACTTTACTTCCCAGTTATTTACCTCCTAAAAACCTTTATATTCTACCTAACACTATAGACTTGATGGTTATCACCAAACGTGGAGACCACTTTTAAGGTTCTTGTGAAGTAATGACATGAGAAAGTATATTCACACACTTATTCTAGTCTTAGTTGATTTTGGTCAATTAGAAAACCCAGCGGTTTTAAAGAAAAAAACACCAAGTTGCCCAGTAGAGAGCTGAGAGAATAATTTCCAGGTTGGTTGAGTTAACAAATGCTTATTAACTTTAGCACTTTATGGGCCAGGCACTGTTCTTATAAGTATTGATTCATTTAAATCCTGGTGTTACCACCCCACTTTACAGAAGAGAAAAACAGGGGTGTGAGGTGGTCCATGGAGGTGCCGTGGCAGAGCCTGGGTTTAAAATGAGGTCGCTGGCTTCCCAGCCCTTGCTCTCTCCCACCAGAGGCCGCTCTGTGGTGTGGTGGGTGCAGATCAGGTTCCCAGCACGGACCGTGCCTCTCACACAGCCCACTGAACGGGGAGAGCCTGCTAAGGCGTCTCACTGGGCGCTCTTTAGAGACAGGTGGGCATTTCCCCCTGCCCCAGTGACTTCTGCTTCAGGCTAATCCTTCATCCTTGAGCCTTGGTTTTTCGCTATGGTCAGGTGTTAATCCTTGCCCCATCAGCTGGCCAAAGTTGCATGTTCATTGAGCAACTATGGAATGTACTAAAGGGTCAATAAAAGTGGGTACAGGGTTATACTTTCTAAATCTGTGAGGACCTTCCCACAGCACGTTCACCAATTCCACACACGTCCTTTCACTCACACTCAATTCTCTGCTGGGCCTGCTGGGCACAGCCTTGCCTTTTATAGCTGATGAACGAGCTGCAGACTTCACATCTTTTCCAGGAACCCTTCTCCAGCTACCCGCTTTTATGCCTCAGACTAGGTTAGTTTCCCTTCCTCTGTCCCCATGGTATCCTCGGCACCTTTTCCTCTTGCATTTATGATTGTGGAATGGGATCCTCTACCTAGTAGACTGCCTGCTTTCTCCCCCAGCTCTGTCGCCTGTTAGCTGTACAGGCTCGGTTATCTTGTGTGTGCCTCAGTTTGATCCTCTGTAAAATGGAAATGTTAACGTAACAACATAGGATAGTCATCAGGGCTAAATAACACCTAGAAAGTGCTTAGAACAATACCTGGCACATGTTAAACATTCACTGAATCGTTATAATGGCCTCTTTGTGTCTATCCTTGACTGTTAGTCTCTTTCTTCACTAAGCACACTTTCCTGGCAGGCAGTAGGTATAAAAAGAATGGCTGTCAAGCTATTGTTCTGATGTGTTGCATAGTTTTAGGGAAAAAAGAATTGAGAGTAGATAGTATGTGTTCGGTTAAAACAGGGAGCAAAGGTTTTTTCCAACTTAAAGTCTTGAGAGAAACTTCTGGTGCTGACCCTGTCCAATAGCAACTGAATACATTTTTACTGGAAAGCAATACCATGTGCTAGATGCTGTGGGAAGCTCTGCACGCGTTAGGTCAGTGGTCGGCAAACTGCGGCTCGCGAGCCATGTGTGGCTCTTTGGCCCCTTGAGTGTGGCTCTTCCACAGAATACCAACTTCTGCGCATGGGCCACAAAGTTTCAATCGCACTGTACATGTGCGCCCGCATGTGGTATTTTGTGAAAGAGCCACACTCAAGGGGCCAAAGAGCCGCATGTGGCTCGTGAGCCACGGTTTGACGACCACGGCGTTAGGTCACTTAATCCTCACAGGAACGATGAGAACAGCTTCTTAGCATCCCCACTGAAGAGATAGTGGACTGTAGCACAGGGGTGTTAATCAAGCAAGAGTGGGGGGGAAGAGAGGGGCGCATTGAGCCCTGCCCCATGCTGGTTCGAGGCCCAGCGCTCTTACCGCCTCCGGGGCACAGATGTGCAGAGCAGGCAGGACTGCTGTATGCCTGAGCTGCTCGTCCTCGTCTGGTTGGCATACTCATCATCACCCTGAGAGTTTCCGAACCTTGAAGTGCCCCACTCACACCTTTCACTTTGGGTTCCTGTTCTAAAGATCGAATACCTTTAATGGCGGCTAATTACAACCACCTAAATAACCTCATCTGTGGCAAAGGTAAAAGTTGAATTCCAGAACCCTTTGATCACCACATACACACAGCTGCAGTCTCTGTTAGCTCCTACTCACCTGGTCATGCAAACAAAAAGCAGTTCCTTAAACAGCCAGTGAGTGGTTTTGCCTTGGAATTCATGAATTACGTGAATGGGTCTTCTGGTTGCTTGGAAACTAGGTAAAACCATCACCTCATTTCAACTCTAAAAGAATACAGATAAGGGGTAAAAATTACATCAGTCTCATTTCTGAACATTAGATCATATCATTCAATAGATGGAATGTTTAATAACTGAATTAGTTTTTAAAATTTATATACAGGTCGCTCCCGACCATGAACGTCAGACCCAGGGTAATTTACACATTTGTAATGTCTTTGGATCAAGCAGCATACAGTTTTGAAAGAAGGCTCTGTAAAGCCTAGGATAGGAAGAAGTTACCTTTTGGGTGTAATAGATTCAAATGGACAGTTAGGCACGGACACGTAATGTGGTGCGCAGGGAAAACTTGGTATTCACAGAGAAGTACAAGTACTCGCCCTTTGGGAAGGATGGGCCCCCAGCTCTCTGCGGGGCATGGTACGAAACAAGTGAGTTAGCCCTGAGAGTTCTGTAACATTTTAGAACAGCCAGAAATGCGTTAATAATAGAACTGACAAAAGCAGGTCTAAAGTTATTTCGCTATATGGAGTGTAAGCCAGAAGCCAATAAAACTAACCAGGTAAAATGTAGTCTTGTTACACTTACTAATAAAAATCAGAGACTGGGTCAAGCTGTAGGGATGGAGAACAGGTCGGTTGTTGCTAGCAGGTGGGGTGAGCGGAGGGTTTGACTACAAAGGAGCTGCCCAGGGGAATTTTGGGGGAGAGGGAATAGTTTTGTGTCCTGGTTTTGGTGGTGTTTGTATGACTCTGCAAGTGTCAGAACTTGTCCATACACACCCCCCAAAGTGAATTTTACTGTATGTAAGTTTACAGTTCCAGATTGTTCACCAAAAAGAAACACACACACAACAGGAAGTGGAGGTGTTATTGGGGAGTAGGCTGGCTTTTCGTTTCTCAGAGGGAAGTGATAAGAATGTTTTCAAAACTTCAGAGGTAGCTACTTAGTTTTTAAGTGTGCATAACTTTGCAATCACTACAGAAATAGCGAACCAGTCCATAGAACAAGAAGAACACAAAAGTGATAAAAGTAAAACATTAACTTTGGATAGCAAAGGTCAAGTCCATAGAGGATTTTGATAGGAATACTATGTTCCTGCAATATTGACTCAGCACTATTAAAATGTCAGACTCCCGAATTTGTCTAACAGCCTGTGGTCGGCAAAGTGCGGCTCTCGAGCCACATGCGGCTCTTTGGCCCCTTGAGTGTGGCTCTTCCTAAGCCTTAGGAGTACCCTAATTAAGTTAATAACAATGTACTACCTATACAGTTTAAGTTTAAAAAATTTGGCTCTCAAAAGAAATTTCAATCGTTGTACTGTTGATAGTTGGCTCTGTTGACTAATGAGTTTGCCGACCACTGGGCTAACTCAATCTGACATCTTGGGGAGATTGACCATGACATTCTGAAATAATGTGGCCAGGGAAATCCCATGACAGTTCTTTGGTTTCCAAGATCTGGGTTCGAGGGCTCTGCTGCCTGGGTTGCTCTCCTGCACGGTTTTGCTGCTTAGGGGCTGTGAGGTTCTCCTTTTCTTACCTGGTCCTCTTTTGAGTGCCAAGCGGACACTGTCCAACCCTTACCAGCCTTCACTTGAAACACTTGTCCAAACAAGACTATTTTCATGGCATTTCCCTCCAAACCTTATGTGAACAGAGTATTGTGTTAAAAGTTCCTTTGACAGAACTGAAGAATGCTTGATGGCCTTTGAGCTGCAGAAAAATCTTAGATGTGGGAAGAGCCGCATCTGGGAGAAGGAAGATAGGCACCCACCAGCCCGATTTATGGTGTTTTGAGTTTGCCCATTTGTCTCAAAGCTGGGTGGCCCACGAAGGTTCTACCATTAGCATCAGATGGGCCTCAACCTTGTATTGCCCCTCGGGCGATTCTGATCATGCAGCCGGGTTTGAGAACTGGCAAGTAAAATTGTAATTAAAAACATAAAAGAAACAAGAACCAGTGCATGCCCCTTTAGATTCCTGTGACATTATTCTTGAACAATTTTTTCACAATTTTCTCCTCTTTCTCACACACTCGTCTTTAGCCTTTATGATCATCATCTCTGTACCCCATTCCCATAATAAATCTGGAAAAACTAGGAGCAAAGATAGAGGTGCTAATTCTGAGGAATAGTTGGGATTATAACCCTGAGTACAGTTAAAGAATTTGTTGCTTTATGAGATTCATGAAATAGCCAAGATATAATTGGACTAAACAGCTTATTGACTCAATAAGCTGTTATCGGATAGTGTCTGATGCAAGTAGCATTCAGCTCCTTCCTTGGTGCCCCTCTGAGGAGAGTAAGAATTTTTTTTTATTTTTTTTTTATAATATATTTTATTGATTTTTTTTTTACAGAGAGGAAGGGAGAGAGATAGAGAGTTAGAAACATCGATGAGAGAGAAACATCAATCAGTTGCCTCCTGCACATCTCCTACTGGGGATATGCCCGCAACCCAGGTACATGCCCTTGACCGGAATCGAACCTGGGACCTTTCAGTCCGCAGGCCGACGCTCTATCCACTGAGCCAAACCGGTTTCGGCGAGAGTAAGAATTTTAATTGAGAATATAACTTGGGTTTTGTATTAGCATTATATTCATTGTCGATTTTTATACGCTAAATAAAGGCCTAATGCTGAGATAGGGAGTATACAACAGAAAAAAGAATCCGGTTTTGTATTCTGTGCTTTTGTCAAAGTTCAATACTAAGTTTTATTTTTATTCTCTCTCCAACTATCCCCCTGCTCCCCCCAACCCAGGATGTTGCTGCAGAGTGTGAAGTGAAATGCATGCCAACCTTCCAGTTTTTTAAAAAAGGACAAAAGGTAGGCACATCTGACCTTGAAGAAAGCTGAGTAATAGAAGAACATGATATAATGAGGAAACGGAAGTTACTTATTCCTTCATACTGAGAAGCATGTCCCCATTGTTTGCTTTTAAGAACTACTTAAATAGGTCACTCTTCATTGACTGGGGTACATAATGTGGCATCTAATTGAAAATTGATCTTTGCTAGACCCAGTCACTAAATCTGTGATTGGTACTTCCTGTTCTGTAACAAAGTACATTTGTCTTTGTTAAGAGGTATTTGAGTCTTTTGCCTGTTCTTGAGGGGCTATTTTCTCTTAGTTTTTAACTTAAAACTGTGTTTTCCAAGGTGTTATTTTTGAATAAGATTATACCTCTCCTTTGCCTCCAGTTTTCCCCCATTCTGTGATCATGTCTTAAGCACAAAGTAGAGATAACAGTGCTACCATCTAATGTCAATTCCATATTTTCTTAACAGGTGGGTGAGTTTTCTGGAGCTAATAAGGAAAAACTCGAAGCCACCATCAATGAATTCATTTAATCATGTTAACCAGCCATTGGCTCTTGTAATTTTTTTTATTTACAAAAAAAAGAAGATAGATCAAGTATAGAGACTATATACTCAACTACCATCTGATTATAAATGACAATAAAATATTAATTCTACCCTTTTTAAAACTGTCTGGTGTCTTGACTAGCTTGCAAAATAAATGAAAAGTGGCCAATTAGAAAGTATTTAGAGTCCTAATTATTTTCACATATTCTTGATCACTTTTTAGTAACCTTGTAGGCCACTGATTGCGTTAAGATTTTTCTTTTGTATTAATACTACTATTGTGTATTTCTAGGGAAATCTTGTTGAGGGCAGTGTAGGTAATAGATGAGTATTTTTAAATTCTATTATTGTTTCATTCTTATGAACAGAGAACATAGCATTCTCTGTTCCTGCAGTCAAACCCCCTGTGCTTTCTGAATGATCAGCGTGAGCCAAACTAATGTCCACCCGGGAAGGACTTGTTTCTCTGGCTTGAGATTCCTGTCCCACAAGGTCCCGTGAGCTTCACTGACTCCTGTTATATCAGTTAGGAATTCTTCATGGGCAATTCACAAGGGGATGAATTCCTGCAAACATTCCCATGGGAATTGTGATTCCCTCAAAGTAGCTAAGAAAATAGTTTTGTAGGGTAGATAGAAGTTCCAACCTGAGTGGTAAAGTCTGTGGGAGTTACTGGCTATTTCATTCAAAAAACAGGCAGTGTTTTAGAGACAGCAAAGTGCAGAGAGAATACTTGAGGTTTTAAAATGTTTATAGTGATTGAAAAATCATAGATTTAATCATATACCCCGCATCGTCCTTAATTAATCGTTGCCTCCAAAAAGGTGAGTATATAAACTCCATTTCCCAGCGAGAAAACCGGCAAAGAGGTTAAGTACTTTCCCCAGCATCACACTCGTCGGAGGATCTGAGATTCCAACCAAGGGAGTCCGGAGCCCGTGTACTTGGCTCTCTACTGCCTCTCAGTGCAACAGTCTGAATAAATAGTAAAACGATGGTTTCAAAGATCCTGGCTTAAGATACCCTTCCCAGAGATCACATGGGATCTGATAACGGGAATGATAGATAGGAATTTTATACAAGATCAAAACAAGCACATGGACACCATCATTGAGAGTAACAGAGCCTGGCTTTGGATGGAGTGGTTGGGGCAGGGTTCTGGGAGGTGACTGAGACCTGGTTAGTGAAAAGGACTAACCTGCAGAGTTCCATTAGAAAGAGCAGCATGCACAAAGGCCCCGAGTCAAGAACGAGCTTGGTACATTTTAGCCGAAGCAGGAGTTAAAGCTGGATAGAGTGGCAGGGACCAGTTATCTGAGGCCTTCCTTGTTCTAGGTGTAACTATAAGCCGTTGAAGGGTAAGCCAGGGCTAAATACTCCCAACAAGAGTTTGTTGGCAGCTGTATGGAAAACGGTTGGGGAAGGGACTGGAATGCCACGCCTTTGCAGAGATCAAGGCCAGAGAGAGTGATGGCTGTGATTGAGGGAGGGAGTAGAGATGAAACAGTGTGTCCAGATCCTATAACATTTAGGAAAGGATATCCAATAACGTTTGGGAGTAGAATTCTAGAATAAATTCCAGCTTTAGGGTTTGAGCAACTTGGTAGTTCAAGTTGTAATAGATCAGCGGTTCTCAACCTGTGGGTCGCGACCCCTTTGGGGGTCGAATGACCCTTTCACAGGGGTCGCCTAAGACCATCGGAAAACACATATATGATTACATAATGTTTTTGTGATTAAATATGCTTTAATTATGTTCAATTTGTAACAATGAAATTGGGGTCACCACAACATGAGGAACTGTATTAAAGGGTCGCGGCATTAGGAAGGTTGAGAACCGCTGTAATAGACCAAGATTGGAAGAAGAGGTCACGTTCTCTGGACGTGTGAAGACGGATGCTTCAGTGACGTGTATTCCAATGAAGATGCCCTGCAGGCTGTTGGGTACTAGCCTGGAACTCAGGACAGGCCTTGACTGGGGTAGGAATTTAGAAGACATCATGGAGGTGGTGCTTCAAAATGGGAATATGTGAGATCACGCCGGAAGAGAATTCTGAGTAAAGACCGCTCAGTGCTGCCTGGCGCACTTCAACATTTAGAGACCAGTAGAGTAGGAACCAACAGGGAAAACTTCAGGGAAGCCCAAGGAGGAGGAAAACCAGAAAAGGGCTTTCGTCCCAGAAGTAAAGAGGATTTCAAAGAGGAAGGGGTGTCAACCATCAAATGTTTGAGAGGATGGTGACAGGAAGACAAAACGGAGGTGGTGGCATGACCACGAGGTTCTATGGGGTGATCGGGATGGAAGCCAGGTGGGTGGGACCTGGAGAGGGGTCAGAAATGACCTGGAAGTCACGCTTTCCGTATCTATCCTAAAAGAAGCAACATCCGAGAAGAAAGACATCCAAGGATAAATTATTGCAGGACAAAATGGGATCTCCATCAATAACAAAATGGTTAAATTCGATAAGATAAATCCTTTCAAGGTATTACAGAATAGGAGCGATTACTACCAAAATAGGAAAACCTCAGTGACTCTGTGAAATAAAGCAAGTTGCAAAACTCTTAATTCAGAACTGTATGATTTCATTTGCATAAACCACAAGACTTGCTGTCTGTCTCTCTAGGTAAATCTGCATGTAAATTAACAGGAAAATGTCTCTAAGGAAACATGTCTAACTAACCACAGCAGTGATTTCTGGACACTTACAAACGAAAATATAATTTTTTAAGTACTAGAATGTAAAGAGGGACAAATGGCTGTAGAACTCATGAGAAACTTTGCTCTAAAATAGAGCTGAGCCATGGAGTTAAGAGGCATTTTGTCTAGAAGATGTGTTTGCTAGCATGCAAATAGAAGTGATAGAGGTAGAGACTGATTTTGCAGGAAAAGGGATACCTGAAAAGGAATTCCTTGTGTAGTCAAGAAAAAATGGGACACATGCATACATGCATTACCCATGGACACAGACGGGGGGCGGGGGGGATTTGAGGGTCTAGGGCGGGGTGGGGCAGAGGCTGGCTGGGAAAAGGGGCATATGTAATACTTTCAACGAAGATTAAAAAAAGGGGACTCAGCACAATGGGAGAAGCCGGTCACTGCCTTCATCATAGCCAGTGGAATAAAGATGTGTGCATGAGCACCTAAATATATGAAGCACATATTAACACACCTAAAGGGAGAAATAGCACTTAACATCAATGGATAGAGCATCCAGGAAGGAAATCAATAAAGAAACATCAGCCTTAACAGATACACAGAACATTCTATCCAAAAGCAACAGAATATACATTTTTCAAGTCCACATTAACATAATAGGTCATATAAAGTCATAACAAATTTGAGAAGACTGAAATCGTATCAAGATCTTTCCCAACCACAATAGTATAAAACTACAAATCAATTACAAGAAAACTAGAAAATTCACAAATATGAGGAGATTGAACTACATGCCACTGAACAATCAGTGGGTCAACAAAGAAAACATATCTTAAGACAAATGGAAGTACAGTATACCAAAACTGACGGGAGGCAGCAAGCGCAGAGGAAAGTTGAAGAGGGAAGTTCATCGAGATAAATGCCTACCTCAAGAAATAAGAAAAATCTCAACCTAATTTTGCACCTCAAGGACCTAAAGAACAAATGAAGCCTAAAGTTGGAAGGAGATAAAGATCAGAGCAGAAACAGAAAAAATGGAGAGTAAAAATATAATTTAAAAGATCATTGAAACCAAGGGCTGGTTCTCTGAAAAGATAAAATTGACAAACCTTTAGCTAGACTCAGCAAGAAAAAAAAGGAGCACTCAAAATCATAGATGAAAGAGGGTACATTACAATTGATACCACAGAAATACAATTAGAGTAACCTGACCTACAAGAAATGGACAAATTTCTAGTGACATAAAACCTTCCAAAACTAAATCATGAAGAAATAGAACATCTGAGCAGACTGACTACTTACTAGTCAGGAGACTGAATCAGTAATCAAAAACCTCCCAACAAATAAAAGTCCAGGACCAGATGGCTTTTCTGGTGAATTCAACCAAACTTTAAAGAATCCTTCTAAGGTGTGTCAGGATGGCCTAGTGGTCTAAGGTGCCAGACTCAAGAATCCTTCTAAGCAATAAAAAGTCATAAAAATAGTTACAGTTATAAAAATAGTAGTGGGGATATAAAGTGCAGCAGAGGGCCCTAGCTGGTGTGGCTCCGTGGGTAGAGCATTGGACTGCGGACTGGAAGGCCCCAGGTTCAATTCCAGTCAAGGGCACATGCTCGGGTTGCAGGCTTGATCCCCAGTAGGGGGCGTGCAGGAGGCAGCCTGTCAATGATGCTCTCTCACTGATATTTCTATCTCTCCCTTCCTCTCTGGAATCAATAAAAATATATATTTTTTAAAAAAGTGCAGCATAGGGAGCATAGTCAATAACACTGTCAATAACTATGTATGGTGCCAATAGGTGCTAGATTTATCCATAAGATATATAAATGCCTAAGCGCTATGTTATACACCTGAAACTAATATTGTATGCCAACTGTAATCGAACAAATATGCTTATAAGAATCCTTTTCAAACGAATCACCCAATCCATCTCAAGATCTTTCAAAAATGGAAGAGCAGACCACACTTCCAAACCCATTTTACCAGGCCAGCATTGTCCTGGTATCAAAAGCGGATAAGGATTCCACAAGGAAATGACAGGCCAATATCCGTGATGAACATAGATATAAAAATCCTCAACAGAATCTTAGCAAGCAAATCAATAATTCATTAAAAGGATCATACACCATGATCAAGTAGAACTTTTTCCAGAGATGCAAGGATGATTCAACATGGGCAAATCAATCAAGGTGATACACCACATTAATAAAATGAAGGATAAAAATTATCCAATAGATGCAGAAAAAGCTTTTGACAAAATTCAACATCAATTTGTGATAAAAAACAAAAAACAAAACTTTAAGCAAAGTGCACAGAGAGGGAACATACCTCACCATAATAAAGAACATATATGATAAGCCCACAGCTAATTTGATATTCAACAGTGAAAAGCTGAAAGCTTTTTTAAAAATTAATCTTTATTGAAAGTATTACAGATGTCCCTTTTTCCTCCCCCATGAACCCCTTCCTCTCCACTCCCCCTTCCTCTCCAGGCCTTCGCCACACTATTGTCTGTGTCCATGGATTATTCATATATGCATATAAATTCTTTGGTTAATCTCAAACACCCCCCCAACCCCCGCAATCCCGGAAAAGCTGAAAGCTCTCTAAGATCAGGAACAAAGCAAGGATGCCCACTCTCACCACTTTTATTCAACATAGTGGATGTCCTAGCCAAAACAAATAGGCAAAAAGAAAGAAAAGGCATCAAAATCGGAAAGGAAGACGTGAAACTGTTGCTATTTGCAAATAGCATGATATTGCATAGAGAAAACCCTAAAGACTTCACCAGAAAATTGTTAAAATAAATGAATTCAGTAAAGTTGCAGGACAAAATCAATATACAGAAATCTGTTGAGTTCTCTACCCTAATAACAAAATATCAGGAAGAGAAATTAAATAAGCAATTCCCTTTACAGTTGCATCAAAAAAAGGCAAAATACCTAGGAATAAATTTAACCAAGGAGGTGAATAACATGTACACTGAAAACTATGAGACACTGATGGGAGAAACTGAAGACGACACAAATAAATGGAAAGCTGTTCTGTGCCCATGGGCTGGAAGAATTACTATCGCTACACTGTTCATACTACCCAAAGCAAATTACAGATTTAGTGCAATCCCTATCAAAATTCCAATGGCATTTTTTCTCCACAGAAAGAGAACAAACAGTCCTAAAATGTGTAGCGAACCACAGAAGACCGAGAATGGCCAAAGTAATCTTGAATAAGAATACCAAAGCTGGATGCATCATACTCCCTGGTTTCAAACTCTATTACAAAGGTACAGTAATCAAACAGCATGGTATTGGCATAAAAACAGACACAGATCAATGGAACAGACTAGAGGCCCAGAAATAAACCCACACATAAAGATGTATGCAGATTTATTTTTTAAATATATTTTTATTAATTTCAGGAAGGGAGAGGGAGAGAGAGATAGAAACATTAATGATGAGAATCATTGTTTGGCTGCCTCGTGCATGCCCCCCACCCCCACCCCACTGGGGATCGAGCCCACAACCCGGGCATGTGCCCTTGACCAGAATAGAACCCTGGGACCCTTCAGTCTGCAGGCTGATGCTCTATCCACTGAACCAAACCGGCTAGGGCAAGATGTAGGCAGATGTAAACAGGAATTTGGGTTTGGGGATAGGAAGATGGAATTTCCATCTGATGGTTTCTATATTCTGAAATGGAAATGGGAGGAGAGCAAGTAGACAATTTTAAGAAGGAAGATATGGTGAAATAGTAATCCAAAGCGTGGAAGCATAGCATGGTTTCTAGGCAGGGTCGAACGCCCAATGAGACATTTGTTAGGACGCCTAAAGTATGGTACCTATTTGCTTTGTTTAACAATGGGCAGGTTACTTTGATTTTCTAAATTGTATAAGTCATCCCATTCGATTGAATGCCTTATCGATGGAATGACTATTCCATTGATTGTTATCATACTGGTCTTAGCACATTCTGCTGTACCTGGAAACAGGACAGCACAATTATCCTCAATTGTTTTAGTGGCCACAGATGGTGCATTCCAGTTGACTCAGTGGTCCTAAGACCAGGACAGTGCAATTACTCTAAATTGCCTCGATGGCTCTAGATAATGTGTTTCTATCAACTCAGTGATCCAGAGACCCAAAACTGTAATTTAGATAACATGCCTAAGTTTAACCCAGGTTACCCAAGGACTCTAGATAATGTATTTCTGTCAATTCAGTGACCCTGAGACCCGAAACTGTAATTAACATGCTTAATTCTGCATCTGTAATCTGCTTTTTTGTGAGCCAGGTGCCTCATTCCAAACCCTGGGATGTAATCAATACCTTTGTGATTTTTGCCTATATAAGCCTGGTTTTGCCACCATCTTACTGCTATGAGATTTGGGAATGGCCCCTCATAGTCCCGGATTGCAATAAATGTGACTCTTTAATTCGACTTCTTGAGGCGTCCTTCTGTGATTCGCGGGGTACATTACAACACTCCGAAGCCCCATTCTTTGCTTCTCCAGCCACATTCAGCTACTTCAATGCAGGCAATCAAAGGTGGGAGTCAGAGCACAAGCAGGAGTGGGTCTTAGTAGGCAAGTCCAGCAGAGAAAGGATGCAAAAGAGTTAACGGCATTTTCAAAGGGCTGATTATACTGAAGCAGTAGAGAACCGAGGCTGGGTAGGTAGAGAGGCAAAGCCAGCAGGAAAAGGCTGGCAGAGAGAAAGAGGTGATGCAGACTGGGGATCAGAGGTCTCGACAAGGTCAAAGAAAGGTGTCAGTGGGAGTGATTGAGCAAGCTAGGAGATGGTGGATAGAGTGGGATTTAAAAACAGATTTTAGAGGTCATGCCATTTCCAGGGTAGGTAAGAATTCAGGTGACTTT
This sequence comes from Myotis daubentonii, assembly GCF_963259705.1. NCBI lineage: Eukaryota > Metazoa > Chordata > Mammalia > Chiroptera > Vespertilionidae > Myotis > Myotis daubentonii. Next base: position 63,427,876 of record NC_081850.1, on the reverse strand, counting down.
GGAAAAATAGAGGTGGGGTAGAGGAAGATGGTTGTAACTCGACAGGTCAGGGATCTGAGACCAGGGATTAGATGGGTCGCTGAAAAAGAAAATGACAGTAGGAATGGAAAGAGTGAACCATCTTCAGTGACTAGGGCAGTGGTCGGCAAACTGTGGCCCCTTGAGCGTGGCTCTTCCACAAAATATCACCTGCGGGCGCGCACATACAGTGCAATTGAAACTTAGTGGCCACACTCAAAGGGGCCAAAGAGCAGCACGTGGCTCGCGAGCCGCAGTTTGCTGACCACTGGAATAGGGGGACTGGAAGACAGTAGATGATTGCAGTAAGGAGGGTAAGAAGTTGGTATCTGTACATATAAAAGCCCAGCAACCAAACAGCGGAACAACCAGGACTGGTCGACCAGTTGCTATGATGAGCACTGACCACCAGGGGGCAGACGCTCAATGCAGGAGCTGCCCCCTGGGGGTCAGGGCGTTCCCACAGTGGGAGCTCCGCTTGGCTGACTGGGATGAGCAGCTGCTCCCGCAGCAGGAGCAGCCACTAGCATGAGGCCATGTCTCTGCACCTATCAAATACATGAGGCAATCCAGTCTCTGGCCTGACCCCGCCAGCTGATGCAGGCCCTTTAAGATGTGTTCTAGAAAGAGCATGGGGAGCTAGCATAGGCAGATGGCAAGGGGGGACGTGACTGTGGGACCTTCCCCAACCCCCTGGGGAGGTTGTCCTGATGGCTGAGGATCCTGGAGCACACATCAAGGACATTCACTGAGTGGCTTTGGGGTGCAAGGTTCCTCCAGAACACAGAACATGCCTTTACTCAATACATTACCCCGAAATATCAGCTCAGACTAATTTCCTCATTCGTCTGCTTAGAGGGTGGGTCTGCAGCCACTCAGCTGACTGGGATGAGCCACGGTCCCACAGCTGGCAATTCCCGCAGGCCACGCCCCTACCAGTGCACAAATCTGTGCACCGGGCCTCTAGTAAGTGTATAAATGAGTTTCAGAAGAGTAGATTTTGCAGGAAGGAGAAGTGGTTTGTAAGAGTCATTAGAAGTCAAGCAAAAAAACCAGTCACCTCCTGACTCTGGGGTATCTATATATATAAAAGGCTAATGTGCAAAGTGTCCCCTCGAGAGTTTGACCAGGAGACGAGAGTTCAATTGCTCGCTATGACGTCTGCTGATCACCAGGGGGTGGTGCAGAACAAAGGGAGGCCCCGGCTAGCAGCCGCCAGCTGGGGAAGGGGGGGTCCCCGACTGGCAGCCGGAAGGCTCAGCTCTGATTGCCGGCCAGGCCTAGGGACCCTACCCATGCACGAATTTCGTGGACTAGGCCTGGAGTATAAAAGGTTAGGAGGGGGAAACCTTGGGAGATTTCTATTAAGGAAGGAGGTGATGCTCCAAGAGCACATTGAAGATGTAGAGAGGGCTCCTGATGAAGATTACAGCAGGCAATGAAAGAGGGAGGGAGGGAGAGAGGGAGGGAGGGAAGGTGGGGCGGGATTAGGTCAGATGAAGGGCTTGGCCCTCAATCTTGGCAGCACGTTAGAATGCTAATATGTTACAGAGATACACTACGTAGTATAATCACACACGAGAGTGGGTCATGGTCCAGCAGAGGAGAAGGATATCAAAACAACTACACACGGCTGGATCGGGTCTTTGAGGTCTCTGGAAACGAAGGAGTAGTGATCCTGCCCAGGAATTCAGAACCCCCTTTGCAAAGGTGACGGGGAGGGGGCTTAAGTGGCCTCTCGGGATCTTTGGAGAACAGCAAGGATCCACCAGCTAGAATCTGGAGCTGAGCAACAGATGAAGCTGCAAGGAAAGGCTGGGACCTTGAAGACCTTCGAGATCACTTGGCCTCTGGGGCCCTATTTTGCGATGTTTCATGTCACGGTCCACAAAGAAAACAACTGAGCAGCCCACAGGGTCGAAGTGGAAAGGGTTTGGGGACATCAATATGTGGCCTAGTGAAACACTAACATTTTTATTTTAAATCATTTCACTAGGAAAATGAACTAGAAACCATTAGGGAGGTTATTATAGAATTTGTATAAAATTCCCAGAGGGGAAAAAAAAAATTCCCAGAGAAACATCCTGATATTTCAATGTGACACTTCAAACTTGTTTCCAAGAACATCACTTCTTTTAAATGTTTAATTGTGAAATACAGAATAGCCAGCTGGGGCTGCGGGCACGCAGAATATATAAAACACCCGTGCAAGTAAATATATAAGCGGGATAATAATAAATGTGTTCTTCTGTGATCTGCTTCTTGCCCTCATCTTTGTAACTTGTGAATACCACCCATGTTAACATGCACACTTGTGGTGCATTTGTTTTCCTGGCTGTATAGTATTCCATTATATGGCTACTCCCTACTTTATTCATTCCACTGTTACTGAACTAGGGTTAGGCTCTGTTTTTATTCACAATGTTGCTGTGAAGATCGTTCTCTTTAAAATAAATGCTTGGAGTGGGATCTCTGGGTCACAGAGCAGTGCCTCTCAACCAGTAATGCAGGCACTGAAGGCACCTGGAGACCTTAAAATGATTCTGACGCATTAAAATCATAAGACTCTGATTCAGGTCTGAGAGCCTGCAGTTTTCAGCTCTCAGGTGACGCCAATGCTGCTGGTCCGTGAACCACACAGAGAGTAGGGCAGGCATTTTCTCAATCTTGCCAGGTATTGCCAGTTTTATAAGGTGCTTATAAGAATAAGAGTTCCTGTTATGCCATGAACTCAACAATACGTAGTTATCAGACTTATACGTGTAAATGAAATGAAATCCAATTTAGTGGGCAGGTGACCATATTTTGTTTTATTTTGCATTTCTGTGATTACTAGTGATGTTGGGCATTTTAATATGGAGCATGTTTTTGGCTGCTCAGATTTTCCCTTTTGTGAAACCACCTGTTCAAGTCTTTTCCTCTCTTTTCCGATTGCTTGTTCATCCTTTTCTTACTGATTTTTCAGCATTCTTCATCTGTTCTGGGTACTAGTCATTTATTGATTTTAGGTTGCAAGCATTTTCTAGCTGGTGGCCTAACTTTTCACCCACGTGGTGGAGTTTGGGGGTAAACAAGTTCACAACTTTTATACCATTGAACCCTTGGAAGTCAGGTAGATAAGTTGCCGTTAGCACCCGGGGACTTTTTCTGACAGGTTATGTTTGCTACCCACAACAATTTCTAACCAAGTCTTTTAAACTTTCCTCTTTGCCTCATAGCTAGCAACCATCAATGAAACCCCAAACTTGAACCCCACAAGTAGGTGATAAATCTTTTAGCAACCGTAACCATCAGCATGGAAATGACATTTAAAAGAGAGAACAGTTACTGTTAAAATGTAATGATGCCAGTCGGTTTCAAATCCATTTTCATGCTTTCCAATCAAATCTTTTCAAATGATACTGCCACCGGTTTTCAGAATACACACGCGCACCCCTGGAGTCGTCACCCTGGGACCATGCAGAGGGCACACCAGTGACCATCAGGCTCTGCTGCTCTTTCCACCCACCCCAGCCCGCGTCACCCCCCTTTCCCAGCCGGCCATACCTTAGTGTTGAGTTTCCTGGGCACTTGGGACCTGTTCTCCTGCAGCTCAGTTGGCACCTCGTCTGCAGTGGGCAGCGGAGCTCACAGGGGCCGGAGGGGAGAGGAGAGCCACCGCCAGCCAGCCCCGAGCTACCTACCGTCCAGGAGCTGGGGGCGGGACTACTCACAGCTGGAGCCCACGGGCCAGGCTGATGGCCAGCGGATCAGGGTTTCCTGCCACACCTGCCGTCCACGTAGCTTCTCTGGGACTCAGGCTGGGAAGCTCTGCTCTAGGCAAGAAGAAATCTTAGAATGCGCGAAGGCAGGGTGAGAAAGAGCAAGGGAGGCAGTGGGTGAAGTAGAACACTCACTCGCCCTGGCTGCACAGTCAAAACCACTGCGTTTGCTCTAAAATCACATTGGTAGCTGGGGCCCCACTCCCAGAGGCTGGGTTCATGCGCTGTGGGCGAGGCGCAGGCATCAGGCAATATTTGAAAGTTCTCCAGGTGATTTCAAGATACAGCTGGTGATGAGAATCAGTGTTAACATGCCCCAGGGCGGCATGTCAGTGGGGAGTCTGCAGTGAGAAACTGGAGGACCTGCGTCTTTACTGAGGCCTTGAAGAGGGGGTGCTGGTGTAGACCCCTATTTCTTAGAGTGAGGTCCTGGAAGCTTCTCCCCCATGCAGGTCCCTGGGCCTGTAGGTAATTAGGATTTCTAGGGCTGGGACTCGGTGATCTGCTTTTTAAATACGCTCTCTCCAGGTGCTTCTCACAACACTAACGTTCAAGAAGTGAGAGGTATTTTGGAGGTAGGACCTACAGGAGTCAATCATTACCTACAGGTATTAATATAAACATGAAAAAACGACTTTAAGGATTTACCAGAGTGAACAGCCCCAAAGAAATACGTGCATACATTCACCAAAAGAGACGCCCTGGGATGAGCCTCGGGAAAACCAGTAAAAACACGCCGGCTGCCTTCAGAGAATTCACTCTCCTTGCTGTTCGCCAGTAAGCCTAGGTTTTGAGCTGGTTTGGGTCTCGGCAATCTATCACGGGTTCAGCTTCGACATACTTGGGAAGCTGTTGATGGGGGAGATTGTCTAACAGCCTTCAGGGTGGAGAAGCAATAGGTGAGAGAAAAAGCGTGCGCACTCCTCTCAGCCTGGATGACCACGTACCCTTTTCTGTCATTAGAGACTCCTGCGGGCCTCCCTTTGGGTTTCCAAGCTCAGTTCTACCCAGTAATTACTGTAGTGTTTGCAACAGTCGCACCTGGCAACCCAGGGACGGTTTGCAAATAACAATTCATCTCACTCTTGAATTTGCATATAAATATATAGGCCTAGATGTAACACGTGAAAGGTGGGACTAAATTATAATCCTTTACATTGGCAAATAGATGGACATGGGACACTGGAAGTGAGTGGTTTCATTTTTTTATAAAAAAAATGTTTAATAAGATTTAATTAATTTTCCCAAATTAAGTAAACATTTTAGCTTTAATGAATAATATCTGTTTTCGTCCCTCAATTTTCGAAGCAATTTTGAACAGATAAAGAGAAAAATCATTTTTGGAAATGTGAGACCATTCTGATTTTTTATTTTCTAACTCCTGATTTACATTTTTAGATTAAATTTTATTACATTTTTGGATGTTTGGAAACAGCTACACATCATTTTTTAATCCTTTGGATCACTGAAATGAATATGAGTCAAGATCATATAATGATGACAGAGGAGAGGAAAAACTGAAAAGGACAAATAGAAAACTCCAAATAAGACGACTGCTTAACTTTTAAAAAACGAGGAACAGTGAAAATGAAGATGATATTGAACATCATCCTTGTAAAATTTAGAAATAAGCATTATAAATTATTTATTAATGAAGGTTTAATTTCTCGTGAAGATGAATAATTATTCTTATCGAATGCACACCTTGAACTTCAGGTCAGATTAAATGCTTGCAACTTCCTATTGCTTCCTAAATGATCCTTTAGTGACTAATGAAAACATGGAGGTGGAAAAGAGGATTATTCATGTCAAATACATAATTCAGAGGTGACAAGTGTAGCTCTGGGCTGCACCTCGCCAGATAAAGAAAATTATAGCCATGAAACCAGCAAATGAATCGGAAAGGACAAAACCTCTGGGTGTTACTGTGTTTGTTGGATAATGATACGGAAAAGAGACTCTAACCCTTTTGATAGCATGAGATTATTTCCAGCAAAACACAAATGTGTTTCAAATTAATGGTGTAGACGAAAAAGGGGCTATGTGATAACCTGGCAAGCTGTGGGGAGGAGGGGGGAGTGTAATGCAGCTCTGACAAGCTCAGTGACCAAAATTTACCCCACAAGCTGCCAAACGGCCATTTCCAGAGCATTTTCTCAATCTGCTGAGCTCTTGCTTCTGGGCATGTTCTCAAAATGTGGCCTGGACTCTTACAAAACGTCCCCTAGGTTTGGGCATTCTTTCGTCGACGGTGGTGATGGTTTTCCATTGGTTAATCATGACATAAATTACAGTATTGTGCCTGGTCGCGGTGGCTCAGAGGTTGAGAGTCAAAAATATACTTTACAGAAAATTACAGCATTGCATTTAACACCAAGTCTTTCACACGACGTGTATTAAGCTTGTCTTTTTATTCTGATGTTTTAACACCTGGGGCCTTACTGACCCTGGAGAGGTCCTATCCACCCAAACACAAAAATAGTCCATTAGAATATCAGAAAGGGGCCAATTCAAGGTGAAAACTCAACAGGGAGATTATGCCAAGCTGAACAACTCTCACTTGGCTGATTTCTGTAAGCCCAGGGGTCATGAGCAAAACCTCCTGGGCTCCAACGGTCATTTTCCAAAAGACCTACATGCATGGAAATCTCTGGTGGAAATAGAAGCAAAAAACCATAGGACTTTCCGTAAATTTCCCTGGCATTTGGTACACGTACTAGATCTGAGCCTGGTATTCTGACGCCCACAGTGTAGGTGAACAACAGAGCAGAGGTCTGCCCCTTGGATGACGACATTCTAAGCAGAAGCTCGTAGCCCGGGTAACAAGACAACAACATTTACAGGTCGGATAGCTGTAGGTAAGTCCAGCCGGAAGTCTGAGAGGTTAGGTTCTCTATTCTTCCCTGAGTCCGTGTAACAGGCCTGTGGAGTGCGGTGCAGGGCAGCCCAAGAGTAGAAGCTCATTAAATAGCAGCTGAAACATGGAAAACACGCAGTTGTTTGTCTGGCTATGACTCAAAGTGTCCACTAGAGGGCACATAACTTTAAGATTTTTTTGTTTGTTTGTTTTTTACAGGTCAAAAAACTGGATAAATTATAACTATTGGAATAATAAGTAATAAAAGATACCTTTTGCATACTTTCTAAGGGCCAGGAACTCCCCCAAACACACCTTATATGCATAACTTTATTTATTTACTGTATTCTCTTCACCTAGCCACATCAAAGTTATAATTAGGCAAATTGTTAGTTAACTTGTTTTTTGTTTTTGTTTTTTTAAATGTGATTAAACCAAAATGTATTTATATTTGACCAAGGAATTTCTTAGGAAATTTATTTTCCCAATCATCTTTAGCTTATGTTGCTAATTAATTGTAGTAGTTAGTTAACTTGTTTTTCATTTCTGTCCCACATTGGACTGGAAGTTCCATGAGGATAATGTGTGTTTAATTTATTGTTCTGTCCTGATTAGTGAGTCTGGATCATTGTCAAAACTAAAATCAGTAAGATTTTAGAAGAACTTTTATTTAGTTGTTGATTATGCTGATTAAAGGTATTGGTAATTATTTAGACAAATTTGTGAATTTACATTCAAAATATGCTCATATAGTGCTGACCTCATTCCAAGCACAGTTCTAAGTTGCTGTTATTAGCTTCATTTAACAGATGTGGAAACTGAGGCACAGAGCTGCTTGTGTGTGTGTGTATGTGGTGTGGTTTTTTGTTTGTTTGTTTGTTTTTAATTAATCCTCACCCAAGGATATTTTTCCATTCACTTTTTTTTTTTTTTTTAAGAGAGAGTGGAAGAGTGAGAGACACGGAGAGAGAAACATTGATGTGAGAAAGACACATCGATTGGTTGCCTATCGCACACGCCTTGACTGGGGTGGGAGATAAAGCCTGCAATCAAGGTTTGAGCCTTTGACTGGAATTGAACCTGGGACCCTTCAGTCTGTGGGCCGATGCTCTACCCACTGAGCCAAACAGGCCAGGGCCAGAGCTGCTTCTTATGTTAGGAAACATGCCCAAGATTTCACAACCAGTAAATGGCATAGCCAGGATTCAAACTCAGGTATCCTGGCTGCAGACTCCAGACACATAATCACTACTCTGCCTCTAAGATTCACTTAATGATTTGATACAATTATTACATAAAGCAGTAATTGCATAGGTAATAATTCTTCTGAGCCTCAGCAAATAATTTAGGGAAACTTTTATGCATTTTTCACAATGGACTTTTCATGCATTTGCAATAGTGGTGTTGGGAAAATAAGCATATAAAGGATAGAAGGTATCCTTGCTTCTCAAAACCTCGTTTCCACATGGTGAAAAATTATAAACTATTATCTCCTTTCCAAAAACCAAACACCTGAACCAACTAACATGCAAAGGCATGTCCACAGAAAAGCACTCCACATAAGACGCAGAAAGCTTTTAATATCATCAAGGAAGTTTTGCAATTCAAACAACACACAAAACCGCATGACTCGGCAATTCTACCTCTAGGTAGAGCACCCAAGACAACTGAAGACAGGTATTCAAACAAAATACTCCGGGCAGCACTAGCCACAATGATGCTATTCACAGCAGCCAGGATGTCCGTCCGCAGATGAATGGATAAACAAAAGGTATTGCCCTGCAATGGAATAGTGTTCACTGTCCAAGGGAATGAAGTGCTGATCTGTGCTACAACCGAGATGAACTTTGAAAACACGAGGCAGAGTGAAAGGAGTCAGGCGGGAAATGTCACATTTTGTCTGGTTCTATTTATCCAAAGTCTCAGAAGAGACAAATCCACAGAAACAGAAAGCAGACTAGTGATTGGGAGGTGCTGGACACAGAGGGGACGAGGGACAGGTAAAGATCGGGGTAATCTGAGCTTTCCCTGGAATCTCCAGTGGGACGCACTTGAAATGGAAGTCCTCCACCAGGACAGGGCTCAACCTGTCCCACCCCCACTGTACACCTCGCTCTCCTCGCCTTCTGTTCTCAGACCGTCTCCCTCACACCTTCCTTCCCTCTGAGTGCCCCCTCCCAATGGCTGGCCTTAGGTCACAGGGCCTCCAGTCGGAGTGACTCTCTCCGGAGGAGTGCACTGGGGATAAGGGGCACTCAAGTCTCATACAATAGTGGATCTTTGTTTTCACCATGTTTTTTTTTTTAAATATATTTTATTGTTTTTTTACAGAGAGGAAGGGAGAGGTATAGAGAGTTAGAAACATCGATGAGAGAGAAACATCGATCAGCCGCCTCCTGCACACTCCCCACTGGGGATGTGCCCGCAACCCAGGTACATGCCCTTGACTGGAGTCCAACCTGGGACCCTTGAGTCCACAGGCCGCTCTCTCCACTGAGCCAAACCGGCCAGGTCCATGTATTTTTTATTGGTTTCAGACAGGAAGGGAGAGGGAGGGAGGAAGGGGGAGAGAGAGAGAGCGAGAGATGATGATGAATCATTGACTGGCTGCTTCCTGCACGCCCCCCACTGGGAATCAAGCCTGCAATCTGGGCATGTGCCCTGATGGGGAATCAAACCGTGGCCTCCTGGGTCCTAGGTCGATGCTCAGCCACTGCAATAGCTGGGTCTTGTGGGCAGGAGCGAACAGGGATCCTCTGCGTCTAATTTCCTTTACTCTCCAGTGAGAGCTGGTGGACCTGTGAGCAGACCTGTTAGATGAAGCACAGGCTGCTCTCTCAGAAGACAGACAGGGACTCCACTGTCCAAATGGAGCAAGAGTAAGTCAAAGCCGGGCGAGCGCCAGAGTGTCTGAGGTCCAGAGAGCAACACGGGGAGAGGGAGCGCCTGGCTGGGGGCAAGGCAAACAACGCAGGGCTTGGCTGGGGAGCGCTGAGAGCGCAGAGGCTGCATCCATGTATAAGGGTGGGCTGGCTGGGGGCCTGGGCTCCCCTGGCTCCGTCCCCAAGAGGGCGGACGGAGTGGGGCTGGGCTTGCTCCTGAGACGTGTGCTGGGCTGAGGGGACCCCTGGGGGACCCCTTGGCGGCTGGTTTCTCTGGGCCTTGGCTGCAGCAGGCACCTTCCCGGGGCCCCAGCTGTGCGAGGCTGCACAGGGTGTTCCTTTTCCAACTGCAGACCAACCCACCCGACAGGTTTGCTGATGAGCGAGCGCCCAGGTCCCAGGCCAAGAGGTGTGAGCGGCAGGCACTAGGCATTCCAGCCTCGGCTGCAGCTCTGCCAGCAGCCTCGCCGTGGCTCTCGGAAGTGCAGTCCCAACTTCAGGACCAAGCAGGGAAGGACCTGGAGTACGAAGCCCCTTGGAGCCCCAGAAGGACTCTGAGCAACGGTGCCTGCCTTTCTCTCTATCCCCCCACTCCTTCCCTCACCCCTGTAACCCTCCATCTCTCACCCCATGCATTCCTTCTTCTGCTGCTGCCCGACCGACCTCCCTGTCTTCTCATCCATTAACCCCCCACCCCACTATCTTCTTCCTCCATTCTCTCCTTTCCTCTCTCCATACTCTTTCCTTCCCTGTTCCCCGATTCCACCCCCACTTTCCCTCCCCCCCACAACCCCACCCCCCATTTCCCCTCACTGGTCTTTCTCTCCCACCAACCCCCAACCCTCCTCCCTTTGCTTTACCCCTTCCTCCACCTTTCCACTGGGCCCCGCATTTCCCTCCACTTTGCTCCTTTTCACTCCCTCTCCCCCCAGTAGCTCCCTCTCCCTCCCTTTTCCTCCCAGTCCTCTTTCCCCTCCCTCCTCACTCCCCCCCAGTCCCCCTAACCCTACCCCCCTTCCGTAGTCCCCCCCCCCCAACTCCTCCCCGCTCCGCCCCGCCCAGCAGTGTTTGCTTTTCTCCCGGATCCAGATGAAAGGGTTGCCCTGCCCCTGCCTGTGCCCTGCCCACTTCTGGCTGCTGGGGTCCTGCTTCATGGCTGAGGGCTCGGGGGCTCGGGCCCTGGGGAAAAGGCCCCCTCCCAGCATCCAGCTCCTGCGGGCCCAGTACCAAGACCTGAGGCAGCAGCAGAGGGCCCAGGCGCACTTCGTGGTGCTCCCGAAAGGTAGGGCCACAGCAGCGGGGGGAGGAGGGCCTGGCTGTGGGGGCGGGGGGGGGGGGGGGAACGGGTTGGGGGGTGGGTGTCCACAGCTCTAAGCAGGACTGGGTCCAGGCTCTGCTGGCCTGCCCTCCTGATGGGGGAGAGTGGAAACGCTGGAGTCAGAGCCAAATAGAAAGGCTGGTGCGGGCAGCTCTGAGGGCTCTGAGCCCCTGGCCCCTGAGCCAGGCCTCACCCAGGCACCTGGCCGGCAGCCTGCTGTTCCCTGGCCTCTGCTCCTCTGTTCCCATCTTGCTGGACGGGTCTGCCTGGTGCACAGACTTGGCCCCTGCAAGGCCAGGTGGGGAGATGGGAGCTCTGCTTCCTGGCTGGGTTTTACCAGACACCTCTTGCAAACCCAGGAAATGTGGCATCGCCAACAGCCCGGGCACCGGCCAGGGAAGCGCAGGGCTCGGGGTCCCTGGAGGAGCCCTGGCTGGGGAGCTGGCTCATCGCAGCCTCAAACAGCAGCCAGGGAGGTGCAAGGAGACACAGCAGCCCGCCTTGCCTCAAGGGGTGAAGCCTGCTCCTGTGGGAACCCCGATTTCATTGCGGGAGGAAGTTAGGAACCAGGCTCAGAAAGCAAGCGATTGTGAGACCCTGGTCCTTCCACCTCTCCCAGAGGAACCGGCCCCAGGAGGTGGGAAGGTCCCTGAAAGGTCAAGGCTGTGCCTGGGAGTGGCCGTGGGCACTGGTACGTCAGGATGGGGCATTAAGGAAGCATCGCGCCCCCACCTCCTCTGTTCTCAGAGAAGCACAGGGCACTTTGAGTATCTGTAAAGGTTTCCATGTTGTAAAGGTTTCCATCCCAGAACACACAGCCGTAAGTTAAGAAAACGGTACCGCGGGTCCGAAGCGGGAACCGGTCTTCAGAATTCCCACCGGAGTTAGTGTTTGTGGGACAGTGACTTTGCAGACGTGGCCGCCTGCGCCCTTGTTTCTCCTGGATTCCCAGGCCTGGAGCGCAGGGGCTGCCCCTGACTCCGTCCCCCAGCGCTCTCCACTCCTGCCAGACACTGTCACCTCCTGGGCCTCCTGCAGGCGGCCAAGGCCAGAATGCTCCCGAGAGCTGCACTGACATTCCGGAGGCCACTGCAGGCTGGTCACAGGCCTGCTTCCTGTAGGAGCATGCCTTCCACACACCCAGCCCCACAGCCCTCACTGCCACCAAGCGCCGACAGTCATGACCACGTTCCACAGTGTAACGATGGGCCCCTGAAGAAGAGAGAGACTGGTCCGCACACTCACCCCTGAAGCTGTTCAGGGAAGCAGTGGGTGCCGCAACGTGTCCCCAGAGCACAGTCTGTGGGAAGAAGGGCCAGCCCCCCAAAAGGAGCTGCTTCCAACACAATGCCTCCCTCCTCGCCGTGGGTGGTAAACCCACGGTCAGAGTCCCAGGACACACCACCCGTAAGTTAAGACTTTCCCGCTGGTGCCCGTATGTGAATCCGGACATGGGTGACCACGTGTGGGCCTTCGCTCCTTGACATTCGTTCCGCCTGAAATGCTAGTTGCTTAGTTCTCCCGTGGCTCACTCCCCCGATGCAGGAAAAAACTGAGGCCTAGTCGGGCTGGTGTGGCTCAGAGGCTGAGTGTCAACCCAGGAACCAAGAGGTCACCAGTTCGATTCCTGGTCAGGGCACATGCCCCCGTTGGGTTGAGATTTGACCCCCAGTGGGAGGCATGCAGGAGGCAGGCAGATCAGTGATGTCACTCTCTCATTGATGTTTCTCTCTATCCCTCTCCCTTCTCTCTCTTTCTCTAAAAATCAATAAAAACATATTTAAAAAAAAACCGCGGCCTATTATTAAATTCCATTACTCTTGCCTCTTTCTCCATATCATTGTTTCCCTCCCTAAATTTTATTATATTCATTGGCTTATTGTTTTTCTCCCTCACTAGAACACATCATGAAGGTATGGGTTTTGTCTCAGTGTTCACTGCTGTATTACCAGGACTGAGGATAAATAATGCCTGACCTATAATAAGTGCTCAATAAATATTTGTTGGAGGAATGAATAATTGTGTGTGTGTGAGAGAAAGAGAGACAGCTTGCATGGGTGTGAGTGTGTGAGGTTGGGAGGGAGTGCACACGTGTGCTCATGTGTGTGTCCCTGTATATGTGTGCGCACACACGCGATGTACTGGGCACCTGGCCTCTGTGATATTTGGGGCGTGGCCCTCTTTAATGGAGCTGCCCAGGTGCTTCCCAGCGGTGACCCTGCTTGTGCCTTGCTTTCTCAGGAGGGAACACGTCTGCTCCTGCTGAATCCATGGTCAGTGCTGTTTGGATTAACAAGGAGAGGAGGCACTCACTGTCCCAGGACAAGGTGGACGCTGAGGCAGCGGGGATGCTGGAGGAGGCGGACAGTGGCTATCTGCAGGTCCCCCGGTCTCCATGGCACACGCACCTACAGATGTACTGCTCGGTCCAAACCTTCCACCAGGACGCCGGCCAGCAAGTCAAACACCAAGGCATGTTCCCGGGCTCTGAGCAAAGGCTTCCCCAGGAGAGAGACTCGGGCTTGTTGGAAAGCAAGCAGGTGGCTCAGCAAGAGACCACGACCCCAGAGGCAGCCCAGCATGAATATCAAGTAGACCATCCCCAAACACAGACAGTGGGGTCCGGCTTCCACAACGGCCTTCAGGGTCCTTCCTCCATCAAGAACCCACAACGGCCTGGAAAACCAGCGCACTATCCATTTCCCCAGAGGAAAGCGCCCAGGATCTCCCAAGCTGCCCGGAACCTGGGCTTATATGGCCCCTTCTGAGGCTTTCTCCTCAGCCAGATGTCCCAGCCTTGAGGCCAGCTCTGGTCTCATCACAGAACCCGGAGGCAGAGCCACCAGGGGGACCCCTCGCTATCAGCAGAACTGGGCTACCTCCCTGGTAGGGATTGTGGGAAATGAACTTCACAGTGGGCACATGGTCTTGTCCTTCAGAAAAGAAGAGCTTGCCCAGAGCAGATGGCTCACAGTTCAGGATGAGAGAGCACTGTCTGACCCACGCAGCCCGTTCTGCTCACACAGGAAGACATTGCTACGTTGCTGGGGAGCCCTGGAGGCCCGTTCCTTAGGGAGGTCCAGTAGGACACCTGCTCAGTCCCTAGAACCAGGGAACCAGTTTGAAACATAAAACAGGGACCCTGGCCAATGGGATGCCCTAGCAGTGCCCCAGAGTCAACGAACGTGGACAATCTGGTTTCCAATATCTTCTGGTGATTTCTCACATGTTCTGGAGAAGATGGGCTCTGAGGATTGGCTTTTTCTGGTTGCTCTGCCTGGAGGCCAGCTCACTTACAAGTCACTACGTTCACTGTAGTGACCACACCATTTCAGCTTGAGCTTCCCAAAGTATGGTCACCCTGGGTAAAGAGGAGCGGAACAATGCCACCTGCCACTTGTGTTTGAGGGGTCTTGGGAAGGGTGGTCACCTCTCACCTCTCACCGAGACTGCACATTCCAGTGTCTCACAGATTTACTTCCTCCTGTCCTCCCCTTCCTCACTCCCTTTTCCCTCCTTCTCCCTCCCTCCCTCCCTCCTCCCTCCCTCCTCTCTCCCTCCCTCCCTCCCTCCCTTCCTTCCTTCTTTCCTTCTTATTTCCTCCCTTCTACTTTTCTAGTTGTCTGTCATCTCTCTCTTTCCTCCCTCCCTCTCCCCTCTCTCCAAATTGAATTAGTAAACACTGCCAATCACTGACAGTCTATAGTGATAGCAGCCTGAGCAGAAGCAGCCAAAGAAATGCTCCTGCTTAGAAAATGTGTTTCCCACAAACTGCTCCCTTTTCGCCGAATGTGGGTCACTCTGGTCCTTCTGGGATGTTGTAAACCTGAGAGAAAGTACAGCAGGTGTTACTTGGGTGTGATGGGGAGTAAAGTATGTCTTTCCGTTAATGTTTGACTCCAGTAATGATATTTAAACACATCTAAGGTGCCTTTTCCTCATATCAATCCCTCTCTGCAAAGTTTCACCCCTACCCCCACCCCCGACACACCCCATGGCACAGTCTTGCCTATCCCCTTCCAGGATTGCCATTACAAGTCAAAAATACATATGTGCCTGCTCCTTGGACCATCCAGAAACACACTCCAATGTGGAGATTCACTGTGATTCCTTTTGTGAATAACTAATAAGAGCTCATTGTTAATTTTTTCATTGTTAATTTTTTTAATAGTCTAATGAAAAACAAGAAATTTTTCTGAAAAACACCGTGTCTTTTGATTTTGTTTTTAAAAGGATTCCCCACCGAACCCTCCGTACTATAGTGTATCAGTCAGGATAGGCTGTGTTTTGCTGGCAAATCACATGGTCAAATCTCCATGTGAATGGCATGAGAAAGTACAATCATCCCACTTGCCAAGAAGGAGAGAAGAAATGGAAGCATGAGTGAGCAGCACCAATGGCTAACACAGGTAGAGAGGGGCCAAGCCATAGCACAACACTAGGTTTCATTCTGAATACAATACGTAGCCCTTAAGGGATTTACATACAAGACAAAATTTATTTTGTTTTGCAAATTAACCAGATCACTGGTTGTTCTAAGGAGAATGAGTTGAGGGTCACCTTAAGAGGCAATGTCAGGGGGAAAGGGCCATAGCAAGTTCAAGTGGGAAAGATGCTGTTAGTTCAAGCAAGAGTGGAAGCAGGGAGATGGAGAGAATGTGAATACATCTGATATATACTTTGGAGATAGAATCAATAGGATTTACTGGAGGAAAACCCTAAGTTCAGTTTGAAGAAGCCTGAGTTTGAGGTGCTCACGAGACACAAAAATAAAGATATCAAATAGACCTGTGGATAAATGAGGCTAGGTTCTGGGCTAGCCTTATGAATTTAGGTGTCATGAGTATGCAGAGATTCTCCAAAGCAGTGGTTCTCAACCTTGGCTGCACATTAGAATCACCTGGGAATCTTTTTGCAATCCTGATTTCTGGGCCTCATCCTCCGGAAATTCTCTCTCTTTGTTACTAATGTTGTGGCCCCACCCCATAACAAAGAAACAGAATTTCCGGAGGATGAGGCCCAGAAATCAGGATTTAAAAAAGATTCCCAGGTGATTCTAATGTGCAGCCAAGGTTGAGAACCACTGCTCCGAAGAATGAGAAAAGATGAGGTCACCTATGCAGAGTGTGGAGAGAAGACAGGGTTCAAAAGGAGTCCGGAAAACTCCCAACTTACTTAGTAGAAGAATCTCTAAGGATTTTTCCAATTCTTACTCAGAAGGGGTGGGGTAGATGGAGGAGGAGGTAGCAAAGGACACTGAAGAGGAGTGAGCAGGAGAAAGAAGAGCCAGGGATGTGGAGTCACAGACCTCAAGAGGCGAGAGACAGTGTGAGATGTTGCACAGCTACTCCCCTCATCGCAAACCTCCCACCAATGCCCATCGAGAGTCCGCCTTCTTCAGGCTGGAGTCATTGATCCTTGAGTGTGGCTTTTTGTTGTTGGTTTTGTTGTTGCTAATCCTCACTCAAGGATATTTTTCCATTGATTTTTTGGAGAGAGTGGAAGGGAGAGGAAGAGACAGAGAGAGAGAAACATCGATGTGAGAGAGACACATCGATTGGTTGCCTCCTGTAGGCCAGGCACAGGGATGGAGCCTGCAAGGGAGGTACGAACTGGGGACCTTCAGTCTGCAGGCCCATGCTCTCACCCACTGAGCCAAACCAGTTCGCGCTTGATGTGTTTTCAAGAGGCCAGAGTCCAAGAGGAAATGTCAGATGTGGGAAAACTCTCCAGGCCAGGGCAGGCCAGGTAGGTGTTAGCAAGTTCAGGTTCAAGCTCCCTGAGAGTGCCTTGGCCCTGTAGGCCTGCCTGTCCCCAGCACCGGGTCCTCCCTGGCCTGGGTGGGCTGCGGGTTGAGCGTTCCCTGTGGCGGAGCTGGAAGGGAGAGGACGCAAGGGAAAGCTAGTTTGCAATCCTTCCACTCCCGCCCCACAGGCTGCTTCTGCCAAGAGCATGAGCCGGGAACCATCTCTCCGTTTCGCAATCACACACTTTTACCAACCCTTGTGCTGTCAAACCTGCTGGGGCAAAGGGCTCAGGTTACATCTGGGCTCTCACTCCACTTAAGACTCTGAGTGCCTCTCCCCTGCTGGTCAGGGCTGGAGCTAAGGTTCTCTCCCCTCACTCCCCGCGGCCCCAGCAGGTTTCCCTAAAACAGAGAGCAACCAGCTCACACCATACAACCTGCATCGGGCAGGTTACATTCTTGGAGTCACCCCTCAGAGCCCACCCGCCTCACCACCCCAACCTTCCAGCCACCGTGAAG
Source organism: Myotis daubentonii (assembly GCF_963259705.1). Lineage (NCBI taxonomy): Eukaryota > Metazoa > Chordata > Mammalia > Chiroptera > Vespertilionidae > Myotis > Myotis daubentonii. Next base: position 63,410,775 of record NC_081850.1, on the reverse strand, counting down.
GCGCCCCCGCGTGGCTGCCGTGAGACTTGCTTCAGTCTTCCCGGGCTTGGAGGCCGGTGCATCTGGGCTTCCGTCTCAGCACTGCCGGTGTGTAGACACGGCCTTGGCTGACTCCCTGACCACGCAGCGCCAGCTCCAGCTGTAAAGTGAGGCGATGATAGCCCCCGTGGGGTGAGGATGCGGACGGGAGAGTCGCTCTCACCGGCTGTCAATTCTGCTCCGTCCCGCTAGGGGGCAGGCTCCCTGCACGTCGGCTCAGCCTGATTTCCTAACTTTTCAGTCACTCTCCTTCATTAAAGGGCTTTCATTCCCGTTCTGAACACGTGAAACTATTCGAATTTAAAAGTCTATCTCATATTCAAGTCAGAGCCTACCAGCCCTCCCCCTCCCCCCCACTCCCAGCACAGCCGGATGTAGCCTCCCTTTAAGGCTAGAGGGAGGGGCGCGGTCTTCCAGCTCAGACACCCCTCCCCCTTCCGTGCCCGCAGCTTTGGCGCGAGGGTAGGAGGGCAGAGCGGACACAGAGGCTCTTTATGTGTCTGGCTCTTGGTGTGCACTTTGGTCTCCTGTCCCCGGGCTGTTTGCACTGACCTGGCTCGCGGTCCGCGGGCTCCGTGCGGACACGTGGCGGCCCCGCCGGCCCCTGCGGAGAAGGGACCCCCTCCCAGCAGCTCCCCTGGCCCTGGGGGTCCCCAAGAGAGGGTTACACCTGCTCCGGCTGCGCACCGCCGCCCCCCCCATCAGAGGTCCACTTCTCTTTGCTAGCTGCCCCGTCTCATCTACCCACAGCTGGCCCAAATATTTGAATCAATCTGTGCTCAGATTCTTAAATTCCTTAACATGCCTCCGTTGATCTTTTAATACTACTATGTTTAACTACCTTCTTCTGACTCCGTCCCCTCACTGATTTCTGTCACCATAGCTGGGAAACCCCTCTCACATACAAGGTTGGGCAAAGGTACGTTTCTAGTTGTGTGTATGGAAAGCAATACAATAATTAATACCTAATAATACAAGAATATAAACTCTGTGTTGCACATACTCACAACTGTGTTTTACCCACCCTGTACTTTTGAAATGAAACAGCCGGTGGCGAAATGAGTGCTTGTCTCTGGAGGCCAGAGGGAACCATGATGTTTTCTAAATACCTGTGGATTCGAACCGAACGGGACTGTGTAATGAAGCTGACAAGCTGTGGGGAGGGGGAGGGGGCCCATGGCAGGAATGGCAAGCTCAGTGACTGAAATGTACCACCCAGGATGGTCTGATCATGAATTCCTACCTGGGCAGGGCATGCGGGTGGGTCATGTCCCAGGCCTGTAGCCTCCTTAGCCAAGGCCAGTCTTTTCTTTAAATGGTTCTTGCGCCTCTAGGGTAAGATGCCTTTGAAACATCAGAGGAATTTCTCCCTAGACCCCTCAGAGGCACAAATGCAGGCACCGGATCGCGAGGCCACAGCGCCCTCATTGTTACCTTGTCTCCCCTGCCCAACACCATCTCTACGTGCTGTGAATGGGAACTGTTGACTATCCTGCACCCACCCGTGTAACAGAAGCATTTTGCTTTTCATCTGGTCCTAGAGATTCCCCTGCTTTGCTCTCTTTCGCCTCCTGAATCTACCGCTGATGCATCTCATTCTCTCCCTCCTGGTGTTTCCTCTTTGATTCTAATGGATAAACTGAGCTGCAAAGCTGCCATTCTCCAGAGCATTTTCTTGATCAGTTGAGATTGTACTTCTGGGCATATCCTCAAAATTGTGGCTCCTATAAACTTTCCTCCAGCTTTCCCATAGGTAGGACATGCTTCCTAAAACCGAAACTCCCCAGGCTTTGAGGCATGGATCATCTCTCCTCTGCACAAACACCCCTTTAGACACTTCCTTGTTGCTGCGAAAGACCCAGTGCCCCTGCCTTCCACGTTTCCCATCCGTACACCAGTTTCTTAACATCTCCTCTGCTGTGATCGTTCTCCTGCAGCTGGTGAACAGTCCTCTTCCTAGAAGCCATGCTCAAGGGACTGAACCTTCCCTTCATTTCTTGGCCTTGGACCATTTCCACCCAGAAAGATGATATTCCCACTATGTATTATTCATCCCTTTAGCTCCCCTTTGTTCATGGATAAATCCACGCCGATAGTCCAGCTCAGTGGTTCTCAAAGTGTGTTCAGCAGCATCAGCGTCACCTGGGAACATGTCAGAGATGAAAGTTCTCTGTCCCCACCCAGACCCACTGAGTAGGAGACTCTGAGAGCGAGGCCCGGCAATCTGTTTTAGCAAGTCACCCAGGGGATGACATAGGCTGTCGCCTGCCTTCATGTGTGATCACGATGAATGGGGCACATTTGGTAGATCTCTTCTTGGAGACACTCAACCACTGAGCCATGCCGGCCGGGCTCTTGGTATTTTTTTTTTTTTAAGCCAAAAACATCCCCATTAGTGTCCCAAGCATTTGCACGGAGACATGGCGAACTGCTCCCTAATTTAGGAAAGACTATGCCATTTTAACAAGTTTGCTTAGAAACCTTCAACAAGCCCCTGAGCACTGGAAGCCCAAAGTCTCCCTGTGCTGGGGGACGCTTACATTAAGCTGGTCCCTCGGCATGTTCTGGCCACAGGGCCAACCTTCAATGCCACTCCCCCTCCAGGCTCCACTAAGACCAGATGCATTTCATAAACTCAGTTATTGCTTCTAAGCATCTCTGGCAGGCCAGCACGTCCCTCCTGAAACAACTCATAAACTCACGATTAAAGAACATCATTTACCTTTAGTTAAATACATTACTAGTGTCCTGGTGCACGGGTTCATACACATTGAAAGGAAATTAACTAGAAGAAATATTCTAATATTGCTATTCGCATCTGGCTAATGAAAAGAAAATAGGATTCCATTGAGTCTCCTATCTACCTACTGCATGACTTCTGTGAGGATCAAATGAGATGAGGCACGCAAAAACGCTTCACAAACATTTGGTTAAACTGTAAAATGTTTGCACCTGGCTATAAAGCAAGACAGGTTCCTGGGCTGAAGAAACTCCAAGGAAACAAGTTACTAGGGAGAGGAAGCTGGGCATTGCTACGTGACGTCATTACCCAGCGCCCACAGCCGTTTCCAGGCTGGCTGCAGGCTGCATTTTACACCATGGGGTCTTGGCAGTGTTGGCTGCGATTTGGTGGGGTATCACTCTGGGGGAAGCTGTGTCCCACTTGGGGGAAGCTGAGTGTTGGTTTGTCTGCTCTAGGTCCGTGGTGCCATTTCTATCTATCTATCTATCTATCTATCTATCTATCTATCTATTTTGGTGCCATTTCTTTTTAAATGGCCAGTGCGTGTCATGGCAGCTCCTGCATTGAGCGTCTGCCCCATGGTGGTCAGTGCACATCATAGCTAACAGTTGGTCGGACGGATGGACACTTAGCCTTTTATATATATAGATAGAGTGTAGCTAAGGGTCATGGCCATCCTCTGGCACCTTGGGAGATAAGAATGAGGTCACTCAAAACTAATGGAGATGAACCCAGACTAACCAACCTGGCAAAGATATCGGGCGGCCACCAGAACCTTCTTCCGGTCAATCTATATGGCTTACAACTCAGGGTCAGAGAAACTTGCACAAGTGCAAGCAGCTGCATGACCCTGAGAGGCTCCGAAAGGCGCTCCGCTGCACTGGAGTGAGAGATAACATGACCGAGGGACATTTGAACAGTCAACGTATTTGTATCTGTGAGTGGTTGTCCTTGTGATGTCCCAGTCCAGGCTAAGCCTCCCCATGAGTCCTTGCTAAGTATGTCAACACTGCTCCCATAAGCCCCCTCAGGAGTCCTTGTGAAGCACGCCGACACCGCTCCCTTGCTGTGTAGGACTGGAATGCGGGGGCGGGGGGGGGGGCTCTTGGCATTGCACAAGGAGGCACACGTCATCCTTTGTGTTAAGACGCAGTCGGAACCCTGCTTGATCTGGAGGCCTTTCAGGGCCGGTGGGCGGTCCCGTGTTCCTCTCCTCTGTCCTGCTAACAATTCCTCTTCCCACAAAGTCGACGTGGACGGGGTGATGAGGGAGAACATGCAACCTCATTGAAGGTTTTAACAGCTTCTTCCTTCTGGCTTTCGGGATAGCAGTGGAAATCCCAGAATTACTGTTTCCCAGTCTCTAGAAGCCAGTCTGCTGTCTGCTTCCATCAAATCAAGGAAGTCACAGCTCCTGAAGGTCCAGCAAAGATGCAGGGAAGGGGCACACCTATCACTATTATTCCAGCACACGGCTTTACGGCATCATCCCGTGTCCTACGGTTGGACCATGACAGCAGGTCCTGGGGGGATGGAGGAACAGGGTGGAAGAAGTTTGAGCCTCTGAAGTGCTGCTTAAAACAAGCCTGTCCCCAGACCTCGAATGCTCCCCGTGGACTGTAACGTGAGAAATAAACCTCTATCTTCTTTCAACCACTGAATTAATTATTGGGGCTCTTTGTTGACAGTCTAGCTTTACCCGACCCAATACAGAAACGGACACTTAGAATCGGGGTGATTCAGTAATATATGTGCGCAGGTGTGTCCATGTATGTAGGTACATGTGAACAGCGGGAGCCAAAGAAAACAGGTGCCTTGGGTTGGAGAGCTGGAGATGCTTTCTGTGGCATTCTAGAACATTTGCATAACCCAGTAAGCACGTGTGATCACTCAGTCCCCATGCCTGGGTGCTCAGGGGACCTGCTGGGTGTTGGCTCTTAGTGGCAGTGGCTGCTTCTAGCAGAGACTGTGAATGCCCCACTCCTACCCATATCCCCGCGTTTTAGCCGCTTCAACACACAAGCCCAGTTTCCAACCGTCAGCAGTACCATCTCCCTCTCGGCGCTGGTCTGTGCTGAGGTAGCTCTCCGGGTCAGAGAGAAAACAGAGCTGGCCCGGGACCAGGGCTGGAGGCCTGTTTGCTACAGAACCAAGTCCATGGGAAGGAAAGTTTGGGAGCTAAGAGCACAGGCTTTGGCACGACTTCCTGGGTGTGAGTCCTCCTCCCACCACGGGTGTGACTTCCACCATGAGTGTGACTTTCCTCACTTATAAAACGGGGACGACACTCATAGTAGATGCTGCAAAGGAGCCCTGTAAGGATTGAATGAAATCATCCCTGTAAAGCTCCCGGCACAGTGCTGGCGCGGCGTTGTTGGAGGCACGCAGATGGCTGCTGCCCTCTGGTGGCCACGGGCCGTTCTCCATGGACATGCAAGCGCAAGTAAAGCGCCCTCCTGAACTGCTTGTAGGACTGCAGCAGCGGTGGTTCTGCACTGCGGCGTTTCTGGGGTGGCCGCGTGCCTTTGCCGATGGATGGACTGCAGTCTAGCACGAAGGCTGAGGAACGCCCTCCTGGGCAGGAAGGCTCAGACCTTCAGAAGTTGTTTTGACTTTAGGGATCACTGCCACCTACTGGCCGCATTTCATACTTGCAGGCAGAAGCGACCATCTTGAGTCAACTCAAAACATTGAAAATAGTGCCAGGAATTTCCTCCGCCCTCATTAATGAGGGCTTTAGTCCTGTATCTTGGGTCATCCTGTGTGTCTTATCATCACAGTGGTTTTGTTCTCCCCCCGTTATTAAATATTCTGGAATTATGTGAACCAATTGTTCAACTTTTGGCATCTTGAAATCAGCCGTCATAGGAATAATTACACCACGAAACTTGGCAAACACTTCTTAGGACAAACGGCAAGGATGGTCATGCTTCCTACAGCATAAATCATCTTGTGGCATCTGGGGCCTTTGTTCATTTGAGCTCTTTCTCCACGTGCACCTGTTACAGGTAGAGCATGCCTATGGCACCCCTTGTGGCTTGTTTATCTCCTAATTAACTCAAAAGTTTTACAGCTGAGCCTGACAGCCACGGGCATGGAGGCCCCCAGGCAGGAGGAGAGCTGAGAGTATCAGAGCAGCTTTGAACCCCATCCCCCCCCATACACACACACTCACTCTCACACACACACACACACACACACACACACACACACACACTCACACACCACCTACACCGCTCTGTCTCCTGGGACCAGTGAGATGGGCCAGTTCAGTCCCTCAAGGCCTCTGATTTCACTTGGATGTTGCCCGGCCAGAACTTTCCGAAGTGATCAGGTCACGAAGCAAACACATTTCTCCACCACACCAGTGATTCACAACCCTGGCTCCACATTAGAAGCAGCTGGGGAGCTGCGAAAACATACCCAAGCCCATACCCATGTCTGCCCCACATAGAGAAAATAAGTCAGAATATCTAGGGATGAGGCCCAAGCGCCAATATCTTTTTTAAAAAGCCCACAGCACTAGACAGTGATGTTCAATGCGCCTGGGACCCTGCAATTAAGTCTAAACACATGTAGATATTATCCTCTCTACATGTTCTTCCTCATCTGCTCAGACCCGTCGGAGGGCTTCACTGGAGAGTCTGGGTGGACTCTCACCTCTGCTTCTCCAAGACCCACGAAGTGGTGAGTCGATATGCTGGGCAAACACATAAAACCCCCAGCAGATATCCAAAACAGCTCAGAACTGCACGTGACTGTACCTGTAGCTTAGAAAGCATGCAGCAATCTGCCACTTTTCCAACAGAGGTGGTATGCCCAGACCCTGTTCATTACTCACTCTCCAGATGGGCGCTTCCAGAGTGAGGGCCCTGGTCCCGGGACCAGCAGCAGCGAGTCCAGGCTAGAAAGTTTCTGGGCTGCACCCAGACCTACTGAATCAGAAACGCAGGACATGGGCCCCGGCTGTGTTTAACAAGCCCTCCAGGTGATGCGAATGTCCATTCGCACTTGAGAAAAGTGCCTCCAGAGCCACATGGATGTTAGCAGCTGACCACTGCGGAGACGGAATGTTGTCTAGATGCGAAGGCCAAGAAAAGCCAAGAAGAGAGAGACTCGTACTTTCTAGGGGACCAGCAGATCCCTTCCAAGCTGCTCAGAGCCCACCACCTGGGAACTCAGAATCCAGTGTCTAAATAACTCCCACTGGGGTTCATGACACTGAGATTACGTTATTTCAGGGATCTTCTTCTTCTTCTTTTTTTTTTTTAAAGCTGTAGTATGCAAACATTTTTCTTTCTCTGAGAGAAAGCATCAGATGCTCGGGCCACCTTTGGAAATGGCCGGCATGGCCTCTCCAGTTATTTCCCGAGGCCCCGTTCTGTGCCGTAGTGTCATCTTGCACATTTCAAACTTTTTGAATGACTCCCTTTCAATCTCCCATGTGATCTGTGCCCCAGCTGCCCGTTCTGAATGTTGAGCGGGTTCTGTGTAGGGAGGGATCTAGTCTCTACCCTCTTGTGGCCCAGGAATTCCATAATTGGAATGAGCAAGGCTCCAAAGAAACCTCATGGCCTCATGTGTCCCACAAAATAGTCTCTTTGCCACCAATGAAAAACAGGGGAGATGACCCTGGGGTAGTGGCCACAGGTCCCCTCTACCTCTCATCACAGATGAAAAGCCTGTGTGACCCCCCGCCCATGAGGGGTCAGTGCTTCACGTGGGGGGCTTTGAGGAAGAGCCTCCTCAGAACCCCTGCACAGTGCCTTCTACTCAGACCGCACCAGACACCACATCCCACTCCCCGGACTTTCTCAGCCCGAGTGCCCAGCAGCCCTGCCACCAAATCTCAGTCCCATGTACCTTGACTCACTGTCTCTGCCTAATGCCCAGATGTTAGAATGGACCAGGACGCCTGAACCCACTGCCAATCACAACCTTACTGGTCCTGGTTAGGGGGCGGGGGGGGGGGGGCGGGGGGGGGGGGGGGGGGAGTCGGACACCCAGGCCAGCAAGCTTTCTTCCTCATTAGCTGGTGAATCTGGCGGTCGCAGTTGGCATGAAGGACTCCACTCATTCCTTTCCATCTAGGACTGGGTGGTCTCCTTGGACCCTTTCCATGGCCTCTTATTCTGGTTTCTTTATTCCTTCTTATTGGCTACAGCTTTGTGGTATAATTTACATATGATAACATGTACCCATTTCAAGTGTACAATCCAATGATTTTGAGTAGAGTTGTCAAATCATCACCACAGCTTGATTTTAGCACATTGTCATCACCCCGCTTGTGGCCTCTTCTCGTTCCTCTTTGGCAACTGGGATGCCTGGGCCAGCTTCTGCCACCATCGCCTGGAAGAGCTGATCCCTGAGAAGAGCCCAGAGGGAATTCATTCTGATGAAGGCACCCCACTCTCCCCCCGACCCCCGGCCTCTGCACCTCATCACAGCCTTGGCCTTGACCCACTAGAGCCCTCTTCCTGCAGAGTACAGTGAGATGCTGTAAGGTCACCAAGACCTTGCACACCTTATCAGATCTACTGACTGTGCATGCACAGTTGCCAATGTTCCTGTGTGAAGAGTCATTAATGTAGCCCATGGGCACAGGCAACAGAGTGGTGAAGGCTGGGGGAGGGGTGGCTGGAGCTAGTTGGAGGTAAGGGGGAGGGGGTGGACATCTGTAATAGTGTAAAAAAAAGCAATACCATAGTGAAGATGGGGGGGGGGGGGGGAGAAGGTGAAATATCAGTACTACTTTCAACAATTAAAAAATTTTTTAAAAAAGCAATGCCTTGAGTCAGAGTGCTCAGGTTCAAATTCAAGTGCTGCCATTTATGAGCTGCGGCAGGTCTCCTGACATGTAAAGTGGAAATCAAAATAGTACACCCAATGATTGTGAGAAATAGATGACCTGCATGAGAACCACGAAGTGCCTGTCGCATTCACAGTGCTTCATAAATGTTACACGTTATTACTAGTTCGATCAAATTTTCAAAGGGGCTGTATCACTTCTCCCCAACCCCCGGTACAGAACTCTACACCCAGAGGTGAGAAGATGCCACCCAGGACCACAGGGAAGTCCCCAGATCTGCAGAAGAGGAAGATATGGTTGAAAAAAGACTGGAAGCCACATAAACGGGGAGAGATGAAGAGGCAGCTGGAGCGGAGACTCGAGGAAGAGGGACAGGGTGGGGTAGGCGGTGGGTAAGGGAGAGCAGGAAGCAGGTGGTCAGGGGTGCAAGTAAGTGCAAGGGGCTGAGAGATGGAACGAAGCAGCTGGATTCGGAAGGGGCGTGAGGAGGCAGAGGGGAGGAAAGCAGGATGAAATTTGGGGAGGGAGCTGACAAACCTGTAAAGTCTGAAATTCTGAATTCTTCAGAGGAGAGGCACGTACGGTGCTGGGAATGTACAAATCAAAACAAGAGCCTAGCCCAGGCAACCTATGAACCAGGGGGTCACGGTTCGATTCCCGGTGAGGGCACATGGCCTGGTGGCAGGCTCTATCCCCTGTGTGGGCCGTGCAGGAGGCAGCAGATCAATGATTCCCTCTCATCATTGATCTCTCTCTCCCTCTCCATTCCTCTCTGAAATCAATAAAAATGTATTTAAAATAAAAACCTAAGACCACCTGCAAAGCTTGAATTTTACCATCTGTCCTACCTTTTCTTTGACCTTGGAGTCTACCTACCTCATCAAGAGGCACCTGCAGTATTTCGGTGGGTCCTTTCAGAGATCCTGGCTTCTATCGAGGGCAGCGGGGGACTGCATAGCAAAAGGGGCGCCCCACCAGCTACGATGCTGTCTTGGTTCCAAATGTGCAAGAAGCAGATCCTGCCACACAGAAGCGGAGGCCAAGGGCACCAGATGCCGCCGGCGACTCAGTCCTCCGACCTCCCTCCCACAGTCAGACGAGAAGGCATCGTTTATAAAAACACAACACACGCTGGGTTTTAATGAGAAAATAATTGTATACTTGCATTGAATGCCTCACAATCACTATAAAACCGAAGCAGAGGAATGACGTGTCAGTGGTTAACATACACAGGAGAGCCGGATACAGAGTCTAATATTCAAACACAGTATTGCTGCTTTTGCCCCCTCCTCCTCCAAAAACAAAAACAAAAACAAAAACAATGTCATTTGGGTAAAGAGCAACACAAAATCAAAATTGGCAGCTCACTCACTGAATGCTTAAAATTCAGGAAATTGGTTGTCACTAAAATTGGATATATTTACCATCTCTAAACACTTAAGCTATTTTTTTTCAATACATAGTTTAATTACATCCATTTTTAGTTGGAAAAAAATGTTTATCTGTCTTAAGAGACAACACTGTTTTAGTGTTCCTTGTTATGCTGTGTGTGTGTGTGTGTGTGTGTGTGTGTGTGTGTGTGTGTGGACACTAATCAATATACTGCTTCTATGTCATTGTCTAGGGTGGGCAGCATGCACGGGTGGAAAGAGGCAAAGGAAATTGCATTGTGTCCTCTGAGTAGAGCACAGCCTGGCCTCCGGCCACTGACAGATCCTGTTTCCATAATTTCTGGATGAGAAAGCCAAGGGTTGTCAGTAGTTACTCAGCCACGAGGCAAGTCTATAAACACTGCTGAACGGCATAACTTTCAGGGAAGCCTCTGACATCTACAGAATCTAACCATCTGTTATAGTCGAGATGAGCAAGCTTGCGTACTACTTGGGGGCAGGGATGCATGTGGGAGGCCAAGGTTCCCACCAGCCTCTTCCTCTTGGAGGATTCGGCAGGAATGGCTCTCCTCCAGGGCTCTGTTACATCTTCAGAAAGTTAAATAGGGGTTCACTAGGGATCCCAGAGTCTAGCGCAGTGCTATGTACAAAGCAGCGGCCCAATGTTGCTTGAATGAGTAAAAAAACTCAAGAGCGCAGAGAAAACCTGGCTCTTCCCAGGGAATTTACACGGTCGTGGGGTTACAGGTGAGAGGAGGGGGGAGATAGACAACAGTTATCTGTGGAAGGCAGTGTAGGGGAATGGACACATGTCAGAGAGGAGGGGGGCCACCGTTAAACAGCGATGTGACTGCGGGTTGTCATGGAAACTCTGCATTTGTTACCTGATCTACACATGGAGCTCGGACCGAAGGACTCAGTGCCGTAAGTGCCTCTGGCCCAACCAGCCACAGACCGAGGTGTCTGCCTCTGAAGTGATCTCATGGCCGCGTGGTCTCCTAAGCCTTTCTCTCAGCTGCAAATCCTCTTCTCACATGTGGGCTGAACGTAGGTACACGGGATTCCTTCACACCAGAACACGTCTCCAGCTAAGTCCCGAGGACTGCTTCCTCTTGTGAAAGATGGGAGGTCGTTTAGATCACGTCTATGGTCCTAGCCAGATCCCGAGTCAGTTCTGGAAGCAGGCAGCACAGCTCAGTTCTGGTGCCACCCACAGAAGCGCCCTGCTCCTCTCCACCTTGCCAGCGGCCGCTGTGCCCTGGGCCCCACGAAGCTGCCGACCCACCTGTTTTCATCCACTGCCTGCCTTGGGGACACTGGACATTATCGGACAAAGCATCCTTCCTGGTTGTCCCATGTCACCTGACAGGACTTCTAACCTAACCCAGACCTCATTTTCCCGAGAATGTCTACCTCCGTGCCAGCCTCCCCCACTCCAAAATTAATTTCCTGCCACAGGGATATTATTCGTCTGGTGCCCCCAGTGGTGGGCGCACACGTTGAATATTCACTTGGAATATTCAAGAGCAGGATCCATACAAAGATGGCACCAACTGCCCATCGGTAGAATGTGGCTTCAAATTGCAGGCTCCCTTGGCAGTTTTAAAGGATCCTTGTAAATGATCCGGCAGTTCCAGTTTTCCTTTGTGCCCGCTACTTGTCTGTCAATAAACTTCCCCCTAAGTCAACACTAGTCTAATAAAAGAAACAAAGATAATGTGCACAACACCTACATACAAACTTTGTGGAATTGCTACTCATCAGAATAACATATTAGAGCTTAGGACACAACAATATAAAAACAAAAATGAATTTTAGTGAGGTCTGACTTCATTATTGCTTATTTGTAAAAACCACAGTTTTAAAACAAAAGGTGGGGGGGGGGGAAGAAAAAGAATGCTGGTCAGGTTTTTTTCTCTTGGCCAGAATGGAACATTTTCTCATCCAGAAATGTGGGGCACTCCGTTATGGAGTGCCCTTGTCATATTGCTTTAAATGACAGAAAGAGTAAAGCTGGCATCCTCTACAGTATGCTACGCGTGAATACAAAGCATGAGAATAAATATGGTACTTCCCTAAACGTCAAGTTACAAAACTGGTCCAAACTCTGCAATTGTGACTCATGCAAATACCATGTTAGGTCAGTTGACAATGACAAATACTGCATCAGTTCGGTGCCTCTATCTCCCTTTTCATAAAAAAGAAATCCTCATTCACTCCTGATGCTGGCTAAGAGCTTTGGAGGAAATAACTGTACACCCTGTCTCATGATCGCTCTGGGATTTTAATCCTGACATACACACACTCTACACAAACACACAGAGGTAGGTGAGTGCGTGTGTACACAAGCACCCACACTCACACACACCATCTTTAGCATTTGTAGCTGATTCCAAGCCTGCACTTTAATTTCTAGTCTATATTTTCCTGTATCATCCGGAAAAACTGGCTGCTCAACAAAAATATCTCTTACTTCCTTATTTCCCCCACTTTTCCTCCCTCCCTTCTCTCTCAACCTTCATGACCTTTCTTTAATGTTTCATTTCTGATTAATCCAAAATAATTTCTCATTCTTCCTACTACCCCTAAAGTCCACTTTATGATATAAAATATAAACCCCTTTTCATTTCTCGTCATCTACCTCTCTAAGGCAGAGTTTGTCCCTTTTCCATGGTTGCCATTCTAAAAATACCCCTACCCTCTTGAACCAGATGTTCAATGTGTACAGGCTTTATACATGGATATATTCCCCCATCCCATCATAAAAATAGTTGTTGTCCACTAAATATAGTTTTCATAGGAAGAAACATAATCATGAAAATGTGTTCTCCTGACCTGCAGATCAGTCCATAGCATAAGCAGACAAGATCCTAAAGCTAAAATGATCCATTTGGTTTTGGCTTTCTCCCCCTTTCTCAACCTCCTCATGTAGAACAGATTGTGTTTTGCAATATGAAGAAACATTGTCTTAAAAATAGGGATTTTATGTATTGCGATCATTCATTGCTCCAGATTAAAAACAAGGAAATGTAAGATAAATGGAATCATCATTGCCTCTTCTCAGCAAGGAGAGAAACAGGATTCACGTTATGGCTGCTGGAGTCAATGGAGTTAACCCAGCACCTCTGACGCTGAGCGGTAGGCGGGCCACGGGTGCAGAGAGCACCTGTGCCTGTAGACTGCACCCGCCTGGGCCCACTGCTCTCAAATGGCCCTATCGCCATTGTGTTTCCTCCCACCCAGCCGGGCTGGTCTCAGTTCTGCCTGGAGCAACCATGTTGATTTGCTTGGAACTTCTTTGTCCTTTGGAGCAGTTGCGGATTGGTCCAAATCCAGGCGATTCTCTGAGCCACAAAAAATCCTTTCTCTGGTGACTCCTGGGGGTTAGAGTTTGATGGGTGGACTTCTTTTTTCACGTTATGGTTCATCATTGCAGCTTCTGGTCTACGGAAGGATTGCCGAGTTTGTTTGCACTTTAATAAATATTCCATTAAAATGCTGTGGTGTGTGGATGGCTTGGCTTCTTGGTAACCCAAGCACGCACGAAGCTTCCTGGGTGGAAGAAAGTTTATTATTCATGGTCCTCCTCCTCCTGGTTGGCATAGATCCCCGCCTCCCAGCGCAAGGCCAATGCGCTCTTCCTTCGATTAACCCGTGTGGCCTCAAGGACCTGAAGAGAGAGGGGAAAGAATTACGCAGAGTTCATGATGTTAATTATGTATACAAACCAATTTCTCCATTGTTGTTTTTTTCCTGCTTGCCCTCTCAATAGCATCTGATGAGGGGGAAGTAACAGTGCCTGTTCCACTGGGAGGTAGGAGGAAGCAAAGGGGTGGGGGGTGGGAGGTTTTGGGTGTGCACTCATAGCCAAAGTCCCTTTGCTATTTGACCTACAGTTAGTAATATAGATGACTAATTTCCCTGAAACGTTCTGCAAGTTTCTTTGAACGAGACTTGACTGCATCAAGTCTTCAGATGGGTGCTGTCCGGCAGAAATATCCTGTACCCGGGCCATCCAGTAGGGTAGTCGCCAGCCACACACGGCGCCGAGCACTTGAAATAGGCCTGGTGTGGCTGAGAAACTAAATATTTAATTTTAATTAATTTTCATTGAAATATCCTCACAGCTAGTAGTGACAGCACAGCTCTCAACTGCCTTAGTCACATTGTAAACAAGCAAACTAGAGAACCACGCCAAACAACTGGGCCAGGGTGAACTCTATCCATTAGGCTTTGTGGATCTATATAAGCTGTGATCATATTTGTATCATGAAAGGCTACTTTAGTATAATTAAGCTTTAAGGAGACATTAAGTGTGTGTGTGGGGGGGGGGGGGGGATAGCTTTTCAGGCCGATGAAAAGCAACCTGAGCATTTTGATGCAACTTGAGGGCCGTAGGTGCTAATAAGTGAGATGAAAGGTGACAACATCAAGGACGAGTCAGCTCACCCCCATCAGGGTAGGGCCTCCCTCCCTAGGATAGTGTGTGGGCTCCTGGGCGGAGGGGCGAGGGGGTGGGGGGAGAATCACTTCCGGCTTTGGTTTGATCAAGATGAGACCCAGCTGAATAACACGTAGGCTGCCAACATGTGAGAAATGGTCGAGTACATGACACTCCACCCAAAGCATGCCCATGCAAGCCAGCCAGCTCATCTACTGTGGCATTAGCTTAGGGTGCGAAGTTTCTGATTTTACAGAAAAGTCCAGCAGAGCCAACCCTGGTTGATAATCCAAATAGCAAGGAAGGCTTTGCTTATTCTGAGAACAATCATTTTGACAGCAACAGTGATGCTGGCAACTCCAGCGAAGCTAGGAGATGCAGGGGACAGGCAGTGCTGGGAGCCAGACATAAGCAGATCCTGGGGGTCCATCTCAACCTGCTTCTCTGCCCCTCTGACAAATGAACCGACTTCCCAGAGTGTCAGCAGGGACAACTGGACTTGTCATGTAGGACACAGTCGGTTAAGCACATAAGCCATGTCACACAGTTTTGTGTGTAAGCATAACATGGCCACTTACTCAATATCTAAGAATAAGATATCAGTAGGAAAAAGCATGCTTTCAAATCTGTTACAGTTATAAGTAAAGGATTCTTCTGGGCAGTGCGTGGTCACATGGCATTGAGCAGCAGTGCTGGACCGGAATTGGAAGTCCTGAGCGTTATTTCCAGCTCTGGAACATGTTCTTGTTCATGGTATCTGGTGCCTCAACTTTCTTCATCTGCAAAATGGACACGCACCACTGCCCTACGTCATCGGCTTTCTTAGGAGGCAGTGCTGACTCTGAAGTCCAGGCAGGTGTAGGTGTACATCCTCGTGACTGTGTCACACCTGGGGAAAGTTTACCCTCATGCCTCAGTTCCCTTGCATGTACAATGGGAACAATAAAAAGTACAGTATAGAGTTGGCCTGAGGAATAAATGAGGCACCATATGGGAAGCATTTAGCAATAGTTCCCAGTGTATAGTAAGTTCTCAAACAATAATTATTTCTATCATCATGTGCAGGGAATTCATAAACTATAGAGTGGTAATCAAATAGAAGGCATTTTTATAAGGATCTCTACCCTGTGCAAACGGGCCATCTGTTCACCTTGCACATACAAACTGAAAGGTGTACCTGAAAGCTAAAAAATACATCTAAGGTTCTGAAAACCAGTTAGACATTGAGAAAGGTACATGTAATGATATTCTCAATGTTCATTTTATACCTTATGAAAGAAAATTGCTGGTAATCATCAGCTTATGTATATAGTTAATTATACATAATTTTGCTAAATAGGGAGATTTAAAGTATATTGTGCTATAGGTTAGCACAACCAATGTGAAGAATAATCTGCAATATGTAGTAAATGTGAGGCTATGTAAGCACTATAACCAGCACTTCTATTTCTAGATACAGAGAGAAATTCTCCCATAGGTGCACAGAGAGAGATGGATGATATCATCCAGCAAAGCATTGTTGGTAGCAGCAATAAAAATTTTTTTAGAACAAGAAACAACCTACATTTCCATCACTAGGAGGGTGAATAAACAGTGACATGTTCATTCAATGGCATACTATATGGCAGTTATAATGAGTGACCTAGAACCATAAACATCAGTATGGACACATCTAAAACAATGCAGACAAAACAAAGTAAGGAGTGGAGGATACTAAAACATGATGTCATTTATAGGAAGTTCTAAAACATGCAAAATCAGAACACATTATTTACACATATGTAGTGTAAGTATAAAAACATGCATGAACACCAAACTCAACTATTAACTACCTCTCAGGAGAGAGAGAAAGGGGAACTGGGAGAAGTAACAGGAGGGGTACGTTCTACTTGCAATATTAATTTCTTTTTAAAATAGTAAGCACATATTATGAAATGACAGGAATGGACAAAGCTGGATAGACAGACTTTATTATTTTATCATGTTATGTCATTCAGCACATTCGAATGCCTGCTCCATGACATCTGAGACCGTTTTGTTGACTGCTCTCATCTCAGAACCTAGAAAAGTGCCTGATGCATAGTAGGTGCTGAAAAAGCCGTTACGAATGAACAAATCTCAAAGAGCAAATGAATGAACGATTCTCTCCACAATTCTGTATATTTGAAATAATTCTTTAAAAATAAAAATAATACAATGCTGTAGAAATAAAAATACGAAATGCTTTCTCACAGGAAATAGAAAATATTAAAAAATGGGGAAAATGAAAAATATGCTTTTTCACAGCAAATGTTTGATAAATCTGTATAAGAGAAAGTTGTAGCCCCATTGGCGTGGCTAAGTGGTTGAGCGTTGGCCTACGAACTAGATCACAGTTCGATTCCCGGTCAGGGCTCATGCCCAGGCTGTGGCTCAATCGTCAGTAGGGAGCATGCAGGAGGCAGCCAATCAATGATTCTCTCTCATGATTGCTATTTCTCTCTCTCTCTCCCTTCCTCTCTGAAATCAATAAAAACATATATTAAAAAATAAAATAAAGTTGTAGGGGAAAGGAGACTTTTAGGGAAATTCAATGCGCAAAGCTTCCAAAACAAAAATACAGACTTAACAGTTGGGTAAAAGGGAAGCGGGATGGTTCACTTCTGGAATAACGTATCCTAAAGCGATGACATGGAGCCCCCTGGATTTGTGTTAAGGCAAACACAGGACTCGGTCCTCTGGAGCTGCACTGCTTTCTCACCAGGCCAGGCTACATTTGCTATCAGTGCCTGAAGAAGCTAAACACATCTTCCAGATCCATGAGCGGGGCAAGGTCTTCCCCACCCCGCCACACGGCACAGCAGAGCACAGCAGGGCGTATCGTTGTTGCGTGCACGCCAACGTGTTGAGGCAGTTCCCCCAGTTCAGAAACAACAGGAAGAAAAAGATACGGAGACAAACTGCTTTCCGGTCCCTCTCATTCAACCCACCAGGAAACGGCACACCACAACCGCATGCACCTGGCCAGGCATGCAGGCAGACCAAGACAGACAAGTTGAAAAGTACCTCGGAAGTCACCTTGCAAGACAGTAACTTAGAGGTGTACTGGCAGAGAGGGAAAAGACCAGGGTTAGTACATGGCAGAGACACACTCCCAGAACACGCCACCCGCCCCCCCCCGCCCCCCACCCTGCTGGGAACCGGCACCACAGGGGGCAGACAGGAGGGCAGTAACACCGGGAGACCATTACACACCCATGCCAACACTTGCTTCATCTGATATTAGTTTATTTAGAAATCTGTATCTTTTGGAGCAAATAGATACCCTCTTATTTTTTAATAAAAATATCAGATAAGCCATACTTTGTTAATTCAAGATTTGTTGCTTCCATTTTCTGTGCTTTGAATTAACAAGATCTCTCCTCCCCGCCTTTGTAACCAGCTGCCCACAGCCAGGTCCCTGAGGGCCATTTTGGATTTGCTAGAATCCAAAGAGCCATTTCTCTTCTTGTAGGCATGTCTGAACTCCAAAGCAGTCTTGTAGCTGGTTGTCCAATGAAAAGGAGACTCTAACTAAGGATAAAGGTGGCTCGAATGCAAGGTTTGTGGAGGCAGTCTCTGACACTGACCTAAGGGTGCCTAGGGAACATGGACAAGTTCCCGCGAGTGGGGTGCTCACATAGGAACTGAAACGATCCTTGAATTCCTGTAGGAGACTAAGTCACTGCAAGAGAAGGAAGCTCAGGGGAAAAAAAAGTCCTGGTTATGGGAACTGAGATAGAACGACCAACTTTGGGCAGCCCCCTCCAGAACTGTGACTGTGATCTTGCGTTTACACTGGTCTTTAGCATTGGTAACCATTGAGATCATAGATCTGTGATCGCTGACTGCTTCTTCTAGGTAGCACTCACAAATGACAGTTCTGTAGCGATCAGGCTGCTGGCTAGGAGCGGATGAATTTGGAGTTCTCCTCTTTGCACCTTCCTAGGGTGTGAGTGAGAACCCAAGAGAAAGCTGGGCAGCGCAAAACATCACTGACTGTGGGTGAGCTTTTGTGGGGGGACCTGGAGGCAGATGGGCTTCTTTCAACCACTCGATGGCAGTACGGCCACAAAGGGTGTCCCAAAGGGTGTCCTCGTCTAGAGAAAAATGTGCCAGGAATTCTTAGAGAAGCAGCAACTGCTTGCCGCCAGCTTTGACTTAACCCGGGAGGATCGATGAGGCCGTCTCTCATTCCAGGACACGCAACGATGCCTGAAAGTCCTCGGCACCTATTCTCCGGGCAAGAGAGAGAGAACACAGGGAACGCTCACCCAGAGCAGATCCTGTGCTAGGAGTGAGGGAGGGGCTGGATTTAGACTCGGACTAGCATTTCCCTTTAAGAAAGAAAGCAATCCACCAAGTTCAAGGGCATCATTGACTCAACCCACAGTTTCCTGAGGCTCAGGTCAAGCTGTGGAAACAACTGGCCAGAAAAACACTTGCCTGAATGTCCTTCTTTTGCATGTCACCCAGAAACCCTTGAGAACACTGTGATTCACCAGTCCAGAATGTGCTGTGTGGAGCAGAGATGGCATCAGGCCCGGATAAGGGGACATTTCCACAGAAGGTTTTCAGATAAGAGACACCCACAATAAGAGCAGGACGGCTGCCTTTGGG
This sequence comes from Myotis daubentonii, assembly GCF_963259705.1. NCBI lineage: Eukaryota > Metazoa > Chordata > Mammalia > Chiroptera > Vespertilionidae > Myotis > Myotis daubentonii. The sequence goes on along the minus strand of NC_081850.1, from coordinate 63,391,714 downwards.
TGTGTGGTGTGTGCGCTGCACAAAGGCACCAGGGTGGGGGAGGGGATCGGCGGGGTTGGAGCTCAGTCCTCCTACTCCACTCACCTACTGTGTGGCTGGGGCAGGCTGCGTCCCCACAGAGGAAAAGGGGTGCCTTTTTAACATTCTCACAAAGGCCCTGCATAGGCTGCCAAACAGCCCAGGGCAACTCTCCTACCCCAAGCAGCCAAGAGGTCCATTAGGAAGTGGGGCCTGGCTGAAGCCTCCAGTTTGGAGACACTCATTGGTGACCATGCCGTGCGGAACAAGGAAGCCAGCCCAGATGGATGCGAACTGTGGGCACCTGCTCTGAGATGGTAACAGGGATGGTAGATGGGGATACATTTTTGAGAAAAAGGTCTTTTTTTCTGGTTCTTTGTCACTGACTTTTTCACCAGCTGCAAAATGAGCAGAACCCCCACAGTCGACTCACTGTCACCGACAGTGACTGCTGAGTGATGTTCCATGAGAAAGTCCATGATTTAATTTTCCACCTTCTGTCCTCCTCTGAGCCCTCACCTCGTTCCCAGCAGGAGAGGGGGCAGCTCAGGACCATGAAAAGCCCACCGAATGCTGTACAGTCATCCCAGACGTCACCCCCCCCCCCCCCCCCCCCCGCAGGGATTCCAGGCGCCAGAGGCCTCCCCGCCTATCCTGCATGTGATTTTCACAGAGTGTGAAAAAGTCAGGGCCTTGAGCTGGGGACAGGTCTCCAGAGACCAGTGCTGCTCTGGGGCGGGGGGCGCCACACCTGTTTTGATGGCGAGGGACAGTTTTCGCAGGTCGGGTGGCAAGTTACTCATGAGCACTGCAGGTGCGACTCCGGGGGGCTTCTCTGTCTTCTCTCCCTTCTGTACTTCATGCTCGTTAATGCCCTGGTGTCTAATGTATCACAATGCATACATCCCAGTCTCCCTGTTTTGTTGGTAAGTCTGCCTTCTCCTTAGGAAGCACAGCAAATACGAATTGTTTTTGTTCAATTCACAAAGAGTTGAATTGAACAAACCTATGGACAAGCCCATGGTTGGGTCCCGGTCATGTGTGAGGGGCTCCTCAGTGAGTTTTTGGAAGGCATATTGGCAGATGGGCCCACCAATATGGGTGCCGGGGTGACACTGGGCCCAGGTGAGCCATGGGAGGTCCTTAGAGGGTGGGGAATCTAAGAAGCCATCGTTTGCCCAGAGAAGAGCGTGTGTGAATGGAGCCAGGACAGAACTACAGCTTCTAGGGGCAGGGAAGCCAGTCACACAACTCAGGCATCAAGCAACCCATCTGCTCCTATTTATTCTCCTTCTGGGATCAGAGACAATTAACGAAGGGGCCACGGATCAGCCAGGGAAGCAAATGAAGGCTTGTTTGTTCTGGCAGGTGAACTTCAAATATTCCCCAGGGACTGACGCAGGCACAATAGCAAAGATCCCCTGAATGAAAAGGGCTGGAAGTGGGGTCACTGGGGCTCAGATTGCTTTAGAAGCAATCTGAGTCTGCTTTTTCCCTATGTGGGTCTCTGAAAGGGGCTATGGGGGAGTGTTTTGTTCTGTTCCTAAGAATTTCCAACGACAAACTTGGTTCTCTTGTCATATCAGGAACAGTGAAAAACACTGGGCCTTGAATCCATGATCTGGGGATAGTAACAACTTGATTAGTTAGTAGGGTTCCTCCTTGTATGAAATGTTTATTTACTCGAGAAAAACAGCGAGGAGGCTGCCACTTCGCCGCACAGGTGAAGAGCAACCAGTATATTAAAACCCCGATTCCCAGGAGCTGCCCCAGTGCTGGGGGAAATCCCACCTGGTTGGCATTCGCCCGGGGTGGCTGCCCGAGAGCCAGAGTTTGCACGAAAGAGGCTTCCGCCTCTGCTATGAAAGGGGCTGAGAGCAGGCTCTTCCTTCTGCGAGGGTTTTCCCCTGCAGCGTCTGCACCTCGACACGATAGGCACACACGAGAGACACCTAGGGTGCTACCGGTAAGAAAACACTCGCGTGGCGCCCACGCAAAGCGGTTCCATCAGTTCTCCCCCTTCTCCCCCAGAATGTGAGGGGGCCGCTCGGCCCACTTCCCTAGCGCGGCTGGTGCATGGCTGGAACCCCTGGAGGAAAGAAACGGCCATTTTTCTAGCATGAGGCTGCAAAATGGTCACAGGCTGCAGAAGATACCCCAAGGTAAACTCCATAATTTAAGTGGGGCTACAAGGGGCCGGCTAACGTGGCCTGGTGGGCAGAGAACGTCCTATGGGGCTCAGGGAAGTCTGCAGCAGCCACAGAGGGCCAGGCCCCTCCCCGGTGCAATAGGGCTGATGGGGGAGCCGAGTCAGGACCCGGAGGAGTTCCGGGGAGACCCAAGGAGAGAGCCGGGGTGCTGCCAGGTGAGCCAGCTGTCACAGGTGTGCTGGCTTTCTTTACCAACCTATTGTGAAAGCCACATTGAGCATCGAGGCGGAAATCCTTTAACTTAGTCAACGGGCCGGCCGTGAAAGGTGACAGGTCAGCCTGGAGTTCTGACTGTGAGCCCCACAGCTCTCACGTTTAAGGTGCACAAATAGTTTATCATCCAAACCGGGGCACTTTTAAGAGTGGAAGGGGATGCTGTTAATAGTGACACCAGGACAACAGGCTTACACCAGGGCTGTCCCAGGTAAACTGGGTGGCATCCTCCACAGACCCAAGCTATTTGTGACCTAAGTGTAACCGGGGGCAGAGGCAGTCCCCTCAATAATTGCTGAGAGACCGAGGCCAGCAGACTCCTAGGAGGT